>NW_020273159.1:1437063-1928092 GCF_003268045.1 Sipha flava | reverse complement strand
TCTCTCTCTCTCTCTCTCTCTCTCTCTCTCTCTTTCTCTCTCACTCTCTCTCTCTCTCTCTCTCTCCCACTCTCTCACTCTTCCCAATATCTTTCTCCCTCACTGTTCCTATTATTATTACCATCTTCTTTCTCATTTAATGTTTAGTAGAATATGCGTTTCAGGGCCAGTAAAATCGTGTTATTTTATATTACATAACATATAGAATAAACAGACGTTGAGAAAATACTAAAAGCCATCGCCCCCGAAACAGTTATTAACATTTAAACAGTTATTTTTTCTCGCTTTTTTCCTCACTTGCTAAGACTCAAGGGACGATTTTGTGCAAATAAAAATGTAACTCCATCGTGTTTATTTGTATTCGGAAAAAAACCGTTCTCAAATGTTTGTTTAATATTATATTTTAACTTTATAAGATCAATAATACCGCTGAATAGCTCTAAATTTTATTTACAGAATGCATAAATTTAAACCTCGTACATTTTTACTTATACAGGAAAAACAATTTATAATTCATTTAGTTTATCATTAATTAAAAATGTTTTAATTCTTTTGTTTTATATAAAATAAATATCATCAACTGAGACGTCAACATGAAATAATACAAGGTAAACGATTTAAATAATCATATGTAGATGGAATGGTAGATAATTTCTGGGTAGGTATGTTAATCAATTACAATATACATTGTTAAAAGTATATTTTATAAAACTGTCCAAATAAAGTCTAAATGAAGAATCAAAAACAATCATTCAATATTTTAAACAAAATGGTCGACAAAAGATTATGATAAATTATTTTTAAAATTATGAAAATTCTTTAAAAACTATGTAAAATATATTATACAACTCTTCTTATACTAAAATATTAAAAGTATTAATTTTGACTTGAGAGTTATAGGATTTTAAAATAAGCGAATATATATACCTATAAATCTGTTACCATACGTCATTGTCATAAAAAAAGACTAAAAATATAATCAAAAAATTCACTAAGCTCTTTTCATTAGTAAAAACAAAAACTTCATATATTTCAAAAATATATACTATTGTTTTATTTTACATTTTCCGGAAGTTTCGCAATGAACAGACAAAAAAACAATAAAAACCTCACAAAAATTCCTACGTTTTAGTAAATAGTTTTTTATTACACCACAACTTATTGTACTTAGAAAACACTTATTTTTAAAAAAAAAAAATTTTTATGATATACTATATGTTTCAGTATGATTAATACTAATTAAATTATTCATATTTTTATAATATGCATTGAAAATTTAAATTGATAAAATTTGCATTTATAAATTTAAAAGTATCAAACATAATCCAGTAGTGATAAAATATGCAAAACACTACTGTTCATATGACTTTATTTAAATATATAATTAATTGAGCTCATGATTCCAAAAAAATTTTTTGACATATTATTTAATATTAACCGCTTACAAGTTATACTTATTCTTGTGAAAAAAATCTTGTCATGCTGATTAGGATTTTAATTAATTTTAATATTAATCCAAAGGATTTTTAAATAACGACATGGTTATTGTTTTAATTTTACTATTTTTAATACAATTTAGATTATTTAAGTATTCAATGGAAATAATTGTTCCTTTAATAAATAATTCTTGATTTCTTTGATAAATAATTACTCGGAAAAAATAATACTAAAGACACGGTAGGTTAAAAAAATAATAATAAGTAATTTAAATTAGTTTGAATTGAATTTTTATTATATTTTACTGGTCTTCATAAAAAAGTCGTATATTTCATTTTACCATTAAAGTGCGGGAATCCGTTTTTTTTCAAATTTCGCCAAAAAATAATATCAATTAATAATGTAACTGATCTTTTCAGACACAAGACCCTCTTGAATAAGGTAAATTCTGAAAACTCTCTCTACTTTAACCTGCATAGCTTCATCATTGACGCCCTTGTCTCCCGTTACCTACCGCCCCAAACTGTCGTCTACAGTTATATGACACGCCCTAATCTGCTATAATTTCTGCTAAAAAAAATCTTTCTCCCTTCATAAAGCTCAAGTCAACTCCGTCATTGACGAGTTCATAACTATATATTTTCCTTATTTCTTAAAAAATGTCCACTGACACTATTCAGTTTTCTATAGATCTACTGGCTGTATATTTTTTATACCCGGGCTTAACTTATCTGATTTATCGGCATATTTCTTAATTCTTCACTACGAAGGCAAGGTATCATGGGGTGCATTGATGTTTCTCCTTCGGTTTAACCAAGGAAGACATTAGCATAGCATTTGACAGTAAACCTTGCTTACACTATCAAATCCATTTATCTCAAACAACCTCGTAGAACTAATCATTTTTTTTAAAAATATATTTGAAAATAGAACGAACAGAATGAAACAATATTATTTCAATGTGTTAAGTGTTGTTTAAAATATTTAGTAATTTTTATAGTTTGATTGTATTAAAATTAAAATTGAACTTTCAAAAGCCTATTGTAATAGAACTAAAAAATAAAAAAATAAAAACAGAAGTATCCCAATTTGCATATAATATATCAAATTATACTAGATGGCCAAAGTTCTTGTTAATTCGATATCTGCGGTCCATTCTAAATGAATAATGACATTCAATGACATTTGACAAGAGGATTTAAAATAAAAGTATTCGTAACATTTAAAACCAAATACGGTACTTCGAATGTACAATATTGCAGTATCATATTAATACATATGACAAGTGTTGACAAATAGCACGAACACGTGAACAACCAGTACCTACTGCAAATGCATGCTCAACCAACCCTGGTACAAATTAAGGGGAGTTCTTAAAACTATAAATTAGTTTTTCATATTTTATGCCTTCGTCAAAACAATCGGCAACTCTAACAATTATTTAGTGATATCTACTACACATATTTATGTTTATAAATATCCAATCAGCGATATGGTAAATTAATTCAAAACGCCTGAGCCTGATGTTTGTATCTCAATACGATCTATTGAACTCAAACCTATTAGCCGTAATAAAATTAAATAACAACTAAAAAACAAAATACATAAAATAATGACAACGCTCGATCTGTGAATACTTAAACTGCGGGTGCACACTCGAGGGTATGAAGGCGCATCCCTCACGTTGAGCTTTCCCTTTTTTTGACCATATTACTGGTGTTTGGATCAAAAGTATCACTTATAAGTAATTATTTTGAAATTCGTGCCGACCGTCCGCGCACCTGTACGTTATAACGAAAATCATACTGGGAATCGGTGGACATCCGACTACCGGGGGGAAAATCCTGATCGTACTGCTGGCAATGGATACGTACCTACCGGTAAGCGAAGTGTGTGGCTACGACCGCGCTACGACCGACGCATAGACGACAAACGGGACGCGATACCACACGGTCAACACGCGGAAACGAAGCTAGTGAAGGACGCGATGACCAACGTGCGGGTGGGGGTGAGTACGACCGAACCGCGCGACCACGTTAGACGGACTGCCGGCGGCCGCGCGCGTCTAACCGTCACAAGGAGTCCGCGCGCACGCGCGTCGATCCCGTCGGAGTGTAGCGCAGTAGCGCGTGTGCGTTCTCATGTCGTCGCCGCCACCGCCGCTTCACACGTCTCAGGAAACAGTGCTGCTTTCCGTGTACTTTTGCCGTTAGGATAGTTTTTCCCGTCGGCCGCGAGAAGCTCACCCCTACCCCGAGAGCACCGGGTCCGGTCCCGTCGCTGACACCTGTTCGAGAATACTCGCGGTCCTAGGGGGATGTCTGCAGCGGATCCCGCCCGGATGTTCGTCGACGAGATCGGTGGGATACAATTTCGGTTGGCTATTGTAAAACCGAATCCCACGCGGAAACTTTTGAACAAGACTGATGACAGTCGTCACACGGCGAACTCGTTTCAGGGCCACGACCAGGGTTTTACACTGCTTGCCAGCTTTGCCCGCAGTTGTCCGATCGCGGTCCGATCGACGATGTCATTTTCTCCGACAAAATTCCTCGTCGTTGACGCTCAACGTGAGAATCAACAAGTCCCGATAGTCGTTTACGGCTTCGCCATAAGAAGAGTTATAATAACATCGAGTCAACTTGTTTAAAACGCAGTGTTTGAACGCGACTTCGCGCTACCTACGAAACCTTTTTACCATAAACCGCACTCCGACGAACACAATATACTATTCGAATATTGCTTCCCAAATATTGTACTATTTATAAATACTATTTTAAGTATTCGTATAAATTATTTGGGAAAAAAAAACTTATATCCATCTATATATGAGGCGCGTCATCAACGGTGGTTTCATTACGATATTTTTAACGGAAAACTTGTAACGACACGTTTGAGAATGTATAAAGATTATCATCAGAAAATTATCAAAGTCGGAACAATTACCAGGTGAAACCTGCAGATGGCGTGAGATATTTGAATTACGCGAACATTACGACGGAATTAACTTCGAATTAGAATGAATCCCATAAAGAACATTGCAATGATTTCTAGACGAGTTTAATAATAACATTTTGCTTTCGAATTTTTGAGAACCCACTGTTAATTCACTTGTTTACATTTTTTTTTCGTATAACCCTTAAAACTCAAACGTTATTCATTAGCCAGCCACTGTGTATTAACTTGTATACAAGGTATTATACGAAACTGAAAGACAGTCATAAAGAAATGCCTCTCTCTTACTCCGGCATAAATGTTTGACGACTTGCATTGTATTTATTTTCATTACGCATCCACGAGTATATACTCATATATACTTACAGTACTGGAAAGTTATTTAAATTCCAGAGTTTATTTGTTCATACCGAATGGCAAAAAAGTAATTAGTATAAAAACTTCTTAAATAATAAGTGATAATAATAATTAATGTTTCTATTTCAATGATACGCTTACGTAATGCATTATATACGAGTATATACGTGCTTATATAGGTAGATAGGTAGGTTGGTTTAGACTAAAGACGAAATCCATCGGCCCGAGTTGCGTATGCATTTTCCTTTTTCCAGGGTTTTATTGAGGTAATAATTTACCTTTTATAGAGCATTTGAGTTACGGTGCCGTGGAAAAAAGGTCTGTTTTTAACATACTCGTATTTTCGATTTAAACATCGCTGCGGTTCTTGGTATTATAAACAAGTTTCACCGTCTACACTGTACACACATAACACTATTCGAACGTATGAGAAATGGATATGGACGTCCGCAGAGGATTGCTATATTACTAGATTAGGTCAATAAAATAAAAAAAAATAATAAAACGACAGTCTTCGAAATTTTTATTGTTCCGTTGGGCGAAAGGTTTAAATATTTATATTTCTTTTTTTTTAATTAAATCTCTATCACAATACACCATAGTTACGGCACCTACCCCCCCCCCTCCCCTGCTTGGATTCCATGTCAAACGTATTATAGAATATGAATCTACAGCAAAAGGTAACTTTTATCGAACAATAACTAATGAAAAAACAATAAAATATGAAAGCAAACCTGGATCTCTGAATAGGTACATGCAATTATAATCATTATAATATTAACAATCAAATGTTTTTTCTCAAATTTAGCACCCATAGTGTAAACTGAGGGTCACATAGAGTCACCCTCATGACTTCTAAAAATATCACAAGGTCACAAAAGTATTTTTTTCAACCCTAAAAAACATGTTTAATGAAATTTGAATTAAATGCAGTATCTTTTAATATTATTTCAGAAAAGTATATATTTTATCTTTTTATAAATTATATTTGTTTTATATATAATTATACTTTATTTTATTCAAATTTAGAATATAATAAAACAGAATTTAGTTTTCTAATTTATATCACTGCACCCATATATGGTGATTTAGTTAGCAAACTCTCGACATCAATTGGCCTTCTCATCGAAGTTATCCCAATTTTAATTATACATAATAAATTACGAATTTTAGTATACATAAAAATTAGATTATGACACTTTAGGCATCATACCTGACCTTTTATATTTGCACAAAAACTAGCTTACCATAATATCTTTCTCCTCGGCTCCAATGTCCTCGAATATTGACGTGTTCACGTAATATAGAATATATGCTTATCCACAGCAATGTAAATGCATATTGTTGTTTATGATTTGTCTCTAACGACCACCGTTGATGTTTGAACTGCAAACTTCCGAAACCGGGATGAAAACCGTTATGGAAATATATACCCAATTATCCCGGAGCTAACTATCTGACTAGCTTCTACTCGTATACCTGCATGTGCAATATACGTGTACATAATACAAGGATAATGTGCTCAATGACGTATTTGAGATATTTTTTCAGGAGGGGGAGAAACAAAATCAGTACATTTGATTATGACATCAAAACTTAACTATTCTAAAAATATATAAAATTTTAATCAATATGAAACTCTAACAGAATCGATTATAAACTATAAAATATAATAAAAATAAACTATTGGTTCAGAATATTAATTATTGATTATAAATTACAATAAACAGTACATTTTTCTTTATTATTTATGATTATAACACAGAACGTAATACTGATGTTAGAAACTGTTTCTATTGTAATACGAAATTGGGCACCTTATTTGATGGGAACGTATAATAGCCGAGTATTAATATAAATGGAATTTAAAAGCTTCGGAGAAGGAGCAAATGACCCTATTGCCTAATGCCCTCCTCCATCAATTATGCCACTGATTGTGAAGCAGCCGATGGTTTTATGCATTTTTCGAGTAAAATTCCTCATATTTTTCAAAGGATATTATAACGTTTTTGTATTCACTCCTTTTGACGCGTAGTAAACGATGGAATATATGAGTTAATAAATTCTTTTTCCCATCAATTTCTATGTAGTTTATTAAAACATTAACCGTAATTCGTATTATAATATTCATACCTTTAACCTTTAACCATTAACTCCAATCGTGAATACCATCTAGAAAATAAGTACTTCGTGTCTGTCGTCTCATTACCTAATTATTTTTCAATCGCATCAATAATTATCGTTCAATATAAATAGATTCAAGTATTATAATCTGCGATTATAATAAATATTACTGTGATACTCGTTTTTGATTTTTTTTTTTTTTTTTATCGTTCTAACCGAATCAGTATTTCGCCTAGCACGATATAGAGCATTCCACGCAACCGCTTATATTAGTAGAATAACTTGGTTACACGACTTAAATTTCAACGAATGTACTTGGATTTTTCATCGCCTACGATTTCTATTTCGAAAATCAGTAAGTGTTTACCCTTTATATATAGTATATTCGTTTTAATAGTAATGATTTATTCATGTAGTTACTAGGAAATTAAAAAAGTCATATGTATATTTATTACAACCACGGTATTTTGTCATGTTCCATATCATCTCCAAAATTACCTCGTATACTATAAATTAGATCAGTTGTTACAACAAAAACGTTCTAAAATCAAAATTTGAATCATTGTTTTATAAAAATAATCATTGGTCTGATTTTAGTTTAATCGAAAAAGTGAAATATATTCACAGATTTAAATATATGTATCTAAATTACTTGATTTTAATATTATGACTATTAAAAACGCGAAACTATTTTATTATATTAGAAATTAAAATTGTTCAGTGTTTACCTTTACCCGATATCAGTTAATTTTTTCTACGTTATGTAATTTTATTTAACGCTGGAAAAAAGAACAACGTTTTCTTATTCGTATGATTTGACCCTACTTCATATTATTATTGTTTTGGCCCATTTTTTTAAATATAATATATGAAAAACTATCGTTTATATATTTTCCAAATATGAAAATAAAAAACTATACAATTAGAATTTAGAATATGGTAGGTACATAATATAGTATAATATAATACTACATAAGCGTAATACCTTCGACAGTGAGCTTTTATTTATCAAAATTGTTTTAAGTAAAACTAAAGCGTGTTTAATAGTTATTTTCATACCCATTATGAATAATCTTCATATCCGTATGAAATTAATGTATTTTTCTGATAACAAATAATAACAATTCTGTTGGTTATGAGTATACATTTTTTGAACAAAACACATTACAAATGTAGTTACCATTTTGTATCATTCAATTATATAGGCACACTAGATGTTTTAAATATAGATTTATAGATTGTTATTTGCATTGTAAAGAAATAAAATAATTTAGCATTAAATAATAATTATAATTAGCATTCGAACTTTAGTGTATTAAAGTATGAAAAATGTAATTAAAGAAATATTTATATATCTATATCATTCAAACCATCAAACCATTAAATTGTTTTCGCATTTATGGTATTTAATTTTGTAGCTTGTTTATTTCAAATAATCTTCGTAAAACATAAATTTTCTTTCTTTGATGCATTTTTAAATTTTGACATTATTTCATTATTTATTTTTCTGTTCCTCTCCTCCTTCTTCCATCAATATTTTTCAATCGTTTGTTCGACGATGTAAAACGTTAACAATATTATTTATCATAAGATCCGCCTTTTTGAATTCATTTAATATAATATTATTTATAAAAATAATTCGTTGACTATAAATCGAAAAATTCAAATTACTTCTGAAAAAAAAAAATCGTTTCTATTATATTTTTATACACACAGAATTCGGACAATAAATGCATGGAACAGGATTTACTAAGGCCCGGACATTGGGTATTTGGATCCTGACTGATGCGGAAAGTCCCCCTCCTCCCACTCCCTCTCTCACACTCTCTCATTCTCTCTCTTTTCCGAATTCAACATTGGACAGTTCTTAATGGCTTTTACACGAAATAACTTTTTTCATCCCTTTTCTCTTCCAATGAATTCAATACGTATTTATACATATACCAAACATATCGTTCATTGATTCTCATTTTTCACACGCTGGTTCTTTTTCCCTTGCACCATAATCATTTTTTATGTGGTGCCTATAAATGAAGTTAACACGAAAAAATCGAATACTCGTTAACATTGTAAAGTTTATTTCGTCACATTAATAAGTTCTACGCACCCTTTTGTAAAAAAAAAATTAATTTTTACTTGCGTCTGATGTATAGAAAAAATTATCAATATAAATATAGATCAATTTTGATAAAATTGAAACTAGTAAACAAATGTTAAAACTAAAAATACATTAAAATTAAAATATTAATTTTATATATTTACTTTTTATTGCAAATTATATAGTTATTAATTAGTTAAATATATTTAAACATAGAATGGAAGTTATTCAATTTTATAACAAAGCTGTAATTTAAAAAAGTAATACAAAAAGTATATTTTTGGTTTTTGGTAAGGTATATACGGGACTTTGTAAATATTCCTTACTTATATTTATGATTATTTCCATCGTAATCCATAATAAGGCATTTTCATACTCTTCTTCTGCCCTCCAAGATTTAACTTTATTTTTTTTAGATAAATTTTGATAAAAATAATGGTTTAGTATTATAATATTGATGCCCTAAATGTATTGATTTAACTTCTAATAGTAATTTTTCTAGCTACAAAAACCAGAGCAAAAATTAACGCACTTATTAATGACGAGAAATTGCACTAAGATTTTAAAATGACTAAGTTGAGTTCAACTATGCCAGTTAGGTATGTCTTAAATTCTGGATGATTTATAAAACGTGTAAAAAAGTGTATTTTCTCAGTCTAACATAACTTTTTTTTATAAATTTCACCATTTGGCATAGTATATATTATTAGAATTATTGTACAATTATATTTAGTAAAAGTATTACAGAAAATAAATTATACTGAAGAAAATGTTTGAATGCCTAATACATACATTAGAATAATTATATATAAATATTTTATATCATTAAATACAGCATATAATATTTAACTATATTCATTACCAGTGTTTTTCGTTAAAAAATAAGTGCAAACCACCAATATACTCGTATTTAAATATTTATTGAGTTAAAAAATAACTGAAAAAATAAAAATTATATATTCAATTCAAATTCAATAAAACATTTAAAAATTAAAAAATATGAGATATTTAGTAAAAATATTATCCATTGAAATAAGTTTAAGGTTTTCTAAAATGTTCTTAGTAAGTTTATTTTCTTCTATTAAGAAAATTGAGTTGTTCATCGTCTAATTAACGTTATCCACTTAACTCTGACAACATATATACAGATATACCACAACACCGTCTTTATGCAGTGACAGAAGTCAAATCGAATTTCTTATAATTTGACTTTCATTTGTTTCTGGCATTTCTACCCCTTTGGTGAAATTAATTTATGCGCAAGATAAATACATGGTCATAAAGTTGAGGTTCGGATGTAAAAAAAAACAATTGGCATTCAATTGTCAATGGCGCTTGCACGTATTGGGCCTCGGAATGTACAATGTTAGTGGGGGTGATGGTAGTAGTGCTAGTGGAGCAGTGGGCCCTGAGCAGAGAGTTGTCTACAAAAGGTCCAAACTTGCCAAAGGATATTAAATTACCCAAAGGAATTTTCCACCACGTTCACTCGTTTTCGTTCTCTCGCTCTCTCTCTTTCTTTCTCTCCACTCGGGATCTCCTGTTTTCCGTCGGTTGACAAGGACAAGGTTCATTGTTTTATACAAGGAAAATATCCTAGAGGTTTTATCACACCCCTTGCATCGTCTTCTTGCTCCGTTTCGATCGTTTCCATTTTCACGTACATTCTCTACAACTTCGACCCTGCGGGCTGGAAAAACCTCCTCGACCACATTGTGTAACGAGACCCTAGAGAGACGTAAATATATATATATATATATGTGTGTGTGTGTGTGAAGCGGCCTACAGCAAGCAATAATTTTTATAGTCTGATGAAGGTGATCGTATAGTGTAGCGCGTAAACAAATCTGGCAACGGTGGTTTGCGCACGAGTTTGCATATAATAATATAGTTTGTAAGCACACTTAAATTTGTAAATATATAGACATACATAGTAGCAAGTAGCAGCATTATATTGTAGTGGTGGTAGCGCATCGGTGGATTTTGTATTTCGTATAATATTATACTTTTTGTGTATAATGTATGCGGAAAGGTTTACTCGATGAGCTTAGAGACCGGTCTCGTGTTTGTATTTGGTACGAAATGCTCGTAAAACTTGATCTGGTACCGAATGCTTGACGTCTACCTATATAATACAAGTATACCGCAGCGGAATACAGAGCAACACGGAATTGGTAAAATGGTAAAATACAAAGAAAATTGATTGACGATATCAGTTTACGTTAAACAACGTGGTGTTTGAAATCAATAATAATATTACACTTTGAAAAATCTTTGTTTGCAAGTTCAAAATATTATTTGCTGGCTTTAACTATTATTTATGAGAACAGATTGTTTTTATATACTGATTTTACTAAAACGCTTAACTATATTAAACATAGAAATGTACACTGATTATTATCACTTCATATATCTGTACTTTAGTACACATTTGATTAGTTATTTATTTGAATAAACGCCAATTAAGGCTCAAGAATAGTAAGGCAATGTAACTTAACTAACATTAATACAATAATATGATATTAAAAACATAAAACAAATATGACTTAAACAAAACAATAATTAGCAAATTAAGTTAAGTAAATATCTAAATAAAAATAAATAAATAATTTCACCTGAAAATGTATTTAATAGTAAGAAAATATTTTTCTCTGCAAAACCTATATAACTTATTTTGGTTATGCTTCAAATTTAAATGAATAGTAAAATTAAATTCTAATCATTTTTCGTATTAACTTGTCATATTCTCAGATAAAATTTTACAATGATATTTTAAAACGAATTAAGATTAGATTAAGACGTTTGAAGATTGACTTTGCTACCACGGTATACGGTATAAGATACGGCTTATAAATTAAAATTAATTTCTGCTCGCGATGGTGACGGCGGTCAATAATAGTCTTTATCTTGAAATTAGGTGCGGTCGACATTCTACCTTCCCGATATCAAGCACGCTTCGATTAATAGGTGGTAAACAACGGTTTGAAAAACAGACAATATTTCGAGTGGTTAAATTCTTGGACACCTTCCGGTTTATTAATTATCTTGAAACACTTATCCAAAATTCTAATTACATCCAACAAATTCATTATACTAGTAAAGAGAAATATGCGAACCGTTCAAGCTTATGATTGATGGGGACTAGACTTCGACGTACGATAAACGTATCCAATTTAAATATTTCCTTCGAAGTTGACACGATATATTTGTACAAATGCGCGATAGAACTGAAATTATTTTTACCGGAAAAAAAATACCACATTATTCCCTAACGGATTCCCAGTATACGATTCCGATGGGTACGGTTTCCAATAAAAATTTGTTTCACGCTACGCGACAATAACTGCGCATATACATCGCATCGGTGCAATGTATAATACGTTAGCCCACTCGCAGCGTATTGATTCGGCGTTTAGAATGATCACTGAATCCGCTGAACCGAGACCTGTACAACTGTGAGCTTTTCCATCGTTATAATATTATGATAGATAATGCGAACACATAATCCGTGTACGAATAATATTGAGAAGAAAAAAGACTACCGCACGACGTTTAAGTCTGTTCACTTACGCGCGAGCAGTTTTTCTCATTCGTCACAACAATTTTATCGCAGCTATAATATGTGTTGTCTATCGCTGGAGTCCTTATGCCATATACCTTGTCGAAGTCTGATGAACGTAGTCGTCCCGCGTCATATCCCGCCGTCTAGACCGCTTTCTCGCTCTATCACACCAGTGGCTTCCTTAGACCCTTATTTTCTGGGGAGAGGGCAAACTTCATACGCGTATTCACATTTTATTCACATTATGTATTTTCCTAGTACGATATAAATGATAAATAACAACGATTTAAAGAAAAAAAAGACCACGAGGGGTGTGGGGTGGAGATACTTCCCCATTTGCCCCTTCCTCAGTGACGCCATACAGAGGTGGTTTGAACATTTACATTTTACTGGGGCAGATTAATTTAAATCACCCCTGCTACGAAAAAATTGTTCTGGCTTCACTCGATTTACATTAAAACAACTTTAACCTTAAAACGTTGACTATGTATCATTAAACATGTTTATAAATATACTGGTATACTTACAAGATTTTAATTTATTTAACCAAAATGTACCTAAAAATGTTTTTAGCGGGGCACCTTCCCAGTAAAAGGTGCTTACAAGCCGTCTCTGACACCATAATTCGTACAGATGTATCCGTATATTCATAACGTCAAAATTTGCAGCAACTGCACTGGCATTATATTACCCTACGTACCACGTATTTAGATATTTTTCACGATCGTCGTCTGAGCTTCGTGACCACGTTACGTAGTAAATATATATAGCATGAATTAAAACTGTAAACCGAAGCGTGCGTCGTCAACGGTCATCAAATGGGCACACGACAGTATTGAAACGATAGTATAGAACGCTTGTATTAAGAAACTGAAACAACAAATATTTAGCACAGTGATTCTTCATTTTTTTTTTTTTGAAGCCGCGACCTCCTATAATATCATCAAGATTTTGGGCTATATTTTACTTTGATAAAATTAATATTAATAAATTAATATGGTTAGTATAATTTTTTTATTGGAAATCCTAGATTTTTATCATTTTTAATTCTCAACAATGATTAACATAATGATATTTGCAAAAATACCTTACTTGTTATTTTATATAAAATAAAAGATTTTTGGTAACCCCCAGTAGGGTAGTAACCCCCTGTTTGAAAATCACTGGTCTAGCGCACCGTCTACTTTAGTAGATAGATAATTCGATTAATCTAGTATGCATTTAATTAGTAATCAGATTAATCGAATTTGATGAAGAACATCGATTGGTCTTCAAGTTCATAATCGAGGTTGTCCAAGAACACACGGTATATAGTGTAAAATTAAAACTTTGACGATGGCAGCGGTGCGTAATTCGTTTAATCGATCGCATTTATTAGGATAACGAAGAACGAAAACGCAAGAAAGTGAGAGAGAGAAAGAGAGAGAGAGAAGGTTTGATATACAAGGGTAGTCTAATAAACGTGGGGGTTTCTTAACGAATCATTTCACGGCAATTATTTGTTGATTAATTATTGTCGCGAAATAAATCAGTTCTGCTCGTAGGTGCACCATGTCACTTCCGCTACCATTCCCTATATACGTGTCATTTCACGTAATATTATTAAATATAATATTGTAACTGGTTCGTGTACATCGACACTCTTACGATTTATAGTAAATATATGTATATAAAATGCGTGTTTATCGCGAACGTGTGTACTCGTAGATGTTACGACTTAACCAACTTCACACGTGCCGCCGTCGTTATGTTTCCAGTAGGCACTCTCGCGAAACTTTTGGACGGCGAAATAAATTCGAACGCATGCGTCCCGGGCGGCGTATAAGTCCTTATATGCAAACGCGTGCACTGATCCCTAACCGCAACGATCACTTTACTTGTCTTTAACTTTCTGACGGCGGCGGTGGTGGTGGAAAGAAAGGAAGAAAAAAAAACAGTTTCTCGTTTTCACGTTTAACCATCACCACCATGCGATGTGATGCGGGGAAAAAGTTTTCGAATTCTTTTCGCGCTCGTATTGCGTGATACGTATGTGTATTGTAATGCAATCTGTGTACATGTATGTGTACATGTATGCGCGTCGTGTGTTACAAGACGATACGCCGTGCGCGTGAGAAAAAAAAAAATCAATACCCTCCCCTCCACGGTTCTGTGGCAAATTTGTCGTTACAAAGCAAAACAACAAAACGTTTTATGCATTCGCCTTTTTTTTCTCAGACGAACGATATAAATATATACAACACATTCCATGCGAGTGGAAAAGTGTAGTAATTAGTTGTCGCGTTATTATGCGCGTGGCACGGTAACGCGAAACATCTTTTTACGCTAAACCAAAGAGTGAATGAAAGTATTTTTCACGTAGATCCCCTATAAACAGGATTACATACCTTATATGTGTGTGTATGCATGCGTGCGTTCACCATTTCAGTTATAAGAAGAAAAATGAACAAATCTCTACGCGTATTTAGTTAACCGAATTATCAGATATTAAATTGAATTAATCCGACCAAATTTTAACAACTTCAGCATGTATACGAATTGTATTCAGATTTAAGAGGTTTAAAAAATGTTGACGATGGAAATTGTACGAGTTAGGAAAGTTCACTTCGCAAACGTGTCAAAATCTTGGTTTCTAAACGTACGATATTTTAAATAATAAATCATAACCTCATGTAGAATTTAAAAAGAATTTTTTAAATTCCATATTTTAGCCATGTGTACACATCTAAATAGATTAAATATCTTTATTTGTAAATAAATCATAAGTATTTTTGACACCCATTTTTTAATATTAATAAGTATAAAAACGTATTAAATACGAGTACATATATATATATTTTAATATTTTTTAATACTGCTTATAGTACTCATATAAATTTTTTTTCCATCGACATTTTGTATGTATATAATTAATCTCTATAATTATATGAATAAATTATATATAATTATAAAAACACCCCAGAATTACTAATGATCGGAAATGGCAGTAACAGATTGGGAGGAAAGTAGCTGGCGAATGTCGCGTGTAATATTGAGAGAGTGAAGGAGTAAAAAGAAAAGAGAGCGCTCCGAGGACAAAAAGGAGCATTCAAACAAATTGTAATTAATATTACAAACCGATGGGGTCATTTGATAGCTTCAAACTATTTTAATATATTTTGAACTGTTTGTAGGTACTCAAAATGTTTGATTTTCCTAAATTTTAGATGTTTTTTTAGCGAATGTTATAACATTATAAGTCGAACCTACCTTACTATAAAATCATCTTATACAATTATCTTTAAAAAAAATAAACTGATCCACTCGATATTTTTCGCTCAAATTTGTTTATTCAAAAAAAAATGGTACACTGGTTTCAAGTTTAAAATACCAATACAACAATACCATTTACCCGTCCTTGTTTCTTCCTGATCATAGAGTATCACCCGACCTAAAAATTTAATATTATTTTATATATAAACTGTGTTTCTCTTTAAAATATTATTTTATATATTTAAAATTACCTATCTTTAAAATATTATAATGTATTTAACGGCTAATCTTAAAATTGTATATTAACTTATATGCATAATCTGTAACTCCCTATCTTTGCTACAAGCCTAGATTGGGGAAGATTGATAATTCAAATGTATAATGTAACTTGTACATTTGATTTTTAACTTTAAAAATTATTTTAGATTACAGGTTACAAGTTAATTTTTTAATCCCCTAACTTAAATGGAAAAAACAAATAAGAACTATATATATATATACATATACAATGTAATATTTTACACCCAAAAACTTGACTGAACAAAAATCGAGTGCATCATATTACCTTGTATACCACTTGTTAATTTTCTAAAATTCATAATGTTAACCCATTTCTCTTATAAAATATAATTTAGCTCTAATATAAAACATGAAAAATATGTCAGTTTATTAACAATTGGATTAGTTAATAATTTGTTAAAGTTATTTATTGTGAAACAGAGCCGAGACTGAACGCGAATCAGCATGTTATTTTTTTCGAGGGATTGAACGTTGCAACGTGCGATATAATATGTGTACTCGTATATTTCATGTTGCACCGAATCACAAAGTCTGTACACGCGTATTTTCAACAGTGAATATTTTTGCATAATTTGATGTATATCGAAGACTCTAAATGATAGCACACTTGAGAAGAATGAAACGATGAGAAGAATCTCGATGACGTTCATACATACTTCCCAACTTTGTTAATTCCAAAAGGAAACATAGTCGCAATACTACAGTATAGGACGTCTGCTTCTGTGCGGTGTGCACACAATATAAAATCTAATTTAAATAATGTGACTTTTAACGTTTCTTTAATGGTTTAATCTTCTTGCATACGAATGCTGAATTTTCATTAAATACCTCGATTAAACTCTATATAGGTATGTATATAACAATTGTACTGTAGTATCGGAATTTATAATCTAGCGAATACAGAAAATACATATATTGTTGAAAATATTTAATAATTAGTTTATTCATTTAAAACATCGAATTGAATGAATTATAATGTTGCATTATTGTATAACATTTTGCGAAGTTTAAATACAAGTTTGACAAGTTTAAAACTGTTCCGACCGATGTATACCACTGTTCAAGTATACATTATATGTACAGTATACATGAGTAATATTAACAACTGTTTTAAATACAAAAATATTAGACATTTATCATTGTGTGATGAAGACGCATATATACGAGTATTGTTATAGATATTATTGTTTTTGAGGAACAACTCATGCAGCCTTTCCGAATCGGTTATAATTAAGTTGTCAACTGTAAAAATAGTTATAATGTACGCGTTGTCATATAATAATAATTTCTTATTCAAAAACTGTTCATAAAGTATAATGTATTTCTTAACGATTCTTTTCATCTCTATCTACCGATTATTTATATATGTGTTTTTATAATATACAAATATATATTATAATACTGTTAAGTCAAGGATATAGATATACACTATATTATAGAGTTTTGCACAAACATAAATTTAACACGTTCATTATAGTTTAAAAAATTTTGTTCTCAATATCTGCCATATATTATTATATTCTCTTGATAGGTTTTATTCAATATTTTATGTTCCTCAGAGAGTATTCCTATATCTATACATTTATAAACTTAAATTATTATTCATAATATATGCGTATTGCTCGTCGTTTTCCTATCTGTGCAAAATTCTTATTTTTGTTTCACATGCCTTATTGAAATATTATAAATTTTTCAAACATATAGACTATATGTATGTATACATATATTTATAACTTTTCACTTATGTGATGCTGAGTAAGGGATTTTTTTTTTTACATTTTGTGGGTATTTTAATTTTAATTTTTTCATTATCTTTATGCAATGTTAATTGTTATATACGAGTATTATGTGCTCTTAGCATATGAACAGTATGATTTCTTAAAAATGTGCTCTGGTATAAACTACTGTTTGATTACAAATGAATTTAACTTTTCCACAAACAAACATGAACTACCCTTGTCATTTAGATTTCCATAACGGAAGTTGAAGCAACGTGCATTTGACAGATTTTGAAAGTATAAATCGATTCCTGTACATATAACTAAGTCAGAGTAAATTTTCTTTTTTAAATGACAATAATAATAATAATAATCGACAATGTTGAGTTTTCATATAACCACGCGTTTTGCTGAGTTTCCAAGTAATAAGACTTTTTCCGGGATCAAATAATCCCTCCGAAAAATCTACGCAACGAATTTTTTGTTGCGAAAAAATTGATATATTACTGGTCGTGTGCTTCATACTAGAAGGAAATTCCTACTAAACCATCCGTAGTATACTACATTGATAATAATGAATGACCCACCACATAGCATTTGGACACATACAAAATAATCCCTACAACACGTGCACATAATACCATATATCGTGTATTGTGAATTTCAGTATTGAATAAATTATACATTTTCCAAACATATTTCATAGCTCATCATATTTTACCACGATTCAAAAAATAAAAATACGTGTTATCTTAAAATAATTGTTCTTCGTCAACGATTATATAATAATTGGTGTCTGTATTTTCTACTCCACATTACAATTCAACACACGCCGGGGATTGGAGGATGTACAATCACATTCGATTATTGTATTTTATCTTGCACAAAATTCTTTACAATAAATCCAATTATAACTCTCTCGTTGACGCATCCGTTCGTTATATGTTTCTTCTATACCTAGTTAATATAGCTCGCTCCAATAAATTCATCTATATTATATTGATAACTAGAAATCTATGGAACGAATAAAATTGTGAATATAATATTGTACAATTTATGGTTAAAGTTGAAAAACGATTTATTTATTTTTTACGTCTTCTATGTACGTGTCATAATCGCCGTTCAACTTAAAGCAATTTATGTTGAGGTTATTAAAATATACGCGTCCGGTTATTGCTTTTTAATTCGATATAATATTCTAAGTTTTTTTATTCTGTAATATTTTACATTGCGAGTTTTTTCCGCCGTTTGTCGGTATAGACATACATTATAGTAATAATACAAGACGTTTAAATATCATAATTGTTTTTATTATTGTTATAAGTATTGCGACTACAAAGAAAAAAAATGTATTAATGTCACTGCAATGTAATGAAAATGCTTTAATAATAATACGGTTTAATAATACTTACCTGTAGATTTTTAAAAATAATAAATAATTGTAACTAAGTATCGATTTCCACTCCTCGGACCATCGTGATCGGTCAATCATAACTCAATATTACACCAGAATTGTTTCACCGTTTACGAAAGTAAGCTGTGTTGAACAGAGGTCCCCGCATGTTGAAGAAGACGGTTGGGCATTGAACGCTAAAAAATATCAAATTTATTACAAGTATAAATTATAAATTTAAAAAATTACAATAATCCTTCATGAATTCGTGTAGAAACCAAATGTACATTATGTGTGCGAATACAATTCTTGTCACGTGCATGACATGCAATGACAATTTTTTTGTGGCTGTTTCAATTCGGTTGCGATAAATTTATCCTATTAAGACAACATAAGGGTGGGCCCAGAGAATGTGCGGAGAAATTATGGTTACTTTAAGAGGATTAAACAAGGTAAACAGTAAGTAATAGCATCAGACAGGATCGTAAGCAGTTTATCAAAAGTTTATGCACAAACAGAAATAAATATAAATAAATTATTCAAACAGTTTTTAAGTATAAAACAATACATGCATACTAGTAATTTTCAATCTATGACCATTATTATGAGTATAGGAGATCAGAATCAAAAAAACCATATCCTCCAGTTTAAGGACTATATTATACTGTATTTCTTAACTTTTTTTTCAGTCGGCTTTATAAACATTTCCAAGCATAGCTATATATATATATATATATATAAATAGCTTCTCGTACAATCCAAATTATAGTCTGCCTACTACATAATATCGCATATATCAGCACTACCAGCCGTATTACATACGAGTATATGTTACAGATAAAGTGTGTTGAATTAGTCAGTTTATAAAATAATTAGGTAATTTATGAAAAACTAAAACATGAATGTAATTTCAATAATTTATATTTAAATTGTACTTATTTTATACACTCTCGGAGTTCCGTTAATATATCAAATTGTACAAAATATGTACAATATTATTATTTTATTTGTTCCAAATGAAAGCATTACATTAAAATCTGAGGTGACTGCGCAGTCACTGGGAATTGATCAAGGTTTTTTTAAGTGCGCTTATACCAAAAAATGTGATGTAAAACGGTTTGTTTTAATTATAAATATAACTAAAATACAAATATAATTGATTAAGTTTAAATAAATAAAACATTATAATACATTTTTAATTTAAATGTATTTTGTACTTTAACGGAAATCATACTAAAATACTATAGAAAACTAGATATTCTAAATTTTCCATGTTTATACTTCACTAGATCCAAAATCACAAACATTAATTCTTGTCATAATTAATCATCGTAACTCTTATTATACCTTTACTTATTATCTTCTTCATATTACTTTTCAATACTACTATTATCATTATTAATATTTAATATTTTAATATTAACTGATTGGCATATTATGTTAAATTAATTTTAATTGAATTATATATTCAACGTATTAGAATGTATTATTATTATGTTTATTAAAATTTTAATTATATTTGTAATTGTTGATCTAAATAGTTATACTGATGACTAAATCAAGAAATTTAAAAATAAAAACACTAGATATTTTACGAAATAAAGCATAATTTAATAATTTTTTATGTACTATTACATACTTTGACTAACATTAATTGGTTATACATGAAATACACAATTATTTCATAAAATAACGAAATTATCACTTTAACTGTAACATATAAATTATACGCGTTTATACCGAATGATCAGAATTTTATGTGACAGCGGTGATTAAAACTGTCACATACTATACGAAAGTAAAATACATAAAAATCGTACATAGCTATTTAAAATGATTCATCCTATTTATAAAATGGTTAATTGAAAACATTATCTTATCACATTATATTACCTACAAATTTATAATGTGAATCTTTCAGCTTTAGGACGTAATTAATTAGTTAATTTAAAATGAGCCCTTTCGGCGATAAGTTTGTCTCCCCAAATACGTTGACCGGACAACATAAAGCGTTTTGTGTGTTGACATTTTCAAATTGCGAATTGATAATAACTAGACAACGTAATTTTCACCGTATTTAATACGTAGCCGATGCACCGACCAACACAGAGTGCGGTGTAAATGTAAATCAACAAAGAACTGGTAATTAAAACAACTGTTTGTCGTGTTTTTGAGATAGTGTTTAATTATGAAACTGTACAGGTTGCAAATGTTATAGGCATGAAAGCCCCCAATGATGATGAATCAAAACGTCTTGAAATTAACAATTTTGTGCAGAAGGCTATACAATATGAAAATGTAGCTTCATACCTAATTTCCATTTAAGTAAACCGCCATAACATTCGCATCATGGGTATGGAACCTCGTGCCATAATCGAACATGAGATTGACTCACCTAAGACTCATGTGTTTTGTGCTATGCGAAAAACGCAGGCCAATGGCTCTTTTTTTTCTTTTTTTTTCCTGAATTTGGGCCATTTTCGCGTTGATTCTAACTACATTTATCAATTATCGTATTACAGTATTGGTGCAACTTGATAACGATACTAACGTGCACAAGGCACTAACGTATACATGTATACACACGTAGATAATATACCTATATCATACTTATACATCGATATCATTATTATTACTATATTTCTAGGTCGTACATACGTTGTGCATTCGACGACTGGACGTACTTTTTGATATAAACTTAATGCGCCCTTGTTTAATGTAAAAGCATCGTCCTTTCTGTTGATACAAGATAATTATTATTGCAAGAGCTCTGATAATGGGTTTGTTGTGTTTCGAACGGGGTGGCGATAATTTTTGGGATCGCATCACAAAAAGTGTCGTAAGAAAAATCGGAAAAAAAAGTGATATTTATGTTCGACGACAAAAACTATACTGTAGTTTCAGTAAATTATTCAGTGATTTGCGGTCAAGAAATCGAATTCATTCATCCTCTTCTTGACCGTAATACAATAATATACCCACGGTCTGTTGACAACGCGGAGCAATAGTGGTCTGTGTTATTTAATAAAAGTAATAATACACTGTGCAAAAGATCAAAGTTAAAATAATCAAATTTTACGTAATCAAAATTACGAAACGTTAAGCGCGTTACAATTTAAGGTGTACGGGAAGTTTTGGAAAAGAGTAAAGGAAAAATCTCGGAATTAAAGAAAGGAGAAGATTTATTTATTTTTATAAAAATACATTTTTGAGGCCAAGGTTAATTGACATTTATATCAACTATTATCAATCATGCGGTCACATTGGTTCACGGGGTTCAGCAGGTAAGTATTCCTAAAAGGGTTGTATCCGAATTAGGTCCCGAATTATTTTAGGTACTACACTAGTTGGGTTTCGAATTATTTTAGGCACTAACACTAGCTGGGTCCCGGATTTTTATAAGTACTACACTAGCTCCTGAATATGTTTTGGTAAGTACTATATTATACTAACATTTTCCTTCCTTTTTTACTAGACTTAAGATTATTTATGATCTATTTAGACCACAGGTATGGTGAAAAATGTTTTAATAGTTTTTTTATTTTTTGTTTTGTAGTTTCTTTTCCATTAATTTTTATTTATATTAGGTATACAATGATTTTAATATTTTTAGTATTTTTACCGACACAATTCAAATAATTTATATTTTTTTGGAAAAGAAACTAAAAAACAAAACAACAAAAAAAAACATTTTTAATCATACCTGTGATCTAAATAGATCATAGACAGTCCTAAGTCTGTTAAAATTAGTTGTAGTTAGTATAATGTAGTACTTACCAAAAAATATTCAGAAACTAGTGAAATATCTAAAATAATTCAGGACCCAACTAGTATTAGTACCTATAAAAATCCGAGACCCAACTAGTACACTACCTGCGATTAGCCCCTAGTACTCGGGACCCAACTCGTATGTCCCCCCTAAAAGTATTTATACGTAATTTTTTTGGTACAACCAAATCAAGTAATACAAAGTTCAATTAATATTGGCAGTCTTATGTTTAAATATATATATTTATCTCGCGGCCAAACTTGATGATTTATTTGTAAAACACAATACATATAAAAATTTAGTCGAATAGACGCTATATTACTTATTTTGTACTGTTGCAGTTTTAAATACTATCATTGATTACACTATATATTGATGTTACTATCAAGTAATCATTTGAAACTCTTCCACTGTTTTTAGTTCGGTAAATATTTTTTTATAACTTAGACTAACTTACATTTAGAAAATATCATACTTATAAAAACGAAATTATAAACTTTGATGACTCAAAAATGTTCATGATATATTTAAATGTATGTTTCAATTTGTACACTGTACAGTTCGTCAATTAAAAATAAATCGTGTTTTTATTCAAATCAATTGTATTGTAATAATAATAATAAATAATTGTATCTTACATTTACACTAATCCTACAAATTTTGAAAAGTTCTTAGGTCCAATATTAAAATTAGTTATGACTATTTTATTATTTATTTTTTTGTCATAAATTTAGAGTTTGATCTATTTGTGATAAGTAAGAGAACACGTATTATGATTGTTGCGTTACATTATTTTTAAAACTTCATAAAAAACAAAAATATTTGGATGGGGTGAATAAAAATATTTACCAAACCCTCAAAAAAAAACCTCACAGGTATTTGTTGTTCTTTCGCCTGATATGTTACACAATGACCAAAGATACGGGGGAAAAGTTGAATTTTCATCAATATATGTATCAATGAGATAATCGCAAAATGTATTAACTCGAATATCGATCGGCGCAATAGATGTGTACCTAAAAAATTTATAGTATAAATTATACCCTTTTTATGCCGGTGCATAGTTGTATACCTTTTTTCCATCCCATAATTTTTCTTTCTTTACCTGCGATATTCGACGCAATTGATATGAAGCCGTATACATGTAAGATAACTAATAAGTAGGGCTGTGAATATAATGCCATTAAAATCCCTAAAAGATGTATTTAAAATCTCAAATATGCATTTAAAATGCAATAAAAAATACACTAATAATTTCAACAATTTTAGAACAACATCCATTTAAAATGGTTTTTAATTAAATTTTTATACATATGCGTATAATAATATATAAAGAGTATATTTATTTGGAAAAAAAAATGTCTATAAAAAGTTATAAAATGTTAATCCAACTTCAATTTTGACTTGGAAGTTGATTGATCCTGTAATAACTCTACTCGTCTGAAAAAAATTTCAACAATTTTTTTTTTTATGTATTCATTTTTTTTTTTTTTTTTAAATTTAATAAATTTAAATATATTTATTTGTGGATACCTTATTCTTCATTGCTATTGCATTTGATACCTAGTGCTCGTTCTATTTTATCAACCAAAAGTGACTGCCGATTGTCTCTCAACAAACATACCGAAAAACTCTTTTCAACATCTACAGATGTAATGGAGCATATCACATAAAAATTGTCATTGAAACTAAAGTCATTTGGGAGATACGTTCTAG
This sequence comes from Sipha flava, assembly GCF_003268045.1. Taxonomy (NCBI): domain Eukaryota; kingdom Metazoa; phylum Arthropoda; class Insecta; order Hemiptera; family Aphididae; genus Sipha; species Sipha flava. The sequence continues at coordinate 1,903,411 of NW_020273159.1, read as the reverse complement.
ACAATTATATCAATTCTCTCGAGTATTTTCGAAATAATGACATACTTCCATCTGCATGTGATTATTACATATTTTCTTAAAAATAATTTTCCGTAATTATACACTGTAATTTCTATTTTATATTCAAATTGTCCAAATATTTAGTTTCAAAAATTTTAAATCCGAAAAAATAATAATGTACAAATGAAATGCTGCATTTCTGTTTTTGCTGTTATGCCGTATAGTTTAACACAATAAAACTTCATTAAGGAGTTATAAAAGTATGCATTTCGTGAAATTCATTGCACATGCGTCCTCTGTATTTATATTATAATATTATATCAACGTATAAATACGGACACGACGATCGAAAACACATGTACTGTGTGTATGTGTGTGTGTGTGTGTGTTTGTGTAATATATTGTGTATATATTTTTTCAGTATCGAGACAAATTATATTTTTCTTGAAGTTTATTCACGTAGCGTGAACGGGAATCAGCCAAGAGTAAAACTAAGATTAAAGTCTATATATACCCCGCGAGATCGAGAACAATATTCCGAACACAACTTCACCATTTGCATAATCAGACACGGTACACTAGTTTGTAATTTTCATTTTTTTTTCCTCGTCCTGTCCTTCAAATGCCCCTCTCGCGTCTCTCTCTAACTTTCGGATCGATGCACTTTTATATTACGATTCGTGTGGCAAAATAAACACGAAAAATAATATTGTTTTTAAAACGCCCTCAACCATCCGGCGATAACACTACTGATGAGTACAAATGAGAAAAACAATTTAAAATTCAAATCTGTATTACCTATATTTGACTATAGGACTATAGAAACGTATTAAAATAATATCAAAATGGTATGCATAATGTCTTTATCTAGAACGTGACATACATTCGTTTCCAATGTCCAATTTATATTTTAATACGTTTGTCATGATAATTTTTTAATCGTTTCAATTTTATTTAAAAGAGCAATCATTTTTTAATTTCGTGTTTTGAGTATATTATTATGCAATAATCAAATATCGAGTGTCTAATTAAAACTTATTTAAGTTTGTGAGAAGTTTAAGTACAGTAGTGGTGGATTAGGAAATCAACCAAGGAAAAGACGAACAGGGATTGTTGTCGACATCTTAAGTGCTTTTAAACTTTCAACTACTCAAGAAACAATATGTTCTCCTACTTGCAAATAACGCGTTGAAAGATAACTATGGATATTTATTTTGAAAATTGTAAGACAAATCCGTTAAGTAAATGGATTCGACAAGATGCACTCCAAGGAACCAATGCTCGACATATTCTAAAAATCATATGACGTATTATAAATAAGCATTTATCGTATTTGATTGAGTTATATCGACATTAACAAACAAAAATATATTGGTTCACCTCCCTATTAATCTCAAACTTGTAAATATATAAGTTACTTGTAAATCTTTATTTACATACAGATGTTTTAAAAATAATATTGATGATTAACGTCAATACATGTTTATGTTAAAAAACAAATAAATAAATACTATTACGTCGATGGACTAAGGCAAAATTTAAAAAAATTTCGATTTTGCGTTGCAACTATTTCGAAGTACGATTTTCACGAGGGTTAAAATGATCAGTATGCGAATTTAACGTTGGAGAATCATACGGCACATGACGATTTCTCATAAATCGCGGCTTTCAATTACCTCCACTCAGTCGTCTTTCTTCGATAATTCGTCCCACCTCTTGACGTGTACTCTCATCGCGTCACCGCAATTCTACACATAAGCTACGTTCGCACATCACGTAAAGCATGTGCAATATCAACCGGTTCCCAAACCGCTTTCCATCGCGGCGCACTACGATCATTAGTATTATCGTAAATCACGGTACGCTTTGGAGGACAATTTTCTACGTGCCCCGGTAAACTTTAACACTCCGAGACTTCCGAAAGAAAAAGTTCAAGTTTTCGCGGTACACCGTTCGGGAGTTACACTGGTTTACGATATCAAACGACGACGGGGCTCGCATACTTCGTACATCCGTGCTGTCACGCATCCACTACTGAATGTCCGCAAATAGTTTTCCTCTCGTGGACTGTTCGCAACTGTACATTAAATAGTTGAATATCATTTTCCAACTACCCATTATCGCATTTAATACGATCTGTGTACATAATATCGTCCTGCGACGGTTTTGTGCAGGAACGTGGTATTTATTTAATATACATTAAAACTTGAATGAACCGAAAACTTATTACGTCGATGATTTACGCGCAGAACTTAGACGCCGCGTTTTGATAAATATAACTTTTGTGTGCGACCGGCCGCTATGTACCGCGATGATATATTCTAAAACCGTCCTTCGCATTATCATCCCTGTATTATTATCGGTCCCTCTAAAAAAACAACAGAAAAGCACTTAAAATTAATCATTAAAACGCTAAAAAATCTAATCTATCTATTTATGAAATAATGTATTGCAGTTTTATGACAAAAATCACGTAATATATTTCGTAATAATTAATAAATTTATTTTTTATTTGGAAAATCGAGAATGCGTAACTGGTGTAACCGATGACATGCTTATTATCGTCATCAAGGCTAACCGATCAATACTGATTATTGGTAATACATATGGTACATTGATATTCCTATCAACAAATAACTTTTTGTGTGATCCAATATTTCAATAATTATACCATTGCCATTTCATCGTAAATTTTATATTATTTGTCATTATAAAAATATACGTAAAAAAGAATCGATATTCAAAAACACTACACTAAACCACACTTCACTAATCGACAATTTTATTAATTTGAGTAAAACTAAACGGCTACTAACATTATTACTCTTTCCAAATAAATTTGTATATTTATTTAAAGTTTACGAATCTTTATAAAATTAACTTATCAAACATCTAATTATTTAAAAAATATGAAAACAAATTTAAATGTTTTTTATCTCTACACAAGCTAAATAACCCAACGTTTCATTAGCGTTTGACTACAATTTAAAGAAAAAATACTGTTCATAAATTATCATACATACAAGGATTAAAAACCACTGCTTTAAATGACTTCAATGTTTTTTTTATGTATACTATGCTTCTCAGATTTATGCTTTAAGTACTTATAAAAATAATTTATATAACTCAAGCTATCAATACAACATTTACACATTTTAATGGTTATATATATCGCATCACTTATTTAGTTAATATTACTCGTTATTTTTTTTTCAGATTTTAGTGCTGAGCTATAAAAATTAGTGTTTCTATCAAATATTTATACTCAATTTCATACTTACATTTATTTTATATTAAATCAAAAGATTTTTTTCTTTTAATGGTGTATAGATTTCAACAAAAAAAAAAGCTCGACATATTGTGTTATACCCTTTGAAAAACACACTACAGTTATTTGTATGCAGTACATTTTGTAGAGTTCTGTCGGTTTTTTGAGGGAAAATGATTATCCTTGTTTGTCCTACGTTTAATTTGTAATTTAACAAAATAATAATAACGAATATTATTAATTGTTATTCAAAACTAAATCAACCGACTTTTTACTTTACTTTAAACTAAAACATTAAACCGCGGGAATTAGATTTTTTTTTACCACTTGGAATGTTGAAAAACAGCAATTATATTAACAATGTTGTGTACTAATAGAAAATGGAATGTTTATTCTTAATTAATAATCAATATTAATCAATTTAAATAGTCAATATTATGTTCAATAATAATATATCAAATATATTATGTAATTCGTTTATCTATTTTAAATGAACCAATCGTAATATTAGTATACTCTGTACGGAATTTTACTGGACGATTTACTATTTTAAAGTAGTAAGGTAATACTGATGACATTATTATCATCACGATCATATAGTAAATCTCTGTGAAACACTCCATATAATGTATATTTTATTAACGTGGGTACATAAATAACTGCCGGTACATTTGAAATCTTATACTCAATTATTACTCATGGATTATTATTTTTATCATTATAAAAATGTCGATTTTATGTTCGTTTTGTTATCAATAATTGGTGTATAGATATTGATGTTTTATCCAGCCAATACAAGCCACTGAATAAATAAATTTATAATCCAAGCTCTAAAAGAATGTAAGTTTAATTTTATCAAAGTTTGTTTTTAGTTTAACTTTTATTTTATATTATCGGTTCATTTATGTTGAACAACAAAATATTTTACTTTTATTGTCTCATTAAACAAAAATGAAAAATAAAATGATAATTTTTTTTTTTTTGTTTGATGTATTTTAAGTAAATTTAAGAAACAAATTTAATTATTTTTCGATATGATAATTATTTGAAAACAAAAAATTACTATATTTATTAAACTTTATTAAAAAAAAAAAAACATAATTAATAATTGTAAATAAAACTATGATGGTTTAATGATTTTTTTCCTAATTTATTTACATTTTAAATTTAAAAGGTGGTAGAATTAATTAAATCTGACTATAAAATCATGTATTTTCATTCCATCTGTCGTTAAATCGTAAAACAATAATTTATATTTATTTTTGTTTTATTTTAAAAAGAACTTTTATATTTTTGTCTTTGGTATTTTTATTTAATTTACAATATCCTATAATTCCTAACCTTTTATATGCAATATACCTTTATACCTTTATATGCGATTCATTAAATTTATTAAGAAAATTAACTTCGCTGATAAACTGCATTTTACACAACCAATGAATTCTATCTATAACCCATTTTGGTTTACAAACAAATTAACGACCAATAAAATAAGATAATAATTAAAGTTTAGTATGATATTTGATTACTTTTTTTTTTAGACTGTTGTTATATTTATTCAAAAAGCAATCGATAATCCCCTTAAATTTTTTTTTTTCACGCATTCTGTTAAATATGTTGTCAAAAATACCGATACGAGTACATTGAACCAGATGTCACTACATAAAATCGAGAACTAAAATTATGTTTAAAAATTTGCCACTAAATACTATGACCTATATAATAACACATGAAAAGAAATGGTATAAAATGCCTGGACAGTGCGACTTTGAGAAGGCTTAGTGCCTTCTCAAATTTGAATTCCGTATTATAAATTACTTAAAAAACAAATCACGAATCTATCTTTTCTTTCCATACGAAATCTATACAACTGCAATTTATTTCAAAATATTTAACTGACGTGAGTCCCATCATTTTTTAATTTCGTATTAACACATAGTAGTAGGTACTATCCGACTTTGGTTAACGAACCATCGATTACAGGACGTGCAGGATAAACGAACGCGTGTTGAAGTTTCCATGAATACTAATAAACAGCGATTGGCTATTTGCACAGAGAACAACACGGATATTTTACAGTAATATACGCTCGGGTACTACTTTATACACCAGTATGTTTACGAAATCATTTGATTTTAAGAGGTTAAGAGGTAATAATTTCTTTCCACGTCGAAACATAATTATAAATATTCCATTTAAAATACTGATGTGGGTAGCTGTAGTACCGCCCGTACATAATTACGCTCTGCAACGGTATAAAATACGGGCGCACATGAATGGCTATTTATTTAAAACGAATTTCAATTTAAAATTAATTTAAATTAAATCTATTTAAACTCAGTCAACATTACACAAGCATATAAATATATTCATATTTACGCGCAAATAAATTATATTATATCCTCTACGCCGAATATGTATTAATAACGTACAGAATCGTTGTTATACAAGTCTGTAGGTTATAGTACCGACCCGGTGTATTATTACCCACGTGTCATGTAGACATTACAAAAATGTTTCTGAAAATTTCTTGTGCATTATTTCTAGATATCCAAATCTATAAGGTTGCGTATTAGCTCGGAATGATGTCATTAATGTAACGACAATGTTGATCGTTGCAGTTATTATATGATTTTCGACGCTTTTGTCGCGCGCGCACACACGTTCTGATAATGCCAGCAACCGACTAAGTTTCAGTTTGGTGACTTTGTTAATTCACTTCTTTTTCTAACTCTCTCTCTCTCTCTCTCTCTCTCTCTCTCTCACACATACATCTTTTATATGTTAAATCAATAAATAAACAAAAAAAAAACCATTTTATTCGAAACGATTCGTATGCGGTAACGTTTGTATAATGAAAAAAAAAACTGATTGTAAGCGATTACAATTACGCAACGTATATTATAGTTTATGGTCGCGAACGATTTTATCAAAGGTAAAAAAAGCTAATATCTTAAGCGTTATTAAGTTCGTGTGCAACAATTTTACAGAAACAAATAATTTATATAAAAAACCAGAGGCTTGAAAGTTGCATCTTATATTTTATTTTTTTTTTATAAATTACCTTATTAGTAGTTTTGGGAGTGAGTAAATCTCGTTTCACTAAAAACATACGAATTAGATATAACCAACATTTCTCTTCTTATTTGGATTTTACTACAGTAGTAATAACGCATTATTTTTAAACACCACGTCGTTCGAAATTTTAAACTAACCAACCAAAAAAGTATAATACGAACAAACTTTTCTTAATTTGCATGCGTCATGAAATAAAAAACAAAGCAATAACATAACATCATAACATCATTAAAACTAGATTAGAATACAAACATAACGAAATTTAAATTAAACAATAAGTTTCTATAGATAGTACCAATATATATAGCTTGGTTAACGACTATATACTATGAACCTACATGTTCTTCCAAAACATTTTCGTATCACGCAGACTTATAGTTTTTTTTTATTTTTCCACTATCACATCATTCCAATCGAACATTAATCTGAGAAAATCGTAAATATTAATATCTGTGCAAATTTATCCACGATTTTTGTTTATTTTTATTTTATATTAGAGAACTTCATCGGTTCATTCGCGGTTATCACATGGTTTGAGAATTTCTATTCGAATTCCTATTTTTTTGGCGTTTAATTTAAAGAAATTAAGAATTTAGACAACTACTATTATCAATTACAATATTTTCAACTACTATTACAATTATCAATTAAAAATTGAGAATTTGGTGTGTTTCTAATAGTTGAATATTTTATTGAATCCATATGTGCTTTTGTTCTTGATTGTATCTACTTTTTAAATCTTAACTTTTTTTAAAATAACTAAAGAGGTAAAATCTATTTTATTTTTATTTATTAAAATATTGAAACATATGAGCAAAGTGATAATCAAACCCATTTGGAATACAGCAACTTACTGCAGACACTCGCAATAATATGAACGAAGAAATAATATTGATTGTCTACCGATTGGCAGTTGGTGCGGTATAAATATCGAGAAAAAAAAGTTATATTCCGAGACAGACCGAGAGAGAACGGGAAAAGAAAAATTTCAATTATAAAACTCGAAATCAAAGGAGCGTTTAAGACGATTTGTGCGCTTTGGTTTCCGATGGCGCGAGCAACGACGTTATATCGTTCCCTGGGGTACTCGCGGAGCACCACCTCATCGCCGCGTGCCGTTGTATGCACATAAAAAATATAGCGCCATTACCTCGCGTCCGTTCTATTTTTTTTCACCTTGACAAAGTTTTTCGCGGCTAAAAATAAAAGGAAAAATACAGAAAAGTAATCTACGAGCACGATAAACTGCAGGCAAGAGAATTACGTCTTTTTTGGTTTTTTTTCTTTTTTTATTTCCAAGACATTTGTAAACGGCTATTATATGTGTTTTCCGCCCGATTGTAGAACTATACGCATGAATACCGTTTCGTAAAAATTGAACACGATCGCTCGTGTCGCGTCGTCCAATCGTCGCCGGACATCACATAATGTTTCCGCTCGCAGGACTGACAAGACAACGGCGGCGCGCGATCCAAATAAAAAGGTGAGATATTATAACGTATACATGCGCTGCGACGTGTAACATAATATACGAAGGAGATGAAATTCTTACGGGTGTATACAAACAGTACTGCGTTTCATAAATCGGACTGGTGTATCTGAGTAGTAGTATTTCGCCCCCGAAAAGAAAGTTTTTCACATCTTGTCAAACGTGGTGGAAGGAGGCGACTGTCAGTGGCGCAAAAGTTATTTTGAAGTTGTAAGGAAAAAAACAATAATAAAATATAATCCAGACACACACATAAACATACACACAGTTTTTCTGAAGATCCTTGAAACTAGTAAGATGTGGCTAATAAGAGGGAGGAACACGACAAAAACATATAGGGAAATTGCCCTACATAAGCCTGGGTTTTGGTAACTCCTTACTATTGGTAAACATTGTATAAGTGAATATATAGTAAGAATACGTTTTTTGCGTATGTGAGTGTGTGTGCACATTTGTGTGCGGGTGATATAAACAGCATAGTGTACGACGAAACGCCAACATGATAAATCAACGTTGATAAAACGATCATCAAATTTTACTGCCGCCGATATAAAATCGTACAAAAGTTTTTTAGGAATATCTGTCTACAATTTATTATTATTGTTCTGGGTTGTTGAACTGTTTTCTAATCGAACGCTTTCTTCGAAGACTAATTCCAGTAAAAATACTACAATTATTTTTTGTACTTCTTTTTCACTTTGTTTGTTATAAAGGTTTACGTATAAATGTGTAGTTTGTTTAGTTACATAAAAACTAAATTCATCGAAAATAGTTTCACAGGTTTTTACGGCGTTTAATTTTAAATCATTATTACATTGAGCTTTCGTTCGATATAAATAAATAGTTTTAGCTCGTGTAATTTACATAAATGTATAATTGTATATATTTAATTGTAATTGTATAAATAATGTATGATTCGTATAAAATATGATCATCAATCGTCATATTAAATAGTGTTTCCATAAAACGTAAAAGTTTATAGTGGATATACGAGTATATGATTGAATATCAAATTATTGATAACGGTTGATATATTTGTTTTTCATTATTAATTAAATAATGTACTGTTATTATACTTGAAAAGGTTTAAATATTCATCAATAAATAAACTCTAAAGCTTGTTAAATATTCATGTTTAATTTTGGTATACATTTTGGGAATAAATCATATGGCAGTGTTTTGCCCAATTTGATGCTCCATGATTTGAAATGTAATAATTGTGTAATGAAATTGAAAAAAAATATTTTCGGAAATCATTCTAAGATATATTTTTAACAATAATGAAATATTATCTGTCATGAATAAGACATAATATGAACATCAGTAATTTTTAATGTAAAATGGAGGAATTATTTAATTTTTTTTATACTTACTTTTTGCAATACTTACTCAAAACTAAATAATAATACCATATGTAACTATTGGGTAAGTTTCCTCTGTAATTCCGACATTCAGTCCAAACATATATCACTATTAGTTTCGATTAAAATACTTCATTTTTATCACTATAAATTCCATTTTCAATAAAAAAAAATTAAGCACACGAGCAATCTGAATGGGATCTATATCTCCTAGTGACATGCGATGTATTACTTAATCATTGGATCGCCCAATGTCGTAATGAAAACCATCATCATTATGTATGTCAGCATCCGTCTGAATTGTTGGTCAGACGAAATGAGTACTAAATAGGTAAGCCGCTTGCGCCACGTCAAATAAATATATTGTGTTTGGCTACTTGAAGATTCTGATCGGAGCGAAGGAGCTATTGGTTTTACGTCCATTTTTGGATATACCTTCTCCCTCTCTTTCATTCCTCTCGAGGAAGTAAAATTGTAAGAAAAAAATCTCGTGGCCGTTGTAAATGAATAATAAATAAAACACATATATATTGCACCTATTCGGATAGGTCGTTTTTCGAATTTTTAAGCAGTGGATAGTTTTTGAAAAATCACAAAACCGGCGAAAAAACGACGAAGAATACTGTACGGGTATATGCATACAAAATTACATCAAAATCTTGACCGTTCTTATGCGGAACGGGCCCTGTTCAGCATATATTTTCAAATACTGGACGTTGAAACAAACTGGAGCCTTTATAATATATCTAAGAACAACTGATTATCAAAACAATTCCAAATATTAATGATATCAAATATTGTTTTACGGAATAAAATATCATTTAAATGTCTATAGCTATCTTGTTGAAAATAATAATTATTATAATTATAACCTTTTGTGTATTTTTAAAAAGAGAAATATAATGAAAGATAACGTGTTTGGCAGACGTATATAGTTCAAAGATTTGTTTTGCAAAATATATTTTACAAATTAAATTAATTTTTTCCTTTAGTGATAACAATAGTTCGGCAAAGAAAGTTGTTCGTTATCGTTGCGTAAAAATAAGTCTTTAAATGTATTTACGTTTCCTAGCAAACATGCCAATGTACACGTATAAAATAAACCGATTAATCGGTAAAAGAACAACCGCAATGATACTATATGCAATACAGTTATTATCGTGATTAATTAAACCATAAATAATTTAAATCAATTATTCGGGGCACCGAAAAATAAACTAACCTTTATATAAATGAAAAAATTAAATTGCTTTAGTATCCAAATATATTAAAAATTTTATTTAATTTATTAATTTAACATTAAATTATAATTCTATTGAAGTGACGTTTTTAGACACATTTTGAGAAGAGTTTTTTTTTCAATTTTTCAGTTCTATTTATCTCTGAAATAAAAAGTACAATGGAAAGTGCAAACTGAACAATGAAAATTAACAACGTGGAATATGGCTCTTTAATTTAATGACTTGCGTATTAATATTCACAAAGCAAAAGTTCCAAATTAAGAGTCAAATTACAATAGTATATTAAACCCGGATATTCCATATAAAGCATATATTATACTCTTCACTGTGTATATTACTTTATTATGTAATTATTGTTGGCCTCTTATTTGTGAAAATCGAGTATTTGTTTAAAAATTCCTAACAATTAAATCAAAATAAATATAATCTAACCATTATAATTTCTTATAATGAAAAGCTACGTATTCAATCATATTATTTTAATCTTATATTTTATTCATTTTATTTATTTATTATTTTCTATTTTCCTACGAAATTTTATTGCATATTAGTATTTTAATGTGGTGAATTTAGATTTTATCGATTTATCGATAACCGATTTCATAGAAGTAACCTAATTTCATCAATATTTTAACGAAAAAGGGATTTTGAAAATATTTTAAAGAAAAAGAGTTTTGAAAATCATCGTAATGCAATGTCTTTCTCGCCGACTAACCTGTACAGTGACACAAATTAAACGATTCCTAATGGCCATATGAATTCAAAAATTTAATTAGAAAACTACTCTCACAAAACTGCGTTCTGCAGCACATGCCACTAATACATTCGCTCGTACAACATCTTTAGTTGTATACTCGCTGTGCAATGCGCACAGTTAATGTGGTTGATGTACATGGCAGTAGCCGAATTCCGTCCAGGGGTGCTGAAAATTTCTGAAAATCCGTCCCAAGGGTAGAGTAACTACCACCGATTACCATTCCGGCACTACAAAACAAAGTGTGTAATGCTTATTTTGAGCCCTTTCCAAGATTAATATTATATTACTTTTATACTGCTGTTGCTGTACAGCTGTAACTTATATTGTACGTTATATCGTCGTCTCAGTTTAAGACTGCAATAACTCAAAAAAACTATTATTGAGATATCGACGCCTCAGTTCAAGACAGCAATAACTCAAAAATATTCAGAATATTCAGTTATCTACGTGATATTATTTGCAAAATTAAGACGATTTCGATTCTATAACGCAATAACTTTTAGTTGCATTATTCACCTCTAGAGATCGTTTATTTCATTCTAGAACCAGTAGTTTCATAATTTGAGTTATTGCAGTCTTGAACTGAAGCATCAATATAATTTTATATAGGTTTTGTAATTATTTTTATTTTATTAAAAGATATTCACAATATGTAATTAAAAAAAAAGTAATTTACAAGCTTATACATTTTTACAGCCCACAAATAATTTGTGGAGGAAATTATTCACTAACAACTCCTCATAATATATACACTTATTTATAACTAATTACCTACTAATTTTATGGAACTATATGGAACAACACTGAGAAATAAAGTCCCCCTGTTCTTTTTTGCCATTTTACACCCTGTAAATAATTCACTTAGTCTAAACCTATTTTATTCTGTGATTTTCATTTTTACACGTGAAATTCGTTTATTTGTGATTCCGTTTCCTATTATCTATGTAGACATATACAGTGGTGTAATTTTAGTTTTTGAGAATGGAGGGGGCAAAAGTTTTCTTCGGCTCATATTATAACTGAAAAAAAAAATCCGCTCGCTAACAATTACACAAATAAAATATTATATTAGTGAAATACCCATTGAAAAATAGAATAATTCATAATATAATATGAAGAAGTAAATAATTTGAAAAATTAATTTCAAGCGGGTTTGTGGCCCATATCCGGCCCACTAATGCATTATTATCCTGCCTTCCAAATTACGCCACTGGGTGTATAGTATTTTTATGTACGATATGTAAATGCTAATTGGATACACTCAATGCAATTTAAATTCCTGTTTTTTTTTAGATGAATATTATATTTAATAATACACATTTTTATGGTTTCTGAAGTTAAATTTGTTCATTACACTCGGGCATGCGCAATGCTACTTTTTTTTTCTTAAATAACAACCCTCACTTTTGAGCACAAATTTTTAAGAATTTTAATGGTTTAATCGACTTTATCTAAAATTTTATTTGTCTAAAATTGGTTGAATTACAGCGATTTAACGAATAGCGTTAAATATTTATGAATATCCAATGAAGACTGATAACATAACTATTACGAGTAGGTGATACGAAATCGACAGTTCGGAGTTTTATTATAATAATCAATACACAAGATTTTTGCGGTACTGTGTAGAGGACACGGAACTCAGACGTGGTCGCTCCACCCCTGGGACAGAATTCGGGCTCCAATTTTCACCCTGCAGATGATCCGGGACGGAATTTGGAACCAGCAGTGTACGTTACAACTGATGTGGTTTCATTCGCGGCACCATAACCAGAAGGTTTGCGCCAAGAGAGAGCGTACCTACCGCACGTAAGCTACATCTCAAACAGATAGTCACACGTGGATCAAAATATAACTCCTATTTTTACAAAATATACCTCTACACACACACACACACACACACACGCAATCATGAATACATAAGAACTTAAATATATACACTCGCAGCATGCTCTTAAATACTCACAAACACATATACTATAATATATACATGAACACACACACACACACATATCCATGCGTTACGTGTATACCTGCTAAAACGTGCACTCGACTAATTATCAACCTACACCACCAACCCTATCAAAATCATCTTTATATTCGTTCGCTCGCCGAATATGTATATATGTACATGTCGCATTCGCCGTTATGGTTTTAGTTTCAGACAAAATTGGTATATTATTATTATTTGTGTTATAACACGGTCACCCCCTGCCGCTACTAGTGATATGATAATATTATTAACTTACTGTTTTACGAGTCCCAAAACGTTTTCTTCCCGATTATTATTATAATAATAACGCATGAGCAATAAACGAATTTTAAGATACTTATGTAATTATTATAGTATATTTCATATATACTATGTACCTATATAAATAGGATATATGTATTGTAAATTATAGCTTTAGAAATTTTAGCTTTATTACAAAGTTAACTTTTCGTTGTTTATCTTTAAAAAAATCTGTTAATTATATTTAAATGCTATTTTCATTGTCAATATTTATTTACTTATGGACAAACATAAGAGCCAACACTGTCAGACTTTTATAACTTATTCTTGCCCTTAACCAAGTTTTAAGTAGCTTTAAAGATGACAAACTTCTTTCTGCTGTTTCTACAAAAATTGGCAATGTAACTAAAAATTAAAAATATTATAAATGTATTGGATAGTAATTTTAATCTAAATAATTAAATGTCTCATGAGCACAATTTATATTTTTAAAATCAGGATTTACCAATAAAGAATAATTATTTTTTTTTTTTTTATGGAAATGACAGAGACAATGTGTGACGCGCCTTGGTTAACGATTTCTATAATTATTATTACAGTACAAAGTATTATATTATCAATTGATGCAAGGCTACACAATTAATGGTGTGTGGTTTGTATTTATAAGAAATTATTACCCATTTTATACCATATAAATAATTCATATTGATAAAATGTTATAATTGTTATAATAAAAATAAATAAATAAAATAAAATAAATGTTATAATTCTTAAATTACCAATAACAATTCTACGTAAACGTGCAATACATGATTGAAAATCGAAAGATTATTATAATTATTCAAATCTATAATGATATGCATCATATTGCATAATCATTAACAAATTTGTATCATATTGCACTATTACACTCAATAATAGATTTAGAATATTTACACTAAAATACAGATAGCAAAAATATATTGTTTTAATGAAAAAAATATTAAATTTTTAAATTATTAATTCTAAAAGAACAATAACATATTATTAAATTTATTAGTACTACGCACAATTGAACTTTATAATAACAATTAATAAACGATTGCATCGCCAATCACACTCCAAAATACTATATAAGATCATATATTTTATGCATGCGACATTTATTTAACTAACGTTTATCAGATATTCAATTCGAATATAACTATCCAGTCTACTTAATTAAACGTACTTATACCCTCTGTTGATTTTCATCTTCAAGACATACAGAAAACTGAAGGCACATATATTTACAAAACAAAGGTATGGAATATAACTAACAATAATCAAGTAGTATATGGAATAATTAAATGTTCGGTATATTAATCGTAAACCATACGTGTTAATGTATGTAAAGGTATTACATTTAATATGGTATATTAATTAGGTAAATATCATATCGTAACAGTCGACACAATCTCTATTTTTAAGCCATATTTTTCTTATATGGTTGAACTCGCTAATTTCATTCGTTATAAATTATAAATAAATAAAATATATAGAAATTAGATACCTAATGCAGGCTTAATCTAAAACTATTAAGCCTACTATAAATTTAGACTCTAGTCCATAACATTTCGGTTTGTACGTTAATATAAGGTAATACAAGGTAACAATAACATTATACGTGACCAACTCGTGGTTATATAATGGTCGGTAAACTACATTGAGATGGGTGATGCATCGCGTACAGTTAGCGGGGTGATCGGTTGATAATACACCCTACCCTCAACATTCCCAACACGTCTTTGGTCTTTGTTCATTCACGGCCCCTTACCACCCGGCGAATGACCATCCAGTGGCCATTGTTATATCGTCGTCTACACGGTGCGCACATCCCTCATTATAATTATTAAAACATTTTTCTGTACATCTCACAGTTTCGACCTGCACAAGAAGCGCTAAATACTCTACAATCATTTGAACATCGTGGATGACAAATCGATAATTCTGAAATTCACGGTATAGTATTTATTTTAATAATAAACCCTTTATAATACTATATTTTGCGATGGATCTAACGACGCAGGTGTCAATCGTATAACCTCGATTTGCCGTTCCGGCACAACGTCTCGTTGGTTTTTCGTTTACAGAATAGGTAATGTTCAACTTTTTACAAAAAATTACGCCAGCTATTAGTATAACGATAACTAACAATCAGAATAAGGAATCGGACCAGCGTTCTTATGTTAAAAATACTATACACCTACTTAGATAATAAAAAAACGGAATAACAAACAAACCATTTCACATGTGAATATTAAAATCACAAAATAAAATAGCTTTTGACTTATTGTATTATTTATCTAATAAAAATATGACGGATTGCAAATGATAACTAAGTAAGACTCCAACTGTCGCAAGATCTAGAACCTTTGAATACAATATATTTATCTAAAATATTAATCAAATTATTCGTTTAAATGTATTTAGTAGCAACTACTTATACATAATATAATACCTCAAATTGTTTTCAAAAAATATTTTATTAATATTTTTCTGATTATTAAGTATGGTATGTTTTAGTTTTTAGAAAATAAAAAATAGCCAGTATAATGTTTGGGTCAATTTTCAAATTATCTACAAAATTAAACAACCAGTCCATTGTGATGACTCTATCTAGGAGTATAGTTCAACAACGTGCTAGTATGGAAGAATATTTCAAAGACAAACGTTTTATAGTTACAGGAGCCAGTGGTGGTAAATATAAATTACCTATTAACCTATTTATAACTTAATTATATTATGTACTTATAATAGAACATATATATATATAATTTTTGGGTGTATATAATATTCAATAATTTCTATTATTGTTATTAGTTATAACATTTATAATTTATTATCAAATAGTCGAATGAAACAAAAAAGTTAATGATTTTAATAAAGTCAAATAAGGGTTGTAAAAATATTTGACCCCAAAAACTATATTATGTAATAAGAAGTACTTGTGTAGCTAAAACACATTTATTTGATATGACCAAGTGTTTGAGATAAACTTTTTTTTTTGCAAAAGGATGTTGTTAACATATAAGTTGTAAACGTTATAAAATCGGATCAAGTAATTAACAATTCTTAGCATATTTTTTGTTCACTTATTGTCATGAATTTCAAAATTAATTCATTCACACATATTTTGAATTATCATATTAGTGGGTTTATAAAATAATCCCAACAAATTAAATTAATTTTTGTGTAATCGTGATTATTAAATACTTATAAATAATAAGCTAACAATGCAAAATTACAAATTATAGTATACTCACAAACATATATATTTTATTCAATATATACATACGTAGATATATGTGTACTGTGTATGTATTTATTCTTAATAAACGTATCAAAGTATGATTTGTGATTATAATTTAATCCAAAAATGTGTTATACTGCCTGCTACTTAGTAATATATTTAGTTGATTAATTTACAATATTTTCTTTTTATATATAATATATTTATTGGTGTTATAAGTAAATTGCATATACTATATAATATAATTTTAATTCAATGATTTGAGTCATGGGTGAGTATGCTTTTAATGTTAAATTGAATAACAGCTGAAGACACAATTACCATTTTTTAGAGTAAAAAATATAATCTAATTTGTTCTATCGTTAAAGTTTTTTGATTATTTATGTCTATAACTTTACTTTTAACTCTCTCGCCAAAATCCTTCACTACAACACTAAAAATATTACTATACGTAAAATATAGAATAATTTTTTTTTTTCACTGTTTCAATGGCTGTTTTAATTCTTTAAACAACTATGCACGAACATTCAATTTTCAATTATTATAAATTAATAAACCGCAAGACTTACATAAACCATTTTATGTTGTAACCTAATTGACTGAAATTCATTTCAAAATAATATTTTAAGTTATTATTTTTAAATATAAGATCTAAAATATAACTCAATATACAAAATTTAATCCATAAATTATCAAGGTAAAATTCAAAAGTAATTTAAGATTTTTTTCTTGTCAACATATAGTGTGACAGTGTGGCTATATCATTTTCATTACATTATACTCGAACCATATATATATATATATATATAAAGAAAAAAAATATATATACATTTATATTTTAACTTACAAAAATGTACGAAAAAATACATGTTACCTAAATAATCAAATATTTTGCAAAGACAGAGTAACAACATTTCGCTTCAAACATTACTTAACCCATATTCAAACTTATCTAGCATATACAACATAGGCGTGTCCAGAGGCCAGTTATAAAATTTAAATTCTTTACTTACTATAGCGATCTATAATCTATATTTATATTTGTGACTTATTTTTGTTGTATGGAAAGTATATAGCAGCTAGAATTTTTTTCGTCCCGCCAAATCAAAGATTTTTCTAATCTTAAAATTGGTTTCCTCTGCTATTAAAACAATGAACTTATAAATGAGGCCTATTAACTATTGTACTACTTACTTATTTTTTATAAATATTTTATCAAGTATACATCAACCTTCTCTACACATCTTATTATCTACAGTTATTACACAATAAACAGTTGTTCATTAAAATATTACAAATAATAAAATTCAATAAATTTAAAATTTAAATTTACCTTCTACTTAAAATTACCTATTGTTACTGTTTCAGCCACGGATATAGATATTATATATATATATATCTCCGTGGTTTCACTATTATAAGCCAAGAGGCCAAGAACGTCGCTGAGGAGGCTGGTGCCCACCCTGCTACCCCCGTAGACACGCCAATGATATACAACGATAATAAAAATCATACATCATATTTTACTCTTATAATTTTTACAAAATCTTAATAATTCAGTTACCAACTTTAAGGACTATAACATTCAAAATAGTTTATATATTTATGTATCGAGTATCAACAATTAATTTCTGTTTTGTGGCTAAGAGAAATATGAAATATTTATGCTACTACCATTTATATATTTAATATATTTAATCATATAGTCCTCCAAAAATGTACCCAAATTTAGTATTATATTTATTTAATGCTACGCGGGAACCTAAATATTAATATAATTTACTACCATACTACAACTTATAATAATTATCCTATTTATTCAATCAATATACAAAGATTTTTATGGATCAATCATTATACAATATAGCGGTAATTATCATTCGTATTATTATATATTAGTTAATTTTTTTAAATACAAATCATAACCTGAACATTTATTTATAACATTTTGACTGAGTAATACCATATATGTCAATTACTCAGTAAAAAACATTTATTAGATGTCTTAAATGTAAAAAATGAGTACGATTTACAATTTCGAAGCATTATTTATTATGTTTATAAAATGTGTAAACTAATTAACATATATTTTTAATAATTAGGAATAGGTAAAGTTATCGTCGGACGATTAATAGCATTGGATGCGCATGTATTTGCAATTGGAAGAGATGTGGATACATTACCAAGTTCTGATAATAAAAAATTGATTAAAGTGACCGTGGACGTAGGTGAATGGGACTCAGCGTATTCGAAAGTCTTAGAAATGGGACCTGTCCATGGATTAGTAAACAATGCAGGAGTAGCACACATCGAATCTTTTCTTAATACAACACAACACGGATGGGATGAGTATGTTAATATTAATTTATTTTATATTTCTTATTTATAGAAATTATGATTAATAATTTAAAAATATTTATATACCATACGGTTGTAGACATACTAGTTAATGAGTATTGAAGTTTTACACCAATAATTCACAGTTATGATATT
Organism: Sipha flava; assembly: GCF_003268045.1. NCBI lineage: Eukaryota > Metazoa > Arthropoda > Insecta > Hemiptera > Aphididae > Sipha > Sipha flava. The sequence goes on along the minus strand of NW_020273159.1, from coordinate 1,884,220 downwards.
TTCTATAACAATTAATTGTTTCATAATATTAATAATATACAACATAAACCTAAATTTATAAAATTCGCTTAACTCAGCTATATAATTCGACAATTGGTATCAAAGTTAATTCCAAATATTAATATTTATATATTTATAATACAAAATTGATACCTTGTCGTTAAACGATTAAGAATAAAATAATTATTTTTGATTTAGATAATTATATTAAAATTATATACCAAAATTTTTTATTCTTATTTTTAGTACTTTGAACATAAATGCTAGAGGAGTCGTGAGAATAAGTCAAGCAGTGGTCAAAAATATGATTGCTGCTAAAATTCAAGGAGCAATAGTTAATGTTTCATCTACTATATCAGAAGTTATTATTCATATATATATATTTATATTTAAGGCATAAACATATTTTTAATTATATTCTAATATTAAAGATAAAAACGTGCCATGTTTAATCTTCAAATTAGAGGATTCAATCTCAATAGTGAATGAGTGAACATATTAGAACTTTTAAAAAATAATCTTTCAAATAATTTTTGAAATAATATTCTATAAAATAGATATGTGTGTATTGTTATATTATAAATGGTATATAATTTAAACTCAATTTTAGAAAGCAATTCCGGACCACGTATCATATTGTGCATCTAAAGGAGCTGTAAACCAGATTACAAGAAGCATGGCAATCGAATTGGGACCACTTGGCATAAGAACAAACAATGTAAATCCAACTGTTGTGATGACTAGAATGGGGAAAAAAGCATGGAGTGATCCTGCAAAATCTGGTCCAATATTACAAAAAATACCATTGGGAAAATTCGCAGGTTTGTAATATAGTTTATAGATATTTTATTAAATTATAACACAAAATATACTTGAAGACTAATACATTTACATAAAAAAAACTTATACATATGTATTGTGTTTTACAGAACCTAACGATATTGCGGATGCAGTTATGTTTCTATTGAGTGACTACTCACGAATGGTTAATGGTCTGAATTTGTATGTGGACGGAGGTTTTATGACTGGTTAAATCTGTAACAATAATTTTTGATCTCAATATTAATAATTAACTTAGTTATACGGCGAACTATTATATTGTTATTAAAGAGTATGTCTATTGTTGAAAGTATGATCATCTAATAAACATTATATTCATTTTTCCATTTATTTTTATTATTGCACTTAGTATACTTAAAAATCTAAAGTTATTTAAATGTCAACAATCTTTATTCAAATAAGTTTATATACATTTTTGAAAGTAAAATATAAAATTACCAAAAATAAGTAAATGAATATTAAAATGAAGATAGTTATTTATGAAAATTATTTTCTGTAAAATCGACACATTCACTATTTTATACAACAGTTATAATATAAACTATAATATAATACACGTATATAACAGTTTATTTTATTTTAATAGTTTAGTATTTATAAAATAAATAATAGGTTATTACAAATATCATGTTATATTATTTTTATAAAAAATTGTATAATACTCTTCTAAATTAAAATCTAATGTTGTCCAAATATTAATAACGCAATTTATAGCTACCAACCAATGTTATATAGGTTATTGAATACTCAAAGGACAAAGCAATTTGCAAAGAAAAGTAAGAAATATCATAAATAATAATATAATATTCAATTCACGCTGTGTAAATCATATGTTAATATGTTTAAAAATATTGCATTTATCTATAAAAAAAATAATAAATACTTAAAGTAAATATATAGTATAATAGTTATATATTTTCTACAATATTAGGTCCTGTGTGTTTCATAGTTGAAATCACCCCACTCTCTTCATTCATAGTTAAATATAAATTATAATATTTATAGAAATTAGGGTATGGCATCGCAGGCTTAATCTCAATTTCCTATATTTACTATGAGATTTCAATTACTAAATTAAAAGTTTACTGTAACACTTCGGTCTTCACTATATTATAAGGTAATGCAATATATATCTCAGTGTTCACTTTATTTTTGATTCATTACAAAACGTTAATTGGATTATTTAAATAAAATAACATGATGAAAATAATTAAGAAACATATACCAGGAGTGGCCAATTTTTATAGACTTGTGATCGACTAGTGGTTTTTCTAGGTTGCCACAATCGACGAAAAAACAAAATTGTCACTGACCAAAACTATATTTTATATACATACATGTTAAACTTCCTTTATTTCTTCTATTCAAAATATTAATAGGTAATAATGACTTGAGTTTTACAATTCAAGCAACATATATTCCATTATATTTTTTATCAATTTATACAAATGCGATAAAGACCGTTATTTAATACGGAATATTCATTATAAAACGTCAACTATACATAGATACTATGTATTTATAGCTACTCGATCTCAGTGTATGATTGCTTTTTTCATAGTTATTTATTACTATAAATTCCCTATATTAATTGTTATTAATCTAATTTTATATTCATAGGTTAAACAAAGATATAAAATTTACATAAAAAAAAAAAATGATATAAAAATCTCGTGTCACAGTGTTTGTGACCATACTCCTCCAAAACGGCTTAACTGATTTTAATGAAATTTTGTATGTATATTTGGTAGGTCTGCGAATATGTTTTTATCTATTTTTTTTATACTCCTAAGTGCTATTATTTTATAAATCGTAGTTTAATTTAATAATATTTGAACCGGTCGATAACTGCGCAATTGAATAATTATTAAATGATACTATTAAAAAACTATTAAAAACTATCTAAAAAGTATTAATTTTATTTTTCGTATTAAATAGCGGGTATTGCATAAATATTAAACAACAAGATCCCCCAACAGGGGCCAAGACAGAAAAAAATTTTAGTTTGAAGGATTATTATAGGTATCGGTTGATGATTCAATGCGATCAGGACAACGTTATTCTACGATGTTGTGAGCTTGGTCAACAATTCTTGGTCAACAATTCATGGTCGACATGTATGTTAATATAGAGAGCAAATGATTACAATACTTGCGATTCAATAAAAAAAAAAAGTGCATGTGGAAGATTCTCAAAACAATTGTTAGATATCGGTGATGGGAAAGTTACTACAGGTGAAACGGGATACATACAATTACCGACCAATTTCTGTACAATCATTGATTCGCAAGATGCTCTCATTGACCAGATATTTCCCAATGAAACACTGACAATACACAAATCATGAGTGGCTGGCAGAAAAAGCTATTTTAGAAGCAAAAAATGTGGACATCAACGAATTGAATCTCAAAATACAACATTTGTTACCAGGACACTTGGTGTCATACAAATTAATTGATACAGTTTGCGATGCTACTGAGCTGTAAATTATCTAACAGTTTTTAAACTCATTAGATTTACCAGGCATGTCACCGCATAATTTACAACTGAAGGTTGAATCTCCGGTTATTTTGCTTCGTAATTTGAACCCACCACAGTTGGGCAACGGCACGCGATTAGTCATTAAAAAATTAATAAAAAATGTTATCAAAGCCATCATTTTAAATGGCAAATTCTGAGGTGAAAATATACTATTACCGCGAATCCCTATTATATCCAAAGATATGCCAATACAATTTAAACGCCTTCAATTTCCAATTAGATTGGCATTTGCAATGACTATTAATAAGTCTCAAGGCCAAACGATGTCTTCTGTGGCTTAGATTTGAGCACGTCATATTTTTCACACGAAGCACGTGGCGTGCTCTCAAACCATCCAGTTTGTTTGTGTTGGCGAAAGATGGGATAACAAAAAATATTGTACACTCTGTTGCATTAAGGGATTGATATTGTTTTTACTAATATTGTCATAATTAGCGATATATATATAATTTTAAAGGAACAATTTCAATAAATGATTAAAAAAAATAAATGTTTGATATTTTTTTCATTTTTATATTCCGTCACCGTTCATAGCACTTCTTCCATTTATAACCACATCCTTACACACCCAGGGCCGTATTTACGCCTAGGCCCGTGAGGCCCGGGCCTAGGGCGGCAAATTTTTTGGGGCGGCAAATTTTGTAAGAAATAAAAAAAGAATCATATGAATGCATGAAATATTTATATGATTTTTTTTTAGATATCTGTATGTAAAATATACGGGCGCATGAAACTGAAATGTCACTAACCCGAAATCAATTTTCTCGTAATGTGAGCTATAAAGATAAGATACCTACCTAGGTATATAATAATATAAGTTGTTCCTAAAAGTAATTACGATAAAAATATAATATATATAGAAATTGGCTAAAGATATTGTGTATCCACATCGCACACGACCACAATTCATTTCAGTTTATTGTTCGTCATTGTCGGGAGTGCATATTACAACATATTTTAGATATCTACAAGAATTATATAACTTTTTCACAGCATCTACCCATCGTTGGGAAATTTTACTATTTTATTTAAAAAAGTCTAAGTGTGTAAAAAGTTTGTCTCAAACCCGATGGTCAGCAAGATACGAAGCGGGTAAATCTTTATGTACTTCTTGGAGTGAAATTAAAAACGCTTTACAGGCTATTATTGACGATGCCAATGAAAAACCTGTAACAAAATTTGACGCTTCAGTTCTTTTGAAACCTTTTAATACTATAGAAATGTGCTTTATGACTGTTTTTTGGAATGAAGTATTAGAAAGGTTTCATATAGTTAATAAAAAACTTCAATCAGTTAATATTGAGTTAGGAATGATTGTTGAATTATATGGATCCTTAGAGCAGTACATATCTAGAATTAGAAATAATTTTGAAGAATATGAAGGAAAAGCTATACAAATATGCGGTGAAATGCAGTACAAAAAAGACAAGCGGAGAACTGTTAAGAGAAAACGTCAATTCGACGAAACAATGAATGAAGTGATCACAGAAACAGGCAAGGAAGATTTCAGAATAAATGTATTCTTCGTTATATTGGATAAATTGAATGCTGAACTCGTAAGGCGAGGCAGTTCATATAAAAATTTATGTGTCAAGTTTGATTTTCTTACAAATATTTGTAGTTTTGACGAGGAAATAATTTCTGAAAAAACTAGGGCACTAATAGAACAATATCCTAATGATATTGAAGAATCATTTACAAATGAATGTCTTCATTTGCGTGATCATCTTTTTTTTAAATCTGATAAAAAAAGAAACGCCCAAGAACTTTGTAAGATGTTGTATACAAATGATTTAATAGATATTTATCCGAACGTCACAACAGCGTTACGTATGTATTTGTGCACGTTTGCAACAAATTGTACAGCAGAGCGGTCGTTTTCAGCATTGAAAAGAGTAAAATCGCATCTTCGTTCAACTTTGGAGTCAGATAGATTAAACGCGACATCAATACTACACATAGAATCTGAGATGCTTCGAAGTATAAATTATGATGATATAATCGACGATTTCGCGTCTAAAAAAGTTCGTCGTAAAATGTTATAGATAACATAGGTTATGATTAGGTATAAGTTTAACTATTAAGTATTACTAGGTATAAGATTAAAGATTATTAAGATTATTTTAAGATTAAGATTCAAAATGTATACTGATAATGCCTAATTAGGATTTATAATTATTATTTGTTTTGTTTATAATGACTATTGACCTAATTTCTTTAAAATGAAATAAATTTATTTGTAATAATTACAATTTTTTTTTCTTGGGGTAGAGGCGGCATATTTAAAAGGGCCTAGGGCGGCACTTGTTCTAAATCCGGCCCTGTACACACCTATATTAAATAAGTTATTTTTTTCTAACAAAATATTCTCTAAAAATAATATATAAGACAAAACAATGTTTATCAGATCAGCTAATTAATATATAATTTATTTGTTTTCTGAAAAAAAAAGAAAAGTAGCCGCAATCGACTCGAACTCATATCACTATCAGTTCGTTGGCCATCCTTGGCTTGTAAAATGTCGTTTATCATAATTTTCTAGTACCAATGGTCCCGAGAGAGCATATAAAATGTTTTTAAACGTGTAAAATCACGTAGTAGTACGCTAGACGGATAAACGTGACATTCCAATGCTTCGACCGTTGTCGAAAACTAAACTTTTATAGTCATGAGAAAAATGTTATACCTACAGAGTCATGTTTTAATTTCGATTACCGTTTACCTTTATGTTTATCACTTCGATTTCTTTATTATATAGCACTAACGAGTGTAACGAGAACTTTGAATGACTGATGAAATTTTATTTTGGGATAAAAGTAATTCAACAGCGGACGATCCTATAAGTAAGGGAGCAGGTTTTGAAATTTTTCAAGAATTTCGTGGAAGATTGAATGCTCTGTAAACATTTTCAACGCCTATAATAATACACAAAAACAGTAAGATAATGATATATATTGGAATAAATGTCTTGAAAAATTCGTCCGATCTCGTCAAACATTTCCGTTCTCTCTTAAAATAACAATTATGTGCCCTCACCATAATAACACACCTTCACGAAAGCAAATAAATTGATATTGTGTCATCGTTATTGATATACTTAAGTTATTTTGAGTATTATAATTTTTATAAAAAGTAAAACTTTTAAGTTTATTATTAGTGCTTTTTCGTATGCAAAAATTACATTCCAATGGTCGTCAACATTTAATACAAAGGATATAAATTGATTTTTATTTGAAACGTAATATAATTAGTATTTGAAAAATTCATGAAATATGAGATTGTGAAATATTTCAGTATTTTAAAAAAAATTGTTTGTCTTTTAAATATATTTAATTTTTTTGTATATTTCACATTTTTTAGGTAGAACAAATTAATAAGACCCATTAGTCATTAAATTAATTTAATTTTGTTATATTTTTAATTTTTAAAGTTTATCATTAGTTAAATTTTGTTTATTAAGAAAATTACATGTTAAATTTTTAATACAGTAAGATTTAACACTATGAAATTTTAGTATGTTAAGTTTCAAAAACAATAAGGATTGATAAAAATTAATGTAAATAATAGGTACTTACTATATATACCTATCATATAAGTAGTAGGCACCTACTCTATTTTTCCATAAATAATTATTACATTAAATATCTGGATATCTAATCACCATATATGACCATTATTACTATGTGTAAAGTGACGTTAAAAAGGTTTTAAATTCACGGATAAATGATAATTTTGTACCTATATTTTACTCTAAGTAGCAAAATATGAGTACAAAATTAACGAACTAAATACGTCCATGCCACGTAGTCTTGATTTCTAAACTCGATAAAAATAAATATAATACACAATCGAGATCAATCGAAATATACTATCCGTGGACGATGGGACAATCGTGCTAAATAAAAACAGAACACCATTATACATAATCAATTTGTATTTATCCAATGGTCGGTATACTATCTTGGTAAAGGTCTACACTGATATTACCACCCTCCCATCGTTGATCCCGAAATATCTATGGTTTTTTTTCATCCATAGTGCCCTTGCTGACCAGCGCCTGGCAGTCCATTTTCGCATCGTCTTCCCCATCGAGCACACGTTTCTCGCAACTTTTGTTCGGAACACTTCCTCTGTTAATCTCACAGATTCAACAAGCACAAGTAGTAGCACTAAACACTCACCAGCTGTTTAAATAATAATACCTTAGACTGCAAACCGAGCGTTCCGAAATCAACGGTCAGTATTCATTTTAATTATAAACCATTATTAAACTATATTATATTTCGCGATGGGCTTAATTAGGCGACGTTATTCGTACAATCTCGAAACGAGAGTTTTAAATGTTTCTGTTTATTTTTTCTTCTAATCCATCAAACAATTCAACACAACGTCCCATTGGTTTTTCAATTCACCAGCGCAAGTAATGTTCAACTTTTTACAACAAATTACACCGTTGTGACGGTAACTAAAAATCAAAATATAGAATAAGACCAGCGTGATTATGTTAAAAATACTATACACTCAGTGGCGTCATTTGAGGGTCAGGGTGGGTATTCGCGCCCCCCTCCATAATCATTAGCGGGCCGGATATGGGCCGCAAACCCGCTTGAAATTAATTTTTCAAAATATTTACTTCTTTATATTCTATTATGTATAATTCTATTTTTCAATGAGTATTTCACTAATATAATATTTTATTTGTGTAACTGTTAGCGAGCGGATTTTTTTTTCAGTTATATTTGAGCCGAAGAAAACCTTTGCCCTTCCCTCCTCTACACTCAAAAACTAAAATTACGCCACTGTATAGGTTACACCACTGTATATGTCTACATTGATAATAGGTAACGGAATCACAAACAAACCAATTTCACAAGTAAAAATGAAAATCACAAAATAAAATAGGTTTAGACTAAGTAAATTATTTACAGGGTTTAAAATAGTAAAAAAGCAGGGAGGACTCTGATTCTCAGCTTTTCATATAGTCCCATACAATTAGTAGGTAATTAATTATAAATAAGTTAATATATTATGAGAGGTTGTTAATGAATAACTTCCTCCATAAACTATTCGTGGGCTGTAAAAATGTATAAGCTTGTAAATTACTTTTTTTTTATTAACATATTGTGAATATCTTTTAATAAAATAAAAATAATTACAAAAACCTATATAAAATTATAGAATACTATATTATTTATATTAAATAGTAGTTTTGTTTGTAGAACACTTTTTAACGCCTAGTGACATTAACTAACTTGCAAAGCTACTTTTTAACTGTTTTATGTATGATTATTTTTAACAAACAGTCGATCGTTTTAATGAACTTTTCGGAGAAATGTTAAAGGGGGCGCTTTATAAGCACTATGAGAGGTAGGGAGACTATGCCCCTTTGCGTGTCCCCCACTTTAAGCCCTGATTATATTTCTAATAAAAATATGATGGGATAGCAAGTGGTAACTAAGTAAGATTCCAAATGTCCAAAGATCTTGAACCTTTGAATTCAATTTATTTATCCTAAATATAAATCAAATTGTTCGTTTAATGTGTATGGTAGTAACTACTTATACATACTATAATACCTCAAATTATTTTCAAAAGTATTTTACACATATTTTTTTTATTATTAAATATAGTGTTTAAGTTTTTAGAAAATAAAGAAAAGCCAGTATAATGTTTGGGTCAATTTTCAAATTGTCTACAAAATTAAACAAACAGTCAATTGTGATGACATTATCTAGGGGTATAGTTCAACAACGTGACAGTATGGAAAAATATTTCAAAGACAAACGTTTTATAGTCACAGGAGCCAGTTCTGGTATGTATAAAATAATTGTAATGCCCATTTATAACAAAAATATGTTATGTATTTATAATTTACAAACTGCATTTATTTTTACAAGCTTTAGCTATTTAAATTAATTTTAACTTTTTGCCTAGATATTTTTTGGATTAAATGTGATATATTGATTTACATTTTAGATCATATTAACTATAATAATTATAATTAATATAATATATAACATCAATTATTAACGACTTATGAGATTATTTTAAAATGAATCCCAATCTATTCCTTAAGCGCTGAAAGTGATTTCTGTATATTTTGTGGCTTAATAAATTGTACTATTTTAAATTTATCTCTTAAAATTTTCCTTGAATAACTTCAGTTTGGTTTTTTATTTTTTTCTAATAAAAGTTAAGCTTAGATGCATAAGTAAAAGTATTTGAAACATACTGATTAAATGTGTTTTCGAAATGTTATTACCTATTAAACAATATGTTTTACATATTTCTAAAAATCAATGTCAGCATTTGCCTCTGTCTAATTTTAAGAGCAGCCCAATGGGCCAGCATGGTTATGCCCTGTTGTTGCCGTATATTTTAACTACATTTTAATTAGCACAAACCATGCTTATTTTTTTGGTAATATTCACATGGAAAGGCGTATTTAGATGCTTGGGTTTCCACACATAGTGCACATAACACTCGTGACATCGCAAAATAAAATATTGTTTATTTCTTACAACTTATTATAATTACCTATTTTGGTTTCAATCCATATACAACGATAATTTGAGAGCCAATCCATATACGAGTAGCAATAATTATAATTTGGAATACATCAATTGTTTTTTTTTAAATACAAGCCTTAACGATTTAGGCGCAATAATATTTGTCTATTGCTCAGTAAAAAATAATTTTAAATACCTCAAATATAGATATTGAGTACGCTTTGCAATTTCAAAACAATACTTATTATGTTTATATAATTTTTAAATTGAATAACATTAATTTTTAATAATTAGGAATAGGCAAAGTTATCGCCGGACGATTATTGGGACTGGACGCGTACGTATATGCAATTGGAAGAGATGTGGAGACATTACCGAGTTCTGATAATAAAAAATTGATCAAAGTGACCGTGGACGTAAGTGAATGGGATACTGTGTATTGTCAAGTCTTGGAAATGGGACCTGTCCATGGATTAGTAAACAATGCAGGAGTAGCACACATTGAATCTTTTCTTAGTACGACACAACACGGATGGGACGAGTATGTTAATATTTGTTTCTTTTATATTTTTGATTTATAGAAATTATTCACTTTAATTTAAAAATAAATCTGTAGATACACCATACAGTTATAGACACATTTACTAGCTAGTAAAATATTGAGGTATTATACTAATAATTTACAGTAATAGTTTATTCATTGTTTCATAATATTAATATTGTATAATATAACTCTTATAAACATAAGTTTTGAAATTTTCTGATGCATTTACTAGTTTTTAGAAAAAATTATTAATTTATTATTGAAAAATATTATTAAAAATGTTAACAAATTATATAGTAATATTATATTTTATAAACAGCTGAGTTAATCGCCAGTGAGCGTTCACCGTATTAATTATATAACGCTCGGACCAATACATTTTTATTTTTGTTCGTATTATTTTCTAATATAAATTGCATGTACCTATATACACAGACATACAACCGTGTTTGTTGTATTCCTTATACATCGCTATGTGTGTATTACAACTTCTAACCATCAGATTATTAAATTAGATATTAATAGTTTCAAATAATTTATTTGTACACTACCAAGCAATTATTTTTATTATATCCCTCTCGAGTCTCGTTGTAATAGTTGTCGAGTTCGATTACCGAATCACAATAGACTGAAAAACAAACGTGCCTAATATTTTATTTTCAATCAATATAAGTGGAAAGCGCATAAAAATACAAATATTGAAATAAATTAGTTGTTTGGGTTTTTTTTTTTTTAATGTGGAAGGATTTAATGATGATATTTTACAAGAAAAATTAAAGCAATTGGTAAATATTTATAATTGAAGATTTAGCTAATTTATTATCCTTGAGAATGAGATTTTACAATTTAAAACAATAATGAAACATTTTTCAGAAGATGAATTTATTGTAGAAATAGCTTTTTAAAACTTTTTATATCTATACCATGTTCAAATGCAAGCGAAGAGAGATCTTTCTCAGTTGTAAGAGTCAAGAACTACCAGAAAACATAATTATTATTATTAATTATCTAATGAAAATATGTCATGGTTGGGTCTAGTGTCTATTCAGAATATTGTCCTAAAAACTATAGATTGGAATTATATTACCATTAAAGAGTTTGCAACACAGAAATCTAGAAAATAATTATAAATTTCTTATATTGAATAAATTTGTATTAAAATATTTACACTTAGTACTTACTAAGAAAGGTTAGGCATCAATGTTATGATATGTTTATAAATATATATTAATTAAACAGTCTTAAATACGTTATTACTGCTCCTAAACGGCAAATATGTTAATCCGGCACTGCCACTCGAATAAATGATATTAGTCAATTACCTGCTTGTTTACTAGTGTAGTAAATTATACTTAGTCCAGGGACGGCGAGAGGGGTGGGCAATAGGGGCAGTTGCCCGGGGCCCTGCGCCTTAAATTATAATTAAGGCTCCGCAGTTCTGATTTAACTGAACTTAAAATATTTGATTAATATAAATTATAAGACCCAACATTTATTTTTCCCAGGGCCTCGCAAACTCTAGCACCATCACTGACTTAGTCTAGTTACTTTTTTTTAATTTAAAGGTAAATTTATAATAACACTTCTTTGAAAAAAATCAAAGATTTAGGTACACACTTCATAATTTTCTAATTTTTATTTTGGGTTCATACTAAATAATTGTAGAAAGATATAATAATACATTTTTTGAACCTTCATGAGGGTGTCAAAAAATTATTACATTGAAAAATGTAGAATTAATTTTATTGAATATTAGAACAAAAATATATAGTTAAAAATTAAAGAAGTGTTACTATAAATAATAATAATAATAATGTATACAATATTTAAACTATTACAAACATAATTTCCAGTGTTGGATTTAGTGGGGGTTCATGGAGTGCAATGCACAGATATGTCAAGATCTAAGTGACCTCTAAAACCAAAATCTAAAATTAAAAATTGTATTTTTCTATATTTTTTTGTTTTTTTCCTGTTCTGAATATTTTTTGATTTTATGTTGTTGCTTTTAAATTAAATTAATTATAGACATAGAAAAATATATATTGAACAAATTTTTTTTAAGGGGTTCCAAGTGTTATTTCCACCCTAGCCTGAGGCTAAGATCCAAGTTAGGATCCAACACTGTTCATTTCTGATTAAAATTATTGAGTATTAAACTTTTAATTATCATTCAGATAATTACATAAAAATTATATACCAATTTTTTTTTTTTGTTTTTAGTACTTTAAACATAAATTCTAGAGGAATGGTGAGGGTAAGTCAAGCAGTGGCCCAAAATATGATTGATGCAAAAATTAAAGGATCCATAGTTAATGTTTCATCTACTATATCTGAGGTTATTATTCATATATTAAGAATATATCTATATTTTAAATTATCTAATATTATAGGTATATATTACATTTAGAATGTTTAATCTCAAAATGAAGAAATATGTTCTCCATCTCATTAATGAATGAGAGAACAGATTAGAACTTTTCATAATATTTCAAATAATATTTAGTTCAATAAATATTTAATTACAATTAGAAATAGTATAAAATTTAAACACAATTTTAGAGAGGGATACCAGACCACGTAACATATTGTGCATCTAAAGGAGCTGTAAATCAAATTACAAGAACAATGGCAATTGAATTGGGACCACTTGGCATAAGAACAAACAATGTAAATCCAACTGTTGTAATGACTCAAATGGGAAAAAAGGCATGGAGTGATCCTGCAAAATCTGGACCCATTTTGAAAAAAATACCTTTGGGAAGATTCGCAGGTTTGTGATAAAATATACTTTATAAATAAATAAATAAATAACACAATATATACTTTGAGATTAATACATTTACATAAAAAAACTAATATTTATGTTTTTTCTTGTACAGAACCTAATGAAATTGCAGATGCAGTTATATTTCTATTGAGTGACTACTCACAAATGGTTAATGGTCTGAATTTGTATGTAGATGGAGGTTATATGACTGGTTGAGTTTATTATATTAATAAACTTAACCTAAAAAATAATGAAAAATTTACTTATAGTTACACATCAAACTATTTTATTGTTATTAATTGTTGAAATTATAATCATCTAATAAACACTGTATAATTTATCCATATATTGTTAATGTGCTATTTTCATATTAAAGTTTATACATTAATGGTTGAATGAAGTGAAGGTTATAATTTAATTCAGTGATTTTCAAGTGACCTAAAGCATTTAAATTTGCTAAATATTTCACTTTGAATTAATAAAATCAATTAATCGAAAACAAATATACATTTATTATTAATATACACATAAAAGACTTACCTAAAAAAAGATATTTTCCTTACCAAAGTGAAGGATATTGTCATTTTTGAGGGATGATAGGGTATACAGCCAGTGCTCGAATTGGGGGGGACACGGGCGGACAGAGTCCACTTTCATTTTTCCATAGATTTCAGGGTCCCCCTTCATTTAATTAGACGAGGAAAGCTAAAAACGAGTCTCCCCCTGGGGATATTTATGATACTTTTGAATGATGTATTTGAATTTTGTTTTCGTTTATTTCTATTTTCTATAGCAAACTGCAAATTAATGGTTATTTTTTCCTAGAAAACGGTTATCGTTGATGACAATCACAGACTAAGATAATAATCATGGCTAAATAACTATATAATTTTGAAATGATTTTGGATGTGTAGTCCTATAGGTGTTTCTACTTGCTACTTTTGACAACCTTTTGAGAACTTTTTGTTTAATTTTCCAACCATTAACAAGATTAACACAACAAAATGGATTGAATAGTAGGTTAAGAAAAGCAAACGAACAGGAGAAGAAGAAAATTGTCCGAAGAGGATAAAAATTAATAAAGAAAATGCTTACAAGTCATTATAGAATTTAATTGAAGAATAATATTTATTTCTGTAATTAATATTATTATTTCGTTATAAAATAATGTTATAGTAATAAGCAAATAAATATTATATAATAATACTACATTTATAGTACCTTATTATATGTGCAGAGGATGTGGGGGACGAAGTCCACAATGGGTTACTTTACAATTTATCAGCTATGGAACGGCATTTTTTTTAACTAAAAACAGCATCAATCATCAATTCTTTTCCAATTCGAGCACTGTATACAGCACCACTATAATAACTTATAAAATGTATTTATATATATATTTGTATAATATAAAAATAGATTCTCAAATCTTCCCACCATTTTTTTGTTACTATTATTTTCACTTTATTATCATACAGTTTAATAATCTAATTTGTAACAGAAGTGATTGTCACTGAGATTGTGAAAGAAATAATACTGAGAGGATACTGGCATATATACATATCATTTTTTTTCTATCAAAATGACCATCAGTGGTCTTGTATATATCTTTTTCACTTGGGAGGGTAAAGTGGAATATAAAATTTGTACCCTCCTCTCTAAGTAGATAATTATTACGTGTATGGACTTCAATTTCAATGGAGTTAGTTCGATGTAAAGAGCACTGTAGAGCAACCAAAACGATGGCAAGGGACAGATATATATATATATATAAATATATGTATAAACATGGAAATGTCAGTAAAAACTAATAGTGTAGAGATAAAATATTTAACAACCTGTTTAAATTGTAATGGTGCATTTTTTTTTTTTTTTTTTTTTTTTTTAATTAGATAATAGTTAACGATTTAATATTATTAAATAAATCAATTTAATTTCTATTTTACCATTTTTATTAATCACAAAGATCATTATTTTATTCAATTATTGTATAAAAAGATACAGTTTTCATAGAAAAAAAAGGAATGATGTACAAATAAAATATTGTAATATATAATTCAAAATATGTTGGTAATGGCTTAAGCCCTTGTTTTAGAAACTCCACCTTTAGTCTCAAATAATTTACGAAGAAAATAAATTTGTAAAGTAGTTGTGCCAATTATTAACAATATTTGCATTATTGACCATCTGTTCACGTACGTTTTATTATCAACCAATAAATTATAATCACGAGTTTCTTGACTTCGAACATGATACTGATGTTGCAACATGTGATTGATGTTACTTTCAACTGATTTCACAGTGGACTGAAAAAAATGTAAACATTCAATATTTAAATAACATATAATGGATACATAACAATGCATATTATATTACCATGATCAGCACATCAACAGTACAAATAAAACTGTTGACATTTTTATGAAAAATTAATTTTAACATTGATAGGTAACAAATACATTTACTATTATATTACTATTATTATTCTTAATATTATATACAATAATTTATGATGAAATGATTCATTTTTAATTTGAAACAGGTCATAAATTAAAAACATAATAACATTCCAAGCTAAGAATTTATTAATTTACTTCTATATATCATATATTTCATATATTTCAATATCAGTTGATATTATTATAATAGATTTTTAATTAATATTCTACCAACACCTGTTTAAAGAAATGTAAAATTTAGTTCAAGTGTTAATTATTTAACTATAAATCATAAACATTTGTAAATCATTTGAATAAATTTGATTAATATAACAATGTACAATTTATATGCTAAATAATGGTTCTAGGTAATTCTTCAATGATATTAAAATATTAAAATAAACTTGGATTAAATAACACTTATTCAAATCAATGAAATAGTATAGTTACATAATATATGGTCATAGTAAAAACAGCATTATCTCAACTTACCATTTATTTAGGAACAGTGATTTAAATTAATCTAAAAAAGTACAAATGAGATGATAACACTATTTCAATAGTTTGATTTTTTGCTTGATTAGTTAATTCATAATTATAGTTAGTTATAGTTATATTTATAGTTATATTCATAGTTTTTGCAAATATTATTGTTTTTAACTAAGCCATCAGTTTGTACATATATTTTATTCATCAATGATGCTGATCGTTTATTGATAATTAATTTTAAGTAAAACAAATAAATAATATATATAACAATGAAAATATTAAAATTGAACTCACTGTGAAATTTTCTACACTGACATTCATGTCTTCTATTTCTTTATGATATTCATCCCACTTATCATACCTGAAAAAAATTAGAAATCAAAATAACAATAAAAACTATGGAATACATTCAAGAAAAAAAAAATTGTTATAAAATGTTATATTACGCAAAAGGAATAGATGATTTGCACAAATATTTTGAATGATGATTGACATTCCAAGAAGGGTACATAATTGCGTTTTTTTAACTAACTTTTGGAAAACTCTATTACTAACCTAATTACGGTGATATACAAATTAACTAATTTGGCTGCAAATTTTGAAAATTGATTGTCTATACAGACACTATAGTAACCTCCAGTAGATTCTTGATCTTGGTAATCTGAGCTTGCTTTCCATTGGTATGGGTGCACAACTTGGCCGTTTGGATGCCTAACTGCAAAACCAGCCATACCGTCTCCGCCTCTCAATACCTACACATGAAAAATCAATCAATCAACAGTAATAGCGGTAACTATAAACATATTCACCATACTTGAGCACTGGCATAAAATGTAGCCCCAGGATTAACAAATTGAAAGTAACAGTCTTCTTTACCCGGGTCAATGATCACTTTATAGTCCATTGCTACCGCTGGCAAGGTTTCATACCACGGTGCAGTGGGCTGGGCATTTGGAAGCTGTTGTTCTTGAGAAGGTATCGGCTGTGCTTGACCGTTAGCAGAACGATTTTCATCAAAAAGAACGAACAGCATTACGAAACACAATACAATCGAACACCAACTAATGTCGGTCTTCCTCTGGTGCCTGGTAATCATGATGATGCTGAATATTCAGCGGGAAAAAGAAAAAATAAAGGAAAAAATAAAATAACGAGCTGTGTCGAGCGTCTTATCTAACACATTTTGAACATGTTATAAGTATATTTAATTTTGTATTCCTAACGAGAGACTTTCTCCTTGCCGGAACAGGCAGTAGGCAACTAAGCACCCACACAGAACGTTACAGTCCACAGCAAACACGATTTAATAATACAACTCTCGGGCACTCACGCAATCGGCGAATTTAATTATTAGCGTGTCACACATGAAGTTCGGAGCGTATTCAAGTATTATCACAAAAATGTTGATAACGAAACAGCTGAGGTGGCAGACACTGGCTATCACGTGTATCCACGACATAATTTCTTTTATACAGACATATCCACTAAGATATATCTTATACAAATTACGTCTATAGTCCACAGCGACGGTCGACTCATCCGTAATCCTTTTATCTATGCGCGTGATCAAGTGTTTTTAATGCTCCGTGCAAATATCGGCGTTCAGCATCCTTCTTAATCATCAGTATAGTTCAAATCTGTGCACGTAAAATGTTCGGAGTGAAAACTTCCAAACATCATTTCAATTCATTCCAACATCAACCGAAACGAACGGGCCGAACGTCATCCTCGTAGTGATGCACTGGGTAGAATTCGATTTAAAACGTTTTCGTTACATCAACAACGATCATCTTGCTTCAACAAACTTCCGTGAAAACGATCAAAATATATTTTTTCATCTTTTGGCTTGTGTTCCCTTCGAAATGTACGCAAAGTTAGAACTCATCATCACTAGAATCGGTATTGCCCGTACGAAAATGTCTCATATATGACTATAGTTTCAAAATTGCACCAATAAGAACTTCCTATCGATGGGAAATCGGTATCGATATAAATATTTTCATCAAACTCCTCCGTCCGTGAGGAAGGGAAAAATCCCTTAGAAAAGACTATGGTCAGACTAGACCCGGCATCGGTCGAATATTTTTCGGAATGCATTTACCAAATTGTTCGATCATTATTGGAGACTGAATTCAGCCGACGAAAATGGTCAGACTACATCCAGTACATCAATAGACATATTTTTTGTGTAACAGTGGCGGATTGAGACAATTCATATTATGAGTACAAATATTAATTCAGACCACCCACCTATATTTTAAACACTACCACTACCACCAAGGTTAACTTAAGGGAAGAACATTATCTGTATTATATTGGTCGGTTTTTTCCGATATTTTAATTTTTTAACGAGTAATGATGTTTTTTAAAATGTTATATTTTACATTATTACATTATATTAGTTTTAAGTGTTTATATTACAATTACGAACCCTATTTGGGTTCAGCGCCTTACGCTTGGTATCGGTAAAAACATGTACACATTATGCAGTGGTTTTGACTTCGCCCCTCGCGTTGAAACGTACTATGGACGGGAAATACGTCAACCGGGCATAAGTATAATACATTATCATCATAGTCCATTGACATGGTAGTAGTTTTAAGTATTAACGATAAGTTTCCCAAAAATTTACAAAAATACAACCACCAAATATTTTTGGGAGTGCAGTGCACCTCTTGTAATTACGTTCAAGCCGCCTGTTATGTATTTCATTATAATTTCAACATATTCATATATTTTAGAACCAGACGTCAATAAATTGCAGTACGTTAAAACTAATTTGTATAATGTGAATCAGAAATATTTTATCGTCAATGTTTAGAATGCATAGAACTAAAGCCGATACCCATAACCATGTTTTTATAACATTAAAAAATATAGCCGGTACTTTAGACACAGATAAAAATTCCAAGATTTTCGAACAAATTAATATCGGTCAAATCATAATAACGTTATAAAAAGCTCGAAGAATACTAGTTAGTTTTTTATTGCCATAATTGAAATCTATAATTCTTTAGAAACTCGTACTCACGAACCAATGAAATTACCACTTGAAATAGGTAAACCAAATACATCGGAAGTGATACAAAAGTAAATTCAGCTTCATACATACACTACAAAAAGTATACGATTTCTACAAAACCAAAACTCGTATTGAAGGTAAAACATAACAAGATTATTATTACTAGTACTTATAATAAGTTTATAAATAATTATAAATGCTAATATAATTACTAATTATACTAAATTGGATGTTCCATATAGTGCTTACCAATCTTAAGGATTGTTAATTTTTTCCATTAATTACAAAATGTATTATCATTTAAATGATCATACGACCTAAATGAATTGTCAAGAGATTATTTAGTACACTTTACCTTATAAAAACATGGTTAAGATTCACAAAGCAGACAATACAGATACTGTATGCTTAGTAAAATAAACAAAAAATTGAAATTCAAATTTAGTTGAAAATGTCAACATATTTTCAAAAAATAAACAATTTACAATGCTACAACTAAATAATCAATTTCCAAAAGTTAAAACACCATGTTAAACTGCCAGTGGAACACCAAAAACAATTGTTCAACCCTCCAAGGCCATAAAGACAATTATGAAAAATTCTGTTTTATCATCAATTTTTGATTCATAATGATAAAATTTTAAACTTGCTATAAATACATTAAAATGAGCATTATCAACTAAATTAATAAAATAATTTAAAAATTATCAACACTATAACCAAATTAAAATGTATGTATATTTAAAAAAAATATACACAAGATACGAAAACGATTAATTGCTTAATCTTCTTCTTCTTCTTCTTTGCCGTCTTCTTTGGCAGTCTTGGCTTTCCTCAAGTTCTTCCTCTTTACACGTCCAGGACGACCACCACCAAACGGTGATTTCAAAGAGAAGTCTATGTGTTTCTGAGAGTCCAGGCGAACAATGAATGATGGTACATTCACTACTTGTTTACGTACACTGTAAATAAAAATTTCACATTGATAAAATAAAATAATATTCATAGTTGACGGACACATATAATCAATACATTTTTTATTTCAAGTACAACAGAAACAAATTGATATTTTACAGTAACTCACCAAATTTTTTCAAATCTTAGTAATATTGATTTATCAAGGAAGCTCAGTCAACATAAACTCAAGTTAGGTAAAACGAGCTGTTACTTGTACAGACGTTAAAATGACATAATAATGTACATTTTAAGTGGCCTGTTAAAAATTAAATTGTACTCTGTGCCAACATCTAAATGCAGTTGTTTTCATCTATCCAAGAAAACAATTGTATGAGTACATTAATTAATTGTGACCCATGTAGTTTTCAGAAATTTTTTAACTTCCTAGCACATTTATTTAATCAAGTGTGAATTCTAATTGATAAACTTAGGTTGTCACTTTGTCATGAAAAAGACAGAAAATAATAATTCTGACCTTTGATTAACCAAAGTCTATTGTTTTAGCCAATTTGCGATTAGGATTACTTCGAATAATAATGAATATCCTTGCCCAAGAACAAAAGGCATGGATTAAAAAATACACAATTATAGGGTTAACAATTACTTGTATAAATATTTTAAACAATTATATATATGTGACTTTGTCATGAAAAAGACAGATGATAAACATTCAGACCTTTGATTAACCAAAGTCTATATTCATATAGCCTTATCATGATTAGGATTAGCTCAAACAAAAATTTAAAAACATCCTTGCCCAAGAATAATAGGCACAGTAAACTTAATTTCAGTACTAAAATAAGATTTTAACATATTTGTAGCATTGCCATGAAAAAGGTGAGAAAATAGTTGTCTGACCTTGGATTAACTCAATGCAAATTAATTTAGCCCAATTGTGATTAGGATTGACTTGGTATAATTTTCCAGTATCCTTGCCCAAAACAATTGGCATAATATTAAAACTAATAAATATCTAAATGCTGTTAATGTACATACCGAATATGTCTTTGACGAATCAAAACTCGAGCATGATGGATCGATTTAGCTAATCCCAATTTGAAAACCTAAAACACAAATTGTAAGTTAATTTAAAAATGAACATATATATTTTCCCATCCTTTGGATAAGCTTAACTCTCAGATATTTAACTATCAACAAATATATTTCAGAAGAGGTGTCAGAAAAAAATTAAAAATTCATCATATGAGTTTATCAGCTTCCAAATTAATAAATCATTTATTGAAATTTACCTGAGTTTGCAATCGGCGCTCTAAGAAATCTTCAATTTTTAAACCCAAAACATAATCAAGCTTCATTCGACTTTCATCCAACACTCCAATACGAACCAATCTACGCAACAAGGCATTACCTAAAAGTAAAAATTCATTTAATGCAAAATTTTCAAAAATATTGTACATATTTATGCAATCTTAAAAAAATACAAATAACTCAGAAAATTTAAAATAGCAACACTATCGGAAATTTCAGACGAGAGGTGTCAGATATAATTGATTTCATCATTGTATTGTTTTGCAATAAAGGTACAATATGATAAATTCTATTGAATTTTAATTTCTCAATTGAATCAAACCTTCAAAAAGCCTTTTCTGATCTTTTTCTTCAAGAGTCAACAGCTCACGAGCTGCTTTACGGATCTTAGCCAAAGTGTATTTAACACGCCAAACTTCACGTTTGTTCCTAAGACCATATTCGCCGATGATCTTCAACTCTTGGTCCAAACGAGCCTTTTCATACGGACGACGGGGCGTCACATACGTTTTACTGTATACAGACGGAATACGTCCGTTGACCATTTCGAATGATTACCTGGAACTGATTATACAAAATAAATATTGGAATAAGCACAAGGCTCGAGTGGAAAAACAAATGATCAATAGGCTAGAAAGCACATTAAATCGAAGGCGTATAGGGGAGAGGAAATATGCCAACCACATGGTCACGAAATTTCCAATTTCAATAGTAGAAAATCGCAAAAACACCAGTAGACTGCAAGTGCTTCGAGCGGTGCACGCTTTCAGATTTAAGGTTAAGAATCATTGATTAAAAAATTGACGGTCAAAAGAGTACGAAGGATTTGGTACCACGTAGATGGAAGAATTTATGAATCAAACACAGATATCCGTCACAGTGGAAGCGACGGCAGACTTTGAAACGAAATTCAAAATGAAAATTAACAGTCGGTTAGGGTGTTTGTAAGAAACTCATGATCGAGTCTGTATTTTCATCCATTTCCATCGGGCGTGACGTGACGTCCAGATGTTCGGAAATAAGAGTAAAACGACAAAGATGTAACGACGGACAAGTAGAAACGTAGCAACACAGAATAAAAATTGTAAAAAATAAAATAATACTCACACGAGAAGACGAAGAAAATGTTAGAGAGTCGTACGCATCCAACAGAAGGATCAACACGATAGAAAGTGCCTGTATGACCGACTGTGATCGGGCAAATTTAGCATTTGGATTTTGGGGTGACGTCGTTGGTGGGAGGTGGACAGACGCTCCAGCCAACAGTGCGGCCAACATTTGGAACGAGCTCGAGCACGATATCTCTCCGCCGACGTTATCAGCCCAAGAACGAATTGACGATTCGCATTTCGGCGGCGGCGAATACGATTACGATTACGACGACGATTGTAGGTTGCCCTTACAGCCGTGAGTGACGTGATACGATCTTTGCGATTCAGGAAACGAATCCGAGGATATAACACTCTACGTCCACGTCGCGTTTGCGTTCGAATTTGCCGTTTCCCGTGGAACCGTTCTCACACATCTAACCTGCTTATTAGGCATCAGTGATCTTAATCGCTCGCTAGGAACCAGACTCCTGTCGCAATGACTGACAAATTACCACCCTTAATAGCTGCTGACGATCCAGTGGACGACGAAGACGACGACATCTTCAGTTCCACTATTGATGTGAGTGTATATTATAATAATATGTATTTATAAAGGCCACAATAGCTGATTGATATAGAAAAAGGGGCGTTGTTCGCCCATAGCCAGTAGCTAAGGGGATTTTGAAAACTTATGCCGTTTATGATTGTTACAGGACCTCAGTAGCTTGCGAAACGAAGAGCTGTATGCTTCAGCTGCAATTGTGCCACCGCCATTAACCAATATTAGTTTAAATGATGAACCGTCCACTGTCGAATCTCATGTACCATTATATGACACGAAAGAGGTAACCTTTTTTTTTTTTTTTAATGTATAAACTCCAATTTCATTCAATAAAAATGTTAAACTAATAGATATGTGTAGGGGACAGCCCCACAATTAATTAGAAATCCCCCTAACATGTGACAGATTTAAATCAGTACATATTTTATGGTAAGTAGAATTTGTTGTAAAAACTGGTTACTAACAATCAACAATGATAAAGTACTTTACATTTATTATTTCATTACTGTACGTATAAAATTAACTTATTATTTTTGCTTAGAGTAATTGAATAATTAATTTTAACTCCTCTACTATTTTATTTTTATTGAAAAAGTATTATTAAATTCCAATCACGAACAAGCAAAATAATTATATTTTATTAATATAAACAAATTATTGAATACAATTTTAATTTTAATTCCATACACATTTTATTGTTATCCATTTGTATCATTATCAATGTGAACTATTTATGTATCATATTTGTACCTATCTAATAAGTTTTGATAGTGCTTTTATCTCAGATTATATGAATATTAAATGTGTAGCTTTATTGCATTATACATTTAAAAGCCTTATGACATTGTTTTACATGTATACATCAGTGATAACAAGAATTTATTAGATTATACAGTGTAATACTGTATAATATATTTTATAATTATAAAATGCTATTGAGTACTTAATAAAAATACTAACCTACTAGTTTCTTTACATGCATTAAACATCTTTTTCTAAATAAATATACTTCCGATGTCTAAATTTTTAGACTCGCATTATAGACAAATTTATCATTACAAATTATAATACTGTTAATAGTGTTGTAATTAATTCAGTTATATAACAATAGTTAATTAATTCTTGATTTACTTCAAATAAAATTTATCTTAGTTAATAATGAAAAATCAAGCCATTTTTACTATCAAAACTATTTTAAGTTCATAATCCTTTAAAATGTATTCTGACTTTAGCCCCTTTAAAATTAATTACACCAATATCTAGTTACACATAGTATTTCCTTGTTTTTAATTAAGCTTTTGAATAATTGAAACTTTTATCAGTAGATAATTTTTTTTTTTTTTTTAATCAGTAAAATAGTAACATAAACATTTATTCCTTGTAAACATCTGCATTTTATTTCTGTTGAAGGAACAACCAGAACCAAGTAATGAAGTTGTTTCAAATGGATTTGAAGCAGAAATAAATTTAAAAGAAAATGATACTATTACAACAACTAAAGAAATTGATCAGGTAGAAGAAATACCAAATGTGTCTATTAATGATAAGAACATTGAAAATAGTTATATAAAAATATCGATATCTGAGACTACCAAGGTTGGTGAAGGCATGAGCTCCTATGTCGCCTATAGAATTGTCACCCGTACAAACCTACCCATGTTTAAATCAAATAATTTAGCTGTGCTTAGGAGATTTAGTGATTTTTTAGGATTACATAATAAGCTAACAGAAAAATATTTAAGAAATGGACGTCTTATACCACCTGCTCCTCAAAAAAATATGTTAGGTAAACATTGAGATTACATTTTAAATGTTTAATATAAAATTAATAAAGTTTTTTTAAATGTTATAAAGGTTCTACAAGAATTAAAATATCTGGAAATCAATCTGATCAAACAACATCAGCGGAATTTATAGAAAAAAGACGTTTGGCTTTAGAAAGATTCTTAAAAAGGATTGCTCTTCATCCAATTTTGCGTAATGATAAAAACTTTTGTGAATTTTTAGAACAAGGTATTTTTATTAATTTGTCTTCATTATCAATTGTTATTACACTTAAATAAACTCATTGCAGACTGTGAACTTCCAAAAGCTACCAGTACATCTGCATTGAGTGGTGCAGGCGTCATGAGACTTTTTAATAAAGTTGGAGAAACTGTAAATAAGATCACTTATAAAATGGATGAAAATGAACCGGTAATTAAATTATTATTATTTGTTAACTATCCCTTTTTTTAAAAAAAAAATATGAGTTACAATATAACTAAGATTGGTTTTTTAGTGGTTTGAAGAAAAAGAAGTACAAATAGAAAATTTAGATTTGCAACTTCGCAATTTACATGGAGCTGTTGAATCATTAGTGATAAATCGCAAAGAATTAGCACATTCAAGTGGATCTTTTGCCAAGTCTGCTGCAGTATTAAGTAATTGTGAAGAACACACTGGATTGTCACGTGCTCTATCACAACTTGCTGATGTATTTGAAAAGGTTAAATATTTATGCACCATAGATACTGTTAAAAAATTTACGAGTGAAATATTAAAAATAAAGATGTAGTCTATAGAAATTGATTGATATATTAATTGCTATTTTAATGATTTTATTATGTTTTTTAGGTTGAATCAGTTCGTACAGAACAAGCAAATACAGATTTTTCAATATTTTGTGAACTCTTAAAAGATTATATTGGTCTTATTGGAGCTGTAAAAGTATGTAACTGATTCAATTTTTTTATATTTATATTTTTTAATGTATTTTAATTTTTTTAGAATGTATTTCATGAAAGGGTTAAGGTCTATCAAAACATGCAACATGCACAAATGATTTTAACTAAAAAACGGGATCAAAAAACTAAACTTGAACTTACTGGTCGTTTAGATAAAGTTGGCACAGTTACAAATGAAGTAACTGAGGTAAAGTATATAAGTCAGTGTTAATTGTACTTGATACTAACTTAGTAAAATTGTATTACATTTTTTATAGTGGGAGGCTAAACTGTCTAGGTGCCAAGATGAATTTGATCAAATTTCCAAAACAATTAAAGTAGAATTCGAACAGTTTGAAATAAACCGAATCAAAGAATTTAAAACAGTTATATCATCATATCTTGAAGAAATGATAAATCATCAAACTCAGGTAATAACAAATTTTTATTTAATATTCAAATGACTAAGCTTAACTTTTTTAATAATCAACTACAAAACATTATAGTTTTCTAAAAAATTAAAAAAATGTAATAATGTTAATGAACTTTATTATTTTATTTGAATATTTGATAAAAATACTGGTAAAACCATTATTTAACACATTTTTCAGCCTTTATTGTATGTAAATTGATAATTTACCTAATATAAAAAAATCATTATACATTTTTATTTAAATACCCTAAAAATAATAAATTTAATTTTGCTAAATGTATTAAGTAATATTTAAAAAAAAAATGATCATATTAATTAATTTGAATTCTGATTTCTTGAGTATATTCATGAAAATATTTATGCTTAGATAATAAAACATTGGCAAGCATTTATCCCTGAAGCAAAAGCCATAGCCTGACCCAATGCAAATGAAGAATGTGATATGGATTCCAACCACCGTAAAGAACCCGTTCACATTTTACAATTTGCTGGAAATATTTTAGAAGCATATACAGAGTCATAAATATACTGTTCTTTACTGAACTTCATTATTTTCTAAAATGTTTATCATAAAATTACATTATTTATCCCACTATATTTATGTATTTTTTCCAATAATATTAAATTACTATTATTATTTATTTATCTTTATTTTTATAATATATATTTATATTTAAATACTAATGTATGTTTATGTATTTGCTATTATTATTATATACTTTAAAACCACTATGCTTTATTGTATTGTTGTTATTGATATATTTTAATGAACTTGTGTGTACCTACTATGAATATGGAAACATAATTTGATATTAGTCTTAATTATTTATTGTTAATATTATAATTCATAAATTTATCTATTAAATCAGTCATCCAAAAATATTGAAACTGCTAGTTTTTTTTCCAAATCATCCTATTAAATTTAAATAGTTTTGAACGTAATAAATAATATATTATTATTTTCTTAAGTGCTAAAAAATTTTAGATCATCACCATTTTTTACATGTTCACTTTTATTAATAAATTAGGATTTAGAATATATCCCTTACATTTTACTTTATTTTGAATTTATTTCTGTTTATCAGAAGAATCAATTTATCCTACATTTTTGTCAAATAATGTTTATCGCAACACAATTACATATGTTTTCTCTTTATTCAACTATCAAATTTTACTCTGATTAATATTATATTTTATCATTGAATTACTATCAAACATCTTATGTCTGGCAATTTATAAAGTATTCATTTAAAAAAATACTGAACTACTTAAAATGTTTGTTCAAACTATAATTTACAATAATACTCCTTAATAAATGTCTAAAGAAAAGAAAATTGTCAATATATATTAGTATTGTTTTTGTTTGTGTCAGCCTTGTGAACCAACGGCCAAATAGATATTTAAAAAACTAGAGTTTGTTGTGCAGGTCCATAGGTCAAAGCTTAAGTTTATTGGGTAACCAGAATAGAGTAGCTCTTGGATGTGATGGGTAGAGGGATTCCCGTGGTTGCTGTGTAGTTGTTCAGGTTCAGGGTGGAGATATGGACGGGTGTGAGGGCAGGTAGATTTAAGCAAAGAATAGGTGGGGTGGGTGAATTAATTTTCGTAATCACGAAGTATGTTATAATTACGGAATAAATATTAAAGATGGTCCTGCAAGGACTGTTGCTATTTTTATTGAATTATTCATTCATCAAATTGTTATGAACCCTCCATGCGTCGTGAATATTGCTAACTCATCGATAGCATAGCTCAGCTACAATCGTGTACGGTTTCCAAAGCGTGACATGTTAATAACTGCTTACACGAAAATCATATGGACTGGTTTGCAACACATGACAATTGAACTTTGGGTCATTGCGACCGACGAAACTACTGATCCGGCAGAAGTACTGCGCAACAAGTCGCCGCGACATTTCACAACGATCGTTATAAATGTTCAACTTGGATTTGTTTCTACATCCAA
Organism: Sipha flava; assembly: GCF_003268045.1. Classification (NCBI taxonomy): domain Eukaryota; kingdom Metazoa; phylum Arthropoda; class Insecta; order Hemiptera; family Aphididae; genus Sipha; species Sipha flava. Next base: position 1,856,084 of record NW_020273159.1, on the reverse strand, counting down.
AGACGAAATTCTTATTCAAGAGGTACAAAAGAATTCAGTTCTTTATAATATTGGACGTTCAAATTATAAAAATATAATAAAATCCTTCGCTTTCCTGGTATTTAAATATTTTTTGTGTAAGTTTTATAAGGTACAATACCAAATCGACGTGTTAAGCTGCCACCCCTTTTAGAAGCAAAATATTTTATAAAAAAAAAAAAAAGAAATTAATTGCTCGAAAAGTGTTTAACTGAAAATTAAATATAAAATATACTTATACAGTAGATATATTTTAAACAATAAATGTATAATTGAAATTAATAATAATAAATTATATTGATCAGTTGTACTTGGTGCTTAAGATTCAATTTTTTTTACGTTGAGTTCAACGAGGTCGGAACAAATCTAAGACTATACTAAAAACATAATAAAACACAAAAACAGCAAAAAAAGAAAAAAATCGTAAGAATAAAATAAACACAATAAGTTTGAAAACAATTATAGATAATCAAACGCATGTCGACCTCACTGATAAGTATTTATATTTTATTACCTCCCGTTTATTTTATAGATAAATTAATAAAACTTCCATATTGTTTGAAAACAATAACAGAGAAGTCATGGCACAAAGCTCAACACTATATCTGTACTTAAGTCTTTATATTTTTCCAGTTAGTTAATATAATATATATTATGCTTAACATCACCATACCGCCAAAGACTTGATCACCGAAAACAAATTCATCATCCCTCAGAACCTCTTCACCATCCACTGTAGGGTGATATCGCTAACGTTAAAAAAAAATAGGTATAGACGACTCCCAAAAATGAAACTTTCTTACAAACATTTTTTTTTAAAACTGTAATGTTTCTTAGGATAATTAAGAATGACCTAAAGCAAACAATAATATCGAACCGTAATACTATAAAAGTATAAAAACAAATGAATAAATGTTTCAAAACAAATTTAAATATTTCATATAATATTGTAAAGTATTTGATCTACCTTTACGGTTTATGGCTTTGTAGCCTTTATCCGTAAAAGCGTGAACAGGCTTAAAAAGAACCATTTATACTTATTCCATTTCATCCCATTTTTATACGATCCGCATCTGTCAATGATAATGTATTGTGTAATATAACACGTTTTTTGGTAACACCATCGATTACAATAATATATTATTTGTAATCAATGGTTACGTGTGTGCGTTTTTCAGAGATATGCTTACAATAATATCAAGTGTACTATTATACAAACCAATCTTGCTCCAGTTTCAATATTATGCATATTTTTTTTATTTTTTTGCTCATTAGTATAATGAATTTTCGCGATGAACAAAAATCATTTGATCATTATTATGATCAACTGAAGTAGCAATGGTCAATCAATATGTGTTTATTGTTATGGCATAATTCATAATATCGATTCGCGGGATAGTATACGTATGTTCAAGGGGAAAATATAAAAATCGGTAGAGCCGCCACTTGTCTTACATACGGCTTGCGCGCGCACGCGTGTGTTACCGTCTTGTGCAGTGTGCACGTATATAGTGGTCGTGGAGGTTGGTGTCTAGGCGCCAGGACATTTTGGCGCCAGCTAGAGCGGCGCCCGAGGGACGCTGTACGTCGGTGTATACAACGACGACGCCAAATACAATTATTATACTGAACGCGCACAGTGTATAGTCGGCGGCGGTGACTCCAATTACCTCCTCCCAAGAATTTCATCTGGCCCGCATCGGTCCTGTATAGGTTAGGGACCACCGTCGTTTTATTAAATTAATATTTACAAGTTGATACTATTGTGGTAATACCACGCGATGTTACACGGTGAGAACTATAGATACCTACTACGCGATGGTACACAACCGGAGGCAGGGATTTAACTTTATCACGGCTATAGGCACTAAACATTTGTAATAGCACCTTGATCTATTTGAATTTTCAGACAATTTTTAGAAAACATATTTTCTTACTTTTAGTTATTTAGATTATTTTTTTTTTTACTTCTTTTACTTTGAAAACATTTCAATGGATGTCCATCAAATTTTAACGAAAACGTACAATGATTATTTATATGAATCACCATTGATTGGACAATTAAGTAAACATTACATAATTTCTTTTAATTATAAAATAATGATTTTTTTTTTACTATACGAATGATGTATTTTAATAAACCGCTACAAGATTTAGCGCCCTTTATATTTTTTAAAAAAAGGACCAGTATAAATATTTCTATAACCATTTTTTTTTCTTATAATTACTGATATTGGTCGTTTTGTTTGTTTATTATTTGGGCCGTCATGACAGTAAAACTTTAAAATCGATCTCTTGAAAAATTAAATAATTATCTCTAACATTTATGCCTCATGCCAGAGATGGTCAACTGGCGGGCCACATCCGAACTGCGTATTTTTTTATCTGGTCCGCGCTAAATTTTTAAAATACGTTGATCGTAAAATGGAAATATTAGGGTTAGGTTAGGCATAGCTAATATAGCTTTTTTTTTTTTTTTAATAAAAATATCACTTTATTTTAGAATATTACAATCTATACAGGTGTACAATAAGTAATAATTACGGTAAAAAAAAAAAAAAATAGAGACTAAGGATGACATGATAGGAAATCTCACATTAGAGACACCTAGTGGTTATACATTTACATTTACGATTTACAATTTATACAATTTTTTAGTCACGGCACCAGTTCCGTTTGAGTCGTTGGTTGGATTTTCGGGTAGTGCTGGTATGGCAAGATCCCTGATAAGCTGGTTGGGGTTGGATTGTAGCTTTGTGTGGAAGCGTTTGTGGTATATTATGGCAGTTTCGTTGACAGAGCAGATTTTTAGATCAGAGTTTAATGCATTGTTGGAAATATACTAGGGTACTCCAATAATTATATAACAGTAGATATTCTGGAAGGCTTGGATGGTTCTCTTCTATGAATTTTTAGCAGAACCCCAAATTACTACCATGTATACCCAGAGTGATTGTATAAGAGTTATATTTATATTGAGTTTATAGAGTAATACTAGGTTTGAGCGGAGAAGTGGCCTTCGTAGGTGAAGTAGTGAGTATAGCTTTTTACGTTTGTCTTTGAGATGAGATGACCATGTTAGACGTTTGTCAATTTTAAGCGAAGATATTTCACTTCATTAGAGAAAGGGATAATAGTGTTATTTATTGTTACAGGAGGACAGTTATGGGGCCTGAGTGCAAATGTGATGAAGGAAAACTTCCATTCGTTGATTTTAATTTTCTATTTCGCGAATCATTGAGAAAGAGTATCAGTGTGTATTTGTAGTTGAAGACTTGCAGTGTTATGATCAACAACTGTAGATAAAAGTGCAGTATCGTCTGCGTAGGTTCCAATGATTGTTTTTATATACTTTTATATATTTTATTCATACTTTTTAAAGATATCTATAACAATAAGAATATATTTAAAATTCATTATTTTTTCTAGAATGTAATTGCATATCCATTAGATTATTTATATAGGATTTTTTGGATAAATTATCAATTATTTTGGTCAAGATAATCTGAAAGGCTAGAGAGGTTTAAAAAATATAGGACGAGCGTAATTTGTACTAAAAGTGTACTTCGTAAAATTCAAAAATTTTTGTTGGACATGCTAGTATCCTAATAGATTTAAGTAATATTATAATAGTAATATAATAATAGTACCTACAAATTAATATATGTAATGTATAATATTATTAATTCTGATTTTTTTGTATGCTGTATAAAATTAATACAATAATGACATTCGTTACTTCTATGAGCGATTTCGTCGATGCGTGACGTTTGCCCAACGATTGGTCCGAGATGAACTCGAACAAAGGGAAAACAAATCCCAGAACTGTTTTTAGGAGAAAAAAAAGAGATTGTTATTCGTCCTTGACACGACAAATATATATAAAGTAGTACATTGAGATAGATATTTCTTAGCGGAACACACTAAACATTTGTCATCCAATAAGATTTACAATGTATTGTACGATCGTAATAAATGTATCCAAATATAAAAAACACGTGTAACACACGTACGAGCAGTCAACTGTAGTATTATTATATTACCTTATTTTAACACAAGATGCAAGACCACGTGAATAACGGTAGTATATTCGTTCTCAAGTAAAACGACATGTTGAGTACGACCGATATAAGAGAACAATGCATTTACTGTCTAATACAACACAGGCTCATATCGCGTATTACATACTTAGGCCTATTTTCGAACAATTTTTTTTCGTGTCGCACACGTGCTTATTTCTCAAACGGCCAGGGGAATGTGTTTGGTAAAGATAGATCAAATTAAGAAAATTATCATCTGGGGTATCTAGGTATACATACTAAAACGAAGGCTTACGGAACCTTGTATAATCGGTAGTGCTCCTTAAAAAGAGGTTTCGCGATAAATTCATTCTTAACAAAATAAAATTCAAAACAAATTACCACCGAGCAATGTTTGGCGTGCATTATTTCATTATATTTTTGTTTTCAGCGTTAACCGAAAATGCATGCAGTTAATAAGCTCTCAATTATTCGGATAAATCACTACGACGAATGTCACCGCGCGTACGTATAACTCGTAAAAAGATTAAATATGGTGCGTCTGTACTCAACAATACCGGCCAAAATGACATGGTTCTATAGGTATATAAATATAATTTTATACGACTTAAAGATATACTTGTACGGGTTTTAATTAAACGTAAACGCACGCTCGCTTCGTCGGGAATGAATGAGATCTAATAGATCTGATACGGAAAAAATAGAGAAAACGAGATCCGATAAATATAAGAAAAAAAAGAACGAAAGGTCGTCGTCGAGTGACGATCGGTAGCGTACCATGAGCAGCAGACTATCAGCCGCAGTCGTGCCGCCGGTAAAAACGGTAATTTTCACGTTTCGTTCCTTGCGTACATTAAAAAAAATATATATACACGTATGATATATTGTTATTATTATTATTATCATCATCAACATTATTATATTGTTACACGGATGAAGGGGCATTTGACCGTTTAACCACTGTTACCACACCGTCGGTATAGCCAGCGGTTTACACGCACGTACAGCAACAGGGCCTCATGGCGACGGTGGCACGTTGCAAGTGATAAACGCGGACGCGCGTGTGTGTGAACCTGAGACGTTGGACTTTATGCACTGGCACATTACATTACACGACCAACACAAGCGTACGACGCGCGCGCGCGCGTCCTATAGTTGTACAATGGCCGCCCGTCACGACGGCGGCGGCCGTGGCAGCAGAAGGACGACGTGCCGACATATACAGAGTGAGCTGTACTTGACGTTACAGCGGCTTGATGAAAATTACGGAAAAAATTATTTTTTTTTAATTTTTTCGATTACGCTGTCTCGTGTGGCCGGTAGTCGTGCATTCGTTTTCTATTTCGCGTTTTATTTACGAGACAAAAAAAAAAAAAAAAAAAAAACAGACCCGTGAAATTACGATCACTCTGTACTTACGAGCGTTTGTGTTTACACGCGCACGTACGGCGGCGGCGGCGCACACACGTACGCGCACGAACATGTATATAATAATACATCGTGTATTGTCCCCGCGCGCACATACGGACTGGAAAAAAATAAGCCCGAGAAAATAGTGCACTGCCTGGCGGACGATGCCGCCAATACAACTCGTTATCACCGTGCCCCGTTATCAGTGTGGAACAACGTTTTAATTTTAAAAAATTTATTCAATATCGTAGTGTTTTTTTTTCCCCACAGCCCATTGTTCCGTTCAAGTTACGCGAAGTGCACGCTCACGAGTGTGTGCACGCGCGCGTGTATCCGACGAGTACGTTCGCACCGCCGTCATCTTACGAACAGCAGCAGCAGCCGTGCGCCCACCGAACGCCGTGTGTACACGCTACACACACACACACACACACACACACACACACACACACACGCATACACACATACAAATACGTACAAAAACACACACACTTTTACAAATATGCCTTCGCATATGAACTGTTGTTTCAACAAATGTACAAACTCTAGCCGGAGCACACAGAACCTCTCGTTTCACAAGTTCCCTACCAACGAGAGCCTGTGAGTATCGGTCGCTGTAGTGTTGCTCCCTAACATTACCGTTGGCTTATCATTTTATTATGTGTATTTGCTTTGTCTTGCAGGTGTAAACAGTGGGTTGAGTTGTGCCAGAACGACAAAGTCATCCAAAAATTTAAGAACCATGGTTCCAGCCAAGTATCCAAAAGCTTTAGGATATGTTCAGAACACTTTAAAAGAGAAGATTACGTTTTGTGGACGTCGAAAAAAAAATGAGTTTGCAATGCATAATTGTTACATAATTTCTTTTTACTATTTATGCGAATATGTTATAAGGGTATTACACAAAGGTTCCATTCCAACGGGACAGCCTGGGGGTCAGTTGATTAGTCCAAAAACAACACATTCGAACATAGCCACCTGGAGTGAAATGAGTAATTATACAGATCTATTAAGTAAAATGTTACTAGATATTAACTGGTTTTGTTGATTCATTTTTTAGTCACTGAGGAGGATGAGGCAGTTGCTAATAACACGGGTTGGAGTCCACGCGGTACTCCCAATTTTGATTTATCTGGCTCAGGTAAGTTTTAACGATAAACATTCACAATATGTCCTAATTAATCAATAGTTGTGTATTTTCTAGTACCTGACCAGGGTAAGTAAACGACCGGCGAAGGGCAGGGTAAAGCCCTTGCAAAACTCCAGTTCTCAAATAAGCAGTCCAGATAAATAGATTATACGTTTAATTGTATTGTTTTACTGAAATGAAGTGCAGACTTTATTGCTTATTAAGTGGTTACGTTTTTTTTTTTTAGCATACTAATAAATTACATTTGCTCTTTTGAAATTGAAGCCTTGGTCGTTATTTTTTACAATTTAGTTGTTTAGTTAATCATTTTTAATAAATTCAAATCTATAACATAAATACTTTTTCTTTTTTTAATTAAAATTTATATAAATTTACTTGAATATTAATTCTCTAAGCAGGTTTTAAAAAATATATATATATATATATTTTTTTTTTATACAAAAATGTGTGCGTTTGTTATTTGAATTTTTTCATTTATTTTAACATCATTTTTTTGTAAAATAAACCATAAATGTTTTGTAAAAATAGCTTCGACCAAGACTAGCACCACGAACACATTTTATTATTAATGGCGCGGCGCATTGCTATGAAAGTTATTTGTAAATAATCTTAGATTTTAATTAAAAGACAAAAATGGCTATTCTTAAGAGTTGTGCGAGTAATTTTTGTTAAGATTGAAAGTTTACACTATTTCATTCATTTAACAAATAAATACATTTAGGGTTATGGTTATATTTGTAACAATTTAATAATTTTAATTTAAAAAAATGTGTTATTGTCACTAAAGCTTCAAGAATGTTTGTTGTGCTAAGTTGTGTTAAGCTTATATTATAATTGAATGTGGTTTACTGTAATAAAATTGTTAGTTCTGAACTTTTTACTATACTTTAACAGTAATGAATACTAAAATTATTTGTTTTGAGTTTATATGCTTACTTGTGCAACTCTTTGTTTATGATTATTATTACATTTTAGTTTAAACAAACATATTTAATTATATTTTCAAAGAATATTGTTAAACATAAAATTGGCTCCATTAATTGTAATCTCTACAAGGGGATCATCAAATTGTATATTGGTTTTAGGAATCTATATACTTAAATAGAAAACTCCTTGAAAATAAATAATTTAAGTGATTATAATGTTACTTAAATATTATTGTCAATATAGACATTTGATAAATTGTATGAATATGAGAATTATTGTACTCATAAACATCTTCAATTAAATATTTTTTTAAGTTATTAATTAATTGAGTTATTTCAATTGTTATATGTACACACTTGCCTAAAAACAATGCTGCCTTTTTTTACAATATTATGCAAGTCCTCAATTTAATTTTTTCCTTTTGGAGGGAATATTTTTAATTTACAATAAATTTTATATCGGTGCCTGGATTTAACTGGTAGTATAATTTATTAAACTAGAAAGTTAAATATTAATTTTTTTAAATTTGAATGGTATGCAGTGTATTATTGATTTATTTTATAAAAAATTTTGTTTTTTAGATGAGTATAGTGATAGAAAAATATTATGAACTTTAATTACTATGGGCTTTTTCTGGATAAATTAATGAATCAAAATTAAGTATAAAAATTTGATTAATTAATTCTTCTGTTTTTTTTTTTTTTTTATGTTAAAAATAGTTCATTTTTACATTTAAGAAATATATTGGGTATAAAGAATAATAAAATATTTAAACAGTAATCATTGTTCATATCCAATTTTTTATATACGCTATTTTATATATTACTATAAATATCATAAAATACATCGGTTCATGAAATATGCAATAATAGAATTATTGAAACATTTTAAAATTCTGTAGTACTTATCAGTTGAACTTTCCCATTGTAGTTTTGTTGCTATGTTAACAAATTTAGTTGTTTTCAAGTTATCGTTTAAAAAATAAAAATATTTCTTCCTATAGTTAGTACTTACCAAGCAATTTTTACATAATATTTTTCATTATAATGTCATTGTTTGGGAGAAAATGATATCTTTAGGCAAGTAATAACTATCTAATATATTAAAATAATTATTAGATGTATTTATTTTTAATCATACATTTTGTTTAAAAATTAGGAAATCAGTGTACTTGTTAAGTAAGCTTATCCTTGTTATTTATTAGTATAAGATGAAAGAAACATAATAATAGTTTAGTTAACTATCATGCATAAAAAAATATAATTACAAATTTAATTCATCACATTTTTCAATATACTATATTGTAAATAACAAATAAATGTTCTTTGAATACAACTTAATAATATTTATCTATTTATATATATATATATTAATAGTAATGGTAATGTATTATCTTTGGATGGAAACATTGGTATTCACTAATTTTTAAAAATTGTATGGTACAATAAGTTTTACTTTTAATTAAAAAAAAAAAAAAAAATACTGCTAAATAACAAACTTTAATTTAAAAATAATTTATGCATAATTAAAAGCAATGACAACTTTTCATTTAACAAGGGTTATTTCTTTAAAAATTTATTTGCATTATATACAAAATTACATTTGAAGTAAATTCTATTTTTACTTCTTAACATACAAACAAGTATACAAAATATATATCTTAACCTTTTTTAAAATATAATCTTAATAGAAAAGTATAATTTTAGTACAATTTATATTACAAGTATTTTGAAAATCATCTAAATTACATTTTTATTGTAATTCAATTATCAAAAATTAAATATGAAAAATATAATGTTTATTTAACAAAAATTGATTCAACTTGTTAATGCATAAATAAAATATTAAATGTTTGATTAAAATTATATAACATTAAACTATTATTAAAACTAAATAAAATTTCACTGATCAATTGTTAATATAGTAGTATATATAATTGAAACTAGACTAAAAGTAAAAATGAATACAGTTTTAACTTTATGTGTTATATTAACTAATAATTGTGCATATGAGTCCTTTTAATTATTTCCAAGTAAAACAATATTACTATACATAAATTACAATTTATAAAAATTAATAATTAAAAATACATAGTTACTTGTTTACTGTAATTCAATGATATAATTTATAAAAACTAAACAGATACCATACATTGTCAATCATTGTTGTAATGACTAGATTAATTATTTGGTCATGAACCTACTGTATTAGGTAGAGCTTCAAGTCCTTTTTCTATTTGATTTTTTTTCGATTGATCCAAAGTATTACTCGGTTGTGTTTGTGGAATATCAACAACAGCTAAGCAACAATAAAAACAATTATGTAAATACCTGTTAATCGTATGTTGACCACATTTAAATTTTGAATTATAATTATTAGTTTTGGTGAAACACCTTAACTAAAAATCAAAATTGAAAATAACTTACTTGTATTAGGGCGTCCACCATATGGCAAACTAATAGCAGCAATAAATGCCAAACATGATGGAATCGTCCAATTGTAAACCATGATATCGCGATAGTAAGTTGGGCAAGTTTCACAATGCCTATTCAATGTTATAATTAATATTAATGGGATTAGATGAAGAAAAAAGTTATTATTGATGAGACTTACAAAGACTGCACTGCCATAACTACAGCTCCATTACATACTTTATCAGTGAAGCTCATCAATCCAAATGTGAAAGCACCACGATGGGTTTTATCACCAATAAAATCTGTAGTTAATGCTTGACTTGTAACTAATATGACTGAACAAGCAATACCTGAAATGATTAAAATACAAAAATGTATTAATATTAATGTGAACTCTTATTTAACATAAAAATATTTACCTATTATTACAGTAACTGCATAAATTTGATAATTAGCAAATGTAGAACTATTGCCAAAGTAAACCCACATCGCTGAACCCAAAGACAACAATACACCGAAGGAGTATGTAATCTGTACATAATGTTAATGTTAAATTAATGATTGGTCAAAAAATGTTGTTACAAAAAAATATATTGATATACCTTTCTACCAAGTTTCATATTCATGAACTTATTGAGGAACGACATACCAAAACTGCTAAGGAACATTATCAATGGTAACAATGCTAGTTTTTCTGCAGTCAGTTTTAAATAGTCTTGCAAATACATTGGCAAAAATACCTACAGGAAAAATAATGAATGAAATATAAATAATTTTATTGCAATGATAGATTTACAGTGCTATATTTACCAAAGTCATATTGACTGTAATTCGAGAACACATATATACAACAGCCGTTTGGTAAAGAGAAAAACGTTTGAACATGGACCAAAAACTATTGGCAGCACGTTCAGCTTCAGTTTCGGTCATCAGAAGTTCTCGATTCATACGGTTATTAGCCAGGGGTTCACGTACACCAATGTGGAATATTATAGTAGTCATAGCTCCAACAATCATAATCACCAATATAACTATCTACAAAATAGATAGTAATTAATTATTGTTTGGTATTTATTTTTAAAACCACTTGTAGCAATATATATTTATGTCATGAAAACCAAAGTTGACAGATTGTGTATATATATATATATATATATAGTTAAATTAAAGTTAAGTCGGAAAATTGCTTGAAAAATATAAATACAATTTTAACCAAAATGGAATATTTTATGAACACAAACGGAATTCATAGGACTCTTGTCATAAGATTATTTTATATTGTAACAATAATTTATATCTGTGTACTTACACTTGTGCGATTTGCAACAGGACGAATTAATATAGTTAAGTACGGGTTGGAAATTACTAACTCGTAGGTAATTATAGTTAAAAATTAGTGTTTTAAGGATATAATATGTATTATATTTTGTTAAAGCTTTGTGTAAGTATTTATTGTATAGTTTATTTTTACAAATACTTAAAAAGCTGTACGATGAAGAAATTTCTTATTGATAAAAAGTAAAGGCTAGGTATATATAGTTTTTAATATGGTATAGTATGAGTTCTTCATTAGTGTAATGAATATTTATAAAAGTTAGGTAGCGGGGACGTCGAATACGATACTTACTTGGAATTCTTTTCGTTCCGAAGGACCGAACTGTGTTTTGTTCGCGTTGTTGCTCCTGAGTACGATCCACGTGACCACATACACCAGGATGTTTGAAAAAACGGTAAAGCTATATCTGTGTGCATCGTCATATTTCGTAAAAAAAATCATATAAGTATTTCGTAAAGGATGTGCAAAAAAATTAAAATGTCATACCTCACAGATAGCAAGGCCGTTCGTTCGTCCCTGATCGGTGTCAGGTCCGAGGCTAGTGCCATGTGTGAGTTTTCTATGGAAGCCCATCCGATCTGAAAGAAAACGATGAAGAAACAGTAGTAGAGGGCAGTGTTCAACTCTGAGCTCTCGACCTGTGGCAATATTGGCGGCGAGAACGCAAACGGCAGACTGATGAACACCAAAACACTGCCTGCACAACGGGAATGATGAAAAAAAAAACGTACTCGTAAGAATGTGTTGTTTGCGCACAACAGATAGGAAAGAATATTGGAAAACCACTGGTGCATACATAGGTGGAACTCTAGTTAAGCAATGAGAGTTAAGAGCAAATACGCTCGGACCTAATCACATTTTACGGAGACTTTAATTAAATTTTTTTTAGAACGCTTAACGTTTACGATGTACTCGTACGTGCACAGTGGTTAAGACAGGGGGGTTGGTTGTTTAAACCCCCCATTGTCTTTCTAAATATAATAAATGTATTATTTATATTATTGTATATTTATAATATTACAGCCCGAAGATGTTTCGAATTAATTAGCTATAAAAATAAAAATATATTTGTTGTAGATACATGGTTAATATTATAATTATGTTCATAATATTATATGGATTTATGTATAATTCTATAAACAAATAAAAAAAAATAATTTTTATATTGTGATGTTAATAACATATAATTATAATATTGTATATTCACAAGATCACAATTGAACTTTGTTCTTGAATAATTCAATTGAGCAACAAATCTAACGAAAACTAAAAAAAAACCAAGTTTAATTTACACTTACACCCTTCCTTACAAAATCCTGGCTACGCCACTGTACGTGCAAGTAAAGCGTGATATTGAATGCGTTTACACCATGTTACATTGGTACATATTTTTGCGGGCTTAAAAATATTATATTTATTAAATAGTTTTCAAAGTGTTGAAGATTAGAGGATTAACGGAAACGGTAAATGTTCAAAATTATTTTTATATAGTATTATACCCATAGTAGAAAAGTAAATATTATTATACATAAAAAGAATTACTCGTGTGAGATACGTTCACTAATTTTAATCATTCACACGTGGAAAGTTTATAATTTTCCAACAAATGCTGAAATAGAGGCGTCGCATACAAACATATCACGAATAGGACTAACTCGCTGGAAAATTAGGCGGCCGGTGTTTTTGGGTAAGTATGTGTCACTATAGTCGCAATTAGGAGGGAGATGGAGGGGCTAAGCCCCCTCAAAACATTCAAAGTCCCCCTCCAAAAACCACGGAGAACTTTATATTATTATATTGATAAATAAAAAAAAATATGTGATTACTACTGAAAATATTAAATTTATTTTTATTTTTAAGTTTTACTTGCCTTCCAATAAACACATTTTTTATAGAGGGCGAAAGGTGAAAAAAAAGTTTCTAGGAGGCTGAAGCCCCCCAAATTTTTTACTCCAATTGCGCCTATGTGTGTCACGCTAATTATCTCATTAAACCAACTCCGATAAAACGGCCGTGGGCATCATGTATTCACCATCGATGGACCAAGTATTTCGAACATAAAAATCCCTTAATAAAACGTATACTACTAGCAGGGGGTGGTTGGTGTCAGAAAATTAAAATTCACCCCACATGGAAAAATAGCGGTCTGCACGCCACTGGTTCGGAGTGCAGGATGGTTGGTCGCACGGTAAATTTGTAGGCAACACCTTAGCCCGCCCACGTCTAGCGATTTGCTTACCAAACAAGTGCCAGGTCTTTCGGCGGCCGTATCGATCGGTGCAATAGACGTTGACGTTATCGGACAGCACGCCAATAGCGGCAGTGGCGACCGCGTCCGTCAGCTGACCGACCAGAACCACGGCCCCGGCGTTGATGCTCGACAATTGCATGACGTAGTGATAGAACACCAGGGCGTATGTGAACCACATGGAGGCAACCAAATCGTTGAGTACATGCCCCACGCCGTACGACATGAACGCGAACCATTTGAGAGAGTCTGACATTTTGCCTTCATCACCTGTGAACCGGACGTACCAAACATTAGCAAACACAATGTCATGACGATAATTAATGTTGACTTCAACAAGCAGAAACCTTTTCTCAACGAAGCGCATGAAAATATGCGTCAATGGTATTTATATATATATATATATATATTATATAATATTCGTATATAATATTCTAAAATAGGTTTTAGCGAGAGAGCAAAACTTTAAACTCGTGATTGTCGGATCTACAAACCGTGTACGGTATACAATACCGTAAGTGTAACCACGTACATCCGTAGATCCGTCATATATTATCAAGGGCGGAACTAGGAAGTGTAAGACGAGAATTCATCTCCCAGGCGTAAAATTTTAGAGGGTGTAATTTTTGTAATTTATTAACAACTAATTTGATATTTTTAAATTTGTTAAATACCGATATTAGACTAAAACTCAATAAGTATGATTTTATATTAATTGTTAGAAAAAAATTCTCGAGAAAAGTATTTGATTATTGGTCTATGTAGGGCGTAATTTTATCATATTCCCTGGGTGTAAAAATTCCTAGTTCTACCTCTGTATATTATATATCTATACTGCTTCTGTGGGTGTGCTTGTATACCACACGGTACCGAGAATAGGTCACCGTGGACGCAGTAAACCATTATTGTGATTTTATATATTTATTATTATATTTGATTTTTTTTAATTTATTCGTTACATATTAAATGCACATTTGTTGACGATAAGTGGAACAAATCACGTCGTTATCGATACTGCTGTTCGGAAATTATTGTAAATATTCGTTTTTGAATTCGTCAAAAATAATACAATTCGATAGGACAATATTGACTAACGTATACTAAATATCGAAGTAAGTTTGAGAACTCGCGGACAGTCGGTAATAACACAAGAATGTGTTTTTAACCTGAAATCATATTATTCTTGTGTTATTACCGACTGTCTGCGAGTCATTAAACTTACTTCGATCTTCAGTATACGTTAGTCAACATTAATTACCAAACAATAAATAATTAACAAATTATATTAAATACTCGTAACACTCTTTTTTTGTAATTTAAAAAAATATTGAAAATTATGAAATTTGTACAATTAAAAGTTATTTTTTTAAACTAATGAATGCAATCTTTATGTGAGTTAAGGAAAACTAAGTTTGATTAGATTTATTAACACAGGAAATAAACCTATTATTAATAAATCCTTATGGGACTTCACGTTGTGCAGGAGGCTTTTGTTACTATACGACGATATCTCGATAATTGTAATCCCTGGAAACTCTCCATACATTAAATAATAGTTTACTTTAAGACTCGAAAAATGTACAAACTTTCTATTTAATTATCTTTATTTAATACAACCAGATTCTATACTAGATTTCTATATTTATATTTATACCAGAAGTATAAAAAGTATAATTTATTTTTATAAAAAAAATTAAACAAAAGTAAAACCGCATCGATTTATTATTCCATTTATGAATTAACTTTGTAAATAACATAAGTACAGATATATTAAAATAAATAATTAACCGTAAAATAATTTATATTAGGTATTTATTTTAAATATAACTCGTATTCAACATGAACCGATGGCCCTCCGTAAACTATAAGAATTTGAATATATATTATTATAAAATAGACATTAATAATTTAGAAAAATGACTATATGGATGAATATGGGTTACCGGGGAAGATCAAAGGTTAGTAATGTCGCAAACAATCGACCATAGTTGTGTTGGTATTATACATCTGCATAATTATTCTACGATGGCGATGATAAATTATAGATTTATAATTTGATAATCACTAACAACCAATATTCCTGTTATGTATTCATATGCATCTAAAAAATTGTTCCAATACAAAATGGGAAAAAAAATACAAATTGGTAATCGTATTTCGGCGAAAAGGTTATCATACTCATTATTTGAACACATAAAATAAAATGTTTAGTATAGGTATTTAAATTATTTTTATTCTGATTTAATTTTAGTTGCTGCAGATTAAGATATACGGCAAAACATCAATTTATGAAATTTCGTATAGAATTAAATCAAATAACATACATCGAAAACTAAGCATACAATTTTGTTGAAGAATTTCAATTATATTAAGAAATATTTATTATATGTCAAGTGGTATTGTATTACAAGAACGAGAGATTAGTGTAAAACTGCAAATTGCTTAATAATAAGAAAAAACCATAATTAACCAAAATATTTGAAACTATTTATAATTATAAAAACTATTAAACGATTAAGGTTTTATCGAAGAGCAATGGTCAAAGTTTATCACTGTAGACAATGAATATATACGTTCAAACAAAATGTTCTATATCTGCGATATTACATACAACACAAAAAACAGAGTGAAGCCGGCCAGTAACATGATAGCATAAATAGGTTTTAGCTATCAATTTTTTAATTTATTAATACTAATCCCAAAAAAACAAAATATTTTTAATTTTATTATAAAACTCAACAAAGACCTAATGTTGTTATCAATCGTTTTTATTAGAAAAAGACTGAAATAATTGATATTTAAATATTATGGCTGAACATCATTATCATAATTGGAAAATTAAAAGCTCATTTTTTGGTTAACCTAGAAATTACTCGTATTTAAGTTTGGATAAATAATTAAATAAATACTTTTTTTATAAAAGTTTTTCGAAAACCGATGTAAAATTGATAAATTATGATTCAAGGATTCAATTTACAATTAATGAAAAGGTATCAACTGCATGAAATATTTAAAAAGAATTGTCTAACTAATTAAAATATTCACTTAATATTTATATAATTATATAAACATACGAAGAAAATCTTTATAAAATAATAAAAATAAATATATTCTTTATTTCGACTAGAATCTCAAATTATTAACGAAGGGCAGTTCATTGTCTGAAAAATTTGCCAAAAAAAAAACAATTTGTTGTTTAAAATTGTTCTTCAACATTTAATATTTTAATATTGTATGAAGCATTATTAAAAGTTTCTTTTGGTACAAATGAATTAATTGAAAACAAAAACTTTCCTAAGAAATTTTCGAGTTCTTGAAATATAGAAAAAAAAATCTATAACCGTATTACAAAATAATATTGTAGTTAGTTAATGGCGAAAAATGTTTTATTTAATTATTTCTTTTATGATTTAGATCATTTTATTTTATAAATCAGTATAAAACGGATTACCTGGTTTATGTATATATATCATTGTACGAATATTATTGATTGTTGCGAGATGAATTCAAATAACATTATCATGATTTAACAGTTTAAATTCATGAATCGACAAAAATATTTTTTATAGTACTTAAGTTTATTGAAAAAAGTGCATACGTACACTTTTTAATAAAAAAAAAAGGTTTAACTGATAAATCATGCACTGCAGAGATAATTGTTTTAAACACTAATGTTTATTATATAGTAGATCAAAGCAGTAAAAACAATTAATATACTTCTTGAAACAGATAATAGGTGTAACTCTTACTTAAACAATAGTATTTAATTATTTCTAATCTATATAAGTACATTTAATGAAAAAATATTGAGTAATTGAGTAGCCAAAATGGTACCTAAAGATAATTATATTGATTAATCTATACATAATAATAATATTGCTTAGAATACTATGATGAATCTGTCGTAGAGTTATATTAATTGAGATCAATGTTTCAGGGCGTCATTTGAGAGGAGGGGATTGCACCCGCAAACCATGGCAAATTTTTATCTAAAACTGGCCTAGAAATGTATAGTTAATTGATACTATAGCCTTGGCCTTCCGCTTTAAATATTTAATTTTTGAAACAATAAAACATCTTAATATGCCATTTTTATTCATCTCAAATGAATAATATTATTACTAAAATGGTAAATGGTTCTCTCCACGGTGGAGATTTTATCTGTGGTAGATAATACAAGTAAATATTATAAGGTCTATGTGCAATAAATATATTTTGGATAAAAAAATTCTAAAGTGAAAATACAAGAAACGGTTTTTTTACAATTGGTCTGTAGATTGTGGATTAAAGAGTGGTGGGAAAAAAATGGCCTTTTAAATTGTTTGCACACCATTAAAAAAACTAAAATGACGCCCTTGCAATACTTTTGAAAAAATTTTAGAGAAATAAAAACAAAAAACTAGGTTAGAGAGTAAGTTCTGTATGCTTTATTAACCGATATTAATACATAAATTTAAAAACATTTAGAAAATTCTCATCAAATTTTCAGTTCTGAAAAATTCTTCTAATAAATTAATTTTTAAACCACAAAGTACATAAAATCACCTATTTTACCAAAAGAATTATAAATTATTGTGTAACAATTTTTACCAATTTGTTTTCAGTATATAATTAATATTTAGGAAAATAATACTGAGAAAATTATGAAAACAGTATGTATATATGATATAAATTAAAGTATACTACTTTAAATTTTCAATAAAATTATAAATGTTGCTTAATATTTGTGGTGTAGAGCTGCTAACTGAAAATTTAATAGTAGAAAAAACCTCAAAGTTAATAATATTATATTATATAACTAATATTCATGCTTTCTTTAGAATCTAAATTACTATACAGTCAAATAAAAGTATAATAATAATAATTTTATGAAAGTAAAATTCAATATAAACCTATTATTAGAAAATTATTATTTCATTAAAAATCATGCGAGATATATTGAGAAGATATTATATACATTATATTAAATAATATTTTTTCATATAACATTGGATATTATTGTACTCAATGAACAATGATATAATATTTTATACTGAAAAATAGTCTTTTTCATTATTAAATCTTACACATAGTTTTTAATAATTACTTTATGAATGTTATAACAAGAATAGTTATTTATTTATTTTGGAATTTGTGTATATAATAAAAACTTTACAGAATATAAGAAGCCGAAGAGATTTAAATTTAAGTTCAGAATATCAGACGCAAGTGACAGTTATACCGATGAGTATTACTGTATGCAGGTAGTATATTTCTGGTATGGTGTGAAATGTCTTCAGGGCAAATATAAAACGAAGAACGCAATTCTTCAGAGGAAAATTCTTATAACACTCAGTGAAGTATATCTGCTATGATATCCGAAGCATCAAGAAGACATCATTATACGGTTGAGTATACATTAACTGTTATATACTTTTAAAAGCTCATTTAGTTTTTTTGGTTATGAATCCAAGCATTTAATAATAGGTACTTAAAACATACAATTATCAGAGTCCTTTTTATATTATACAAATAATACACACACACACACACACACACACACACATACACATACACACATATATATATATAGATCATAGGTATTTGTAATTATTACTATTATAAATAAATAATTAGAAAATTAAATTGTTGAAATGTTTATTATGCTGACACGTGTTCACTTAGCCGGGCCTCAAACATTTTTACTTGTGATGCATTTATCTTGTGTGTTTTTAATGTGTTTAGGATCTTTGGCTACTTAAGTATACATTGGGCATGTCTATAAATTGTTTAAGACTTTTCAGTATACTATGTATGATGTTGTGCTTTTGTCTAATAGCAAAATCTAATGGTTTTCTGGAGTCTCAACTCAAATAAGCCAATATATGACTACCTATGGAAAAATACTTCTTTCTCAAGTCAATGCCGATCATAGAAAATGTTTGACCCAGGGACTTAATTATCGTGAGGGCAAATTAAACTTCGATTGAAAATTGCAGCCTTTTAAACAATATTGGCAAATTTTGTTTATTTTTCGCAGTAATTTTTTTTTCTAAAGAAAATACATCAAATATCTCACCGAGAGAAAAATAAATACTCGAAACTTAAAAAATTAAAATTCACACAATTCAACAGACAACATAATTATTACGAATTCCCTTTTTTAGGTCAAGCTAAATTTGAAATACCCAGAGAAGTTTACGATGGTACTTATACATTTATTGATGCTAGCGAAAAGAACATTCATAATAGGGTTCATATAAAATAAATCGATTTCCGTAATTTTTCTGCAATATATTTTGTATACTATACTACAGAAAATAAAAAAATAAATACGAAGTAAAACCATTACAAGAGATGAACAAAACATAAGATAACCTTAAACATGTAAACTCTGCGAAGTGATATCGAACACACTACACGACCACTTGGTCATTGAAATAATATATTTTTATTTTTATTTGATATATTTGGTATATGAATCAAAATGGTATTACCGAAAATCAAAAAATTAAGTAATGCTGATATCAGATTACTGATGTTACTTAATGACTTGATAAGGTTAAAAATATATTAGCTACACTAAAATATTAATTGATTTATCAATAAAAATTATAATTATAATAATAATAATAATAATTATATGTGAAAATATTTTCCTTAATAGTTGTTGTAAGTAATATAGCGCTGCAGTATACGAAAAAAATGGTGTAAAAATTTATATAGTTATAAAATAAATACATCTGTATAGGAATATCATATACATATATATTGTGATTATGTACTAAACAATTATAGTTATAATTAATGGTAAGTAAAATTGTGTGATTATGCCGATAACACCAATGACGTGATTTGTTAGGCTTACTTCATATACATACCGACCATGAGTATTTCCGATAACAAGATATTTTATTATACCAATCGATATTCATACGTTTTATACTAATTTCACATTACAAAAACCTATTATTGCAAAGCGATCAATTTTCATGAAAATTAGATATCTTATTTAACGTACACGATAAATATAATAATAATAATAATAATAACTGTTCGGTAGTAAGCAGATTCATAATATTCAATTCATAAATATACGTTACATTAATCCAAAAATATTATATCGTAAAATTTGTTAGTATTTTAACTCAATCACGCCACGAGTACTTATATAATTATAAGCGAACGCGTTCAATGTTTGTAATTTATTAGTACATTTATTTATACAAAACAAATATTTAATAACAAAAATTTAATACATGAACTATTTATTTAATTTTTGTAGTATGTTAACAAAACCAACCGGACTTTAAAATAGCTCCATGGAGTAAAAAAAGTTCACCCCGCTACTGATTTGCTAAATCCACTACATATCAATATTTAACAGAACGTAGTGGAAGAACATTAATTTTCTTAGTTCAAAACTACATTAAATATTTCCCATGGTAGAGTCATAGCTGCGAATCATTATCATTTTCATCCTTCTTCTCCTTCGCCTTTCTCACAAGTATTTGGGGTCGGCCACCTTTGTTCTAAATTTCCACTTGTTTCGATTTTTTACATGCCCTACGTACACACCAACAACCCTCATATAATTTTCAATCGTATCCAACCATCTCTTTTTTGGTCTTTTTTTCCTCTTATCCCTGCAACGTTCATTTTCATAACCACTCTTACTGCTTGTATTTCCTCTCGTTTCGTATACTACCAATGCTAACTTTCACATACTCATCATCGTTGTCATTTGATTAGGTTAAATTTTAAACCAAAGAATTATGTTAAAATAACGCGTTACTACGTATTGTTAAATATTGTTTTCAGCTCAAGCGTAAAAATCATTAATAATATACTGTTTTAAACACAATATTATTCTGTGTGGATAAATGTTCGAAAAATAAGTGAACGTGATTTGTGTGTATTACTAGTGTAAACTAGTTTAAACTAGTGTAAACGTCGTAAGACACCAGGGAGAACTATGTTTAATGTTATATGTGTCAGTATGCCATAATATACATCACTGGTGTTTGTTTAATTTTCCTGGAATTGTTAGAAAATTAAAATACGTTTGTATTATGAATAATATGCTCGCGTGTGTCGTGTCAGTATCGTACCAATTATACGTATGTTACCATATTATATTACGTATGTTAGCCTTAGATTAATGTCGAAGACATACACATTGTGTAAAGTAATGGATGTGGGATTGTACACATACTGTTATAGGATTATTTAATAAACTATTTAAAGACGACTCACTGCATAATGTAAGATAGATATTTGAAAAAATTAACTATGCACCCAATGTATAATATAATAAAAATGCAGCTGTGTATTGTCGTCGTGCTACATGTTGTTATGAAATAATCATAAATTATTGAATTTAATTTATTGATTTAAATTCAAATTAATATTGTAAAACTATCGAGTAAAGCAGATATCAGATGCGGCATCAACATGTGTAAATTATATCACAGTAAAGATACAATATCTCTCTTTTCGAAATTTAACATTATATCTCCGTGATAAACCACTATCAAATTAAAACAAAAGTAAACACTAATAACATGAATAATGTTTTGTTTCGTTTGATTATTAGTAAAGTTATCATCGTGGTGTAATAATTACAAAAAAAAAAAAAAATTAATATCATTTTCATGAACTTTGATGCACCTATATTTTATGACGTTCAATAATTATATCATAAACTAGTACCTGTCCAATACACTTTAATCTATAATGATTATAATAACATAGTAGTAGCGTTTAGTACGTTAAAAGCCGTTTGTAGAAGTCAAATACAGAACACGTTATCAAATAAGTTATTTAAGATAATATTTTCCTTTGCATGGATAATTGTTGTTTGTTGCGGTTCTTTTTTCAAGAACTTCAGTTGTACAAGGGCTACCATAGTAATAAGATTTAATGTGTTCATATTGTTACATAATCGTATACGGAGGGAAATGTGTAAACAATAAAATCGGGGGAGTATTGAATCTTAAGTGGCTTCACATGTA
The DNA here is from genome assembly GCF_003268045.1 of Sipha flava. Classification (NCBI taxonomy): domain Eukaryota; kingdom Metazoa; phylum Arthropoda; class Insecta; order Hemiptera; family Aphididae; genus Sipha; species Sipha flava. The sequence continues at coordinate 1,833,548 of NW_020273159.1, read as the reverse complement.
CTGCAACAAATATGAGTGTAAAACCAACTGACCGATCACGATATATTTATATATATATCATTAGTTAGTGTAAACAATACGCAACAGACATAATACAGGCAAATAGGTCATTTCCTTTGTTATATATACAGCGTGTTTCGTGCAAAAAAATTTGGAAGCCCTAAGTCAGTGTAAGGCATAGTATTTATATCGTATTATAATGTATAACGCTTAAAGATAATAATAACCAATAACTTTTATGAGTATATACGATGGTAAATTAGATATTAATTAAATTAAATTAATATTAAATTTTAGTCATTAATTTAGTTAAAAAAGACGTTACGTGTCATTATGGATTATATGTGATCCCCACAGTACATTAAAGGTTTCCAAACTTTTTAGATGTTTCATATGACCACTGTGATTCATTAAAAAAATTGCGAATCCCTCAATTTATTTGTTACACATATTAAACATACATAAAAATACGGTTAATACAATGTTAATACAATTTCTTATTATGTATGATAAAACAATAATTAAACCTATAATAGACATACTAATTTTGATTCGATATGTAATTAATAATTAATAATTATGCATAATGTATTGAAAACATTTTGGCTTACAACGCAGTTTAAAGTCAATATAATAATTTATTTAACTTTTAGTCTTTAGTAAACCGTTCAGTACTATAATATTGTGCGTATATTAATACATATATTAACATCGTGATAAACGCGTTTTCTATAAAACATTTTTAAGCATTAAAACTTCTTTTCATTTTTTCTTCGCAGCGGCACGTATATTTTCACTTGTTTAAATATCTTCAATAATTAAATATGTGTGTTTAAATAATAAGTCTATATAAATTTAGATTACACAATAAATTATAAATAAATAGCTTTGAAAATATATTTAATTTATTTTAAACAATCATATTTTCAATATCACTCTTATATCACTATTATATTTTAAATTATGTTATCTTTTATTATCACTCTCACGTTTGTATGTGCCATACGTTATATTATAAAATAAGCTAAAATAAAAATAAAATAAATATACAAATTTACTTATTTACAAAATCAATCGATAACGGTAAAGAGATTCATTATAAATATAATTATTTTCTGAATAAGTGAAAATTTAACATAACGATTGATAAGTATATTAAATTATACCAACATTATCATAATCACTTTATTTATATTTAAGTATTTTTCAGTATTTATAAGTAAATATTGAAATAATTAAAACATACACTATACAAATCATTTTCTACATGAATAATATATGCATTGTATACATCTGTTGGTGAAACCAACAACAACTTATGGTGTCGTAGTAAGACCTTTGTTCTGCAGTTAACATAAGTAGACTGTAAGCATGCGACATTGAACGTTTCTGATCCGAGAAGACGATCGTTTGTACTATGAGTCTGTCTCTTTTGCATCTTAAACGATTTAAATTAAATTACGTACAAATAGATTTACATAATATCGCGTTATATTAATATTAATATAAGAAACGATTAATCATATTCATGTTTAATAAAAATTTGTCTTTATATTAATATGAATGATTACGCCATCCTTCTAAATTATATTTATTGATTTTTATAGCTAGACAATAATTCAATAATATGAAATATACACAATGAATGTCAGTGAAAAAATTTGGAAAAAAATATGAAGAAGCCTTTTTTAATAATTTTAATAATTGGTTATTGTTTTTTTAATCTGTTTATTAAATTTATAAGAAAAACATAACTACTAAAGTGCAATTTCTTATACTTTTACGCGTTGATAATTTTTTTATATAGTGGACATTGTTCCATATCATTTAGTACACTTGCAACGTTACTTTATAACTCAAAATGATGATCATATTTTTTTTAGATTATATGCTTTTGTGTGACGTAGATACACTACCTACAATATGTGTTATTATTAACACTTGTCTGTCGATTAACATATTATAAAACGAGTAAAAAGCTTATTTGCATAGAGGATCGTTTACACGTGCAATTTTTTACATATGTCCATATTTTTTTCTTAATTATGTATTTGTTTCATGGATTGATGACAGAAGTATATTATTAAAACTTGGTAAAATGATTTTCGTTAGCAATATTATATGGTTTTCGTTATAAACTGAACGTCCCACGATTGACAGCATGTAATAATAGTTTTGTCAACAATACTAATGTGATAGATGAATGATTTTTATTTAAACTTTTTTAAACAACGAGTTATATGATATAAAAAAATTAATTAAACTGTTGTATGTTGTTTTGAGCAATACTGGTGGTATTTTATCTAATATATACGAGAAACCAGAAAAACATAAAAAAAAAAGATCAGTCAACAATACATACGTTTAGGTAATAAGAGTACAACATTCATGGTACTTTATGAGCAATATAGTAGTTTTTAGTGGTATTTTAAACAATATAAAACAAGATATTAAAATAATATATATATATATATATATATAATACTATAACGTTGCTAGAAATCGTATAAAATGTTATTTTGAGAATAGAAAATCTTATAGTTATTTCAATATTGTAAAATTATGATTATTGCGGTTAACATATAAAAAGTATTATTCAAAACCATTCAATAAATTATACACACCTAAGAAATAAATTCAAATAAGCATATTATTACTTCATTAAAAAGAAAGAAAATCATTTTTTTTTAATCTGTACAAAAGATAAAACTATAATACAACAAATTCACTACATTTAATTTAATATGTGATAAAATTAATGTATATACATTAAAATTATAGCACTAATGTATTTACTACAAAGCCGAGTTATAGTTGTATTTGATAAACTATTGATCGGTCATAATCAGATTGTTAGTATAAACTAATAATATATTATAAAACATAAATAATTTTATATCGTATAACTATCATCACCATATTTTTCTAATGTTTTCGTCAATAATACAAATAAAACTCGTGGCCCATTATAATGTAAAGAAATAACGAATTCAAATTTATAATTAATGTACCTGATACTCCGTTAAGTTGCATGGCTATGCGTTTTTGGTCATCCTCTTTTTTCTGATCCGTTTGGTTATTACTTGTAGACATTTTTAATTATTTATTTAATATATATTAATTTATGGAATAAAAATAGAAAAAAAAAAATCAACTAAAAAAAATATTGTATGTACTATTAAAACGCATGCGGCCCTATATCTGCGTTTAACAATAGTATAGGTACGTCTCGCGTGCAAGACTAGAGTAACGCCGGACTAAAATAATGAACGGATACAGCGGAATTACTATTCATCAACGTGAGTTAAACGAGTAAACTCAGTACCAACGAACCAGCGATCGCAGACATTTGGCGACCACTTATCTCATATATAGGTACTGCTGTAATGAACTCCCCAGAAATGATTACGAATTATAATATCGGTGCACTTTATCAGTGTATTAAGTGCATTGGAAAAATAAATTGTCAAGTTTTCAATGTTTATTTTAACACATTAGTTTTATTATTTAGTAGTAGTATTTTTTATACACAAAATATGTCCTTGCTCTAATTTTAATTTATTTATTATTACAGATTACAATTGAATTGTTTTGATTTTAAGTATAATTAATTAAAAGCTGATATCGACAACGAATGGTTTTTCTCGTATAGCACATTTTATAATGACATATATATATATATATATACCTACAAGTTAACAAAATTAAGACTGTATACAATACATTTATCAAAGTTGAAGATCACATTTCGTTTCTTAATTAATTATTTTAATAATTTAAAATTTTTATTTCTTTTACCACACCATTGTGAGACATTTATAAAATGTAGATTTAATTTCGATACACATGCATTTTGTTTTTATTATGAAATAGCGGTACAAGGCATTTGGTCGATGGTTTAGTGATGGATGAAATATGATTGAAATATCATGTGATCAAATCATCTTTTAATCGAAAGACAAATGGTCAAATATTTTATTAGGATGGTCGAAATGTTTTGTGGTCGAATGGGTTTTTAGGTTAAAGTAAAGTTAATCATTAGATTTTCGATTACTTTATCGAATATTTTTATTTATGTAGCCCGTACGTAGGTAGATTTATCATGGTAGGTCCTACTACTATCGTAGGACTGCATAAATTAATCAAAACATTACAATCTACTCAAAATAATACTAAAGCAGAAATTGAGATGTCACTTTATGGACGTATTATTTATTGTTTCGAGTCATATGATTAATATTTATAGAATAACAACAAAATAATTAATATCGCTTAATAGAATAAACGTATCTGATTATGTCAAAAAAATGTTTGCAACTTGTTTTCGTTTTTGGTACAAAGAAAATATTTTAACAAATTTTACATCCAATTTTTAAACCTTAAATAAAAAAAAATGTAAATTTTATGAATTATTAACTACAAAAATTGATTGGATTTTTATTGTTTCTTTTAAATTGAACATCATTAATACCTTATACAATTTTTTTACAATAATTAGTAACAAAGTAATTTTGCACTATTTATAAATAACTCGAAAAAATCTTTTGAAATTTAAGCCAAATATAGCGAACGGTCATATAAGCATTCAGTAAAAATTTCAAACCTCTACGATTATTTTTTTTCTAATTATAATGAAAACAAAAAAGTGATTTTGTTCAAAACCGATGTACAGTAAATTTTGCCATTTTTTTTTTATACTTTTACTTTTTCGCAATTGTTAAGAAAAATATTGATAAATTCGTAAAATTACCATCTTATAATATCAACTAGAACTCATTTCCTACATTTTACATCCTATTTGATGAGATCAAAGCAAAACTTCTAGTTGTCACAGGCACAAAAAAGAAAACATCATGGTAAAAACAATTGAGTTCTTGTTTCACTCAGAATATAAAATTAACAAAAATAATAAAATTTCAAAGTGCAAATCAATTTATAAGAATAAAAGATATATTTTTTAATGCTTTAAAAATTAACAATCTGATATTTTGTATACTAATTCATCAATTATTTATTATGAGCTTCTTGAATTCAAGACATCATGAATTGTATAATTGTGCCTATGTATAATTATATAATCTATTTATAACGAGCTAAATTATTTTAATTTTTTTCAATTTTTAAATTATATGTTTATGCATTGTACGTATTAATTACATATGATGGTCAAGTAACATTAGTCAACTGTTTTTTCAAGTTTTAACCAAGTAGATTATTGTCTATGTTTTATTCGTTATAAAAATTATATAAATAACTCCTTAAATTATTAAAACAGTATAAATATAATATATTTTTCAATGTAGGTATATATAGATACATATAATACCAACTTTAATCGAGAACTTACAGAGATATTAATGAATATTTAAATAGTCCCATTGGAAAACTTATATATTTTATTATTTACGACAAAAATAATTAAATAATTAAAACCGTAAGCTACATGAATACATATTTCCATATATTCTTATCTATATATTTTAAATTTAAAATTTAAATAATAATTAATTATGATGAACAAACTATCAAACGTTTCTGTATAATATAAACAAACTTATATTACTATTTACAAATTAGCTTCGAGTAGTGAAAATTAATTAAAATTAAATTATATATATACATGTAAGAAACAAATTGCATTCAAGTATTTATTATTCGTATATAATAAAATAAGTACATATTATGTTTATATATACATTTTTAAGAATGTGTTCTTCATTATTGTTCAGGGGATTACTCCATACTTTTAATTACACACCAATATTTGATCCCTCTATAGTTATACCTACGTTTTTATCTATACAAGTGTATCATTTGTCATAAAATAAAAAAATATTAAAATAAGAAAAATAATATAGAATATATAGCATAAGGAACGAATATGTGAAAGGTAGTATTGATGTAGCGTCTATAGCGGACAAGATGACAGAAAATAGTCTGAGATGGTTTGGGAATGTGATGAGACGAGAGGAAACAATTGTAGTAAGAATTTTTATGAAAATTAATGTTGAAAGAAAAAGTTCAAAAAATGATATGAAAATGATATGACGGCCGTTGGTGTGTGCGTATGGGATATAAAAAATCGTGACTAGTGGACTAGTGGAGGTTTAAGACAAGGGTGAAAGGCGAAGAACAAAGAACTGTATCCTTTATCAATACTGTTGAATTCCTTATTTTAATTCTTTGTCAATCTATTCTCTTCTCTTTTATAATTATAAATAATTTCTGTAGTATAATATAACGCTTGTAATAATAAAAATTAAAAGCATTAAGTAATAATTTACTGTACGTTTAAGCGTGTTACGACTTGTCAATTTTAAAATATCAGCGAATGGTTCTTACTTTTCGAATATGCCTTGTATAACTCAAAATCCCCTCAATAATCTCTTTTTTTAATACATTATTAAAATTTAATTGATTATATTTATCATACCTAGGTTAAGATAAACATATCAATAAGAATCAAAAGAAATATTTTAATATTTTAATTATAACTTGTTAACTTGTTATAAATTATTAACTTGCGTCCTAAACTATACTGTATTAACATAAAAAATGAATTGAGTTTTATAATTTTTCTAAACAAAACATATAGAAAATGACTCTAGTCTGTCTCAATTATATAAGATTATATAGCAAATCAATAAATATATTAGTAAACACTCTTCAATACAATAAATGCGTCATTAAAATATGGAAAACTGTAATAGAGCAAACATAAAACAATTGATAAATTACTGATTAATAACACCAATTATATCAAATAACAATTAATAGATTATCACATATCAATCAATCAATTCTGACACTAGAATAATACATTTAATTAGAACAAGTATATTATATTGGTCCTATAAAAAAAATTAAAATTTATAAAAACACTTGTAATAAATTTGAAAAGTTCGATATGTAAAAAACAAAATTATTTGTTCTATAAACTTTCATGGGTGCTATTTTGCTGTAAAATAATATAAAATTATGTTAGGTTGTTTATTATTACATAAACTACTACTACTAGGTAATAAGCTTACAACAGACTACATAAGAACTTATAATTAATGATAATACTAACATAGTTCTAAAAATAATTTTTTTTATAACATTCATTTAAATAGAATACTATAGTGTAAGACCGATATTTTCATACGAAAAGGTATAATATTGACAAGCAAGGCTGTGATTTTGATTATTTTATAATATAAAAATAAAAGGATAATTACGAAAAAATGAAGTTCTTGAAAAATTACATAATATCAATTAATAACATAATTATGAAAAAACATTCTTAACTTTCCTTAACGTATCGATAAATATTACGAAAATAAGTTTAGATAAAAAGACAAAATATAACGTAAAAATATTTAGATACTTAACCTATGTTCTCATAACTCAAAAATGTTAAAATATGAAGAAAAAAACGCAACTATTGGTATGTAAATCGCATAGTTCTGAAACGCTTTTTAAATTTACTTACATAAAACACAATAGAATAAAAAAAAATGCATAGTGTCCTAAACGAATAAAAATCTTAATCCCGATTTTATAAGCAAATAATGAGAAAATGAATTAAAAATAGAAAGGAATTTATATTTTTTACTATTTACTCGTTATTATTTATTACTTACTGAATTCCACTAAAATATCCTCCTTATAAGTAATACTTTAAGTGTAAAGTAATAATGGGATGAAAACTAAAAGTGACACAGAACAGTTTCTGATAGGAAAAAAAATTGTGGCTTAAATAAAACAATGAACTGTGAAAAAACGAATATAATTACATTAATGTTTTTGTTTGAAACAATCTTTTCTTTCTAGAGTAGTTTGACTTAATTTAATAAATAAAATATTAATGAAATTATTAATTAGTATACGAAATAGATGAAAAAAATAATGATATTTAAATTAAAAAGCAATGGAAAATCAAAAATGAAATTAACTTTGTCGTTGTAAAAAACCGCTTTGCATTTCCCACCTTACACATAAAAATGTCTTGTAGTGTTATAAATATTAATAAAAGTAGAGGTTAATATAAATTAATAAATATTATAATAATATAATTGTATTAAATTATAAAAATGAAGAATATGAACTGTTAATCATAATTGTTAGCATTTAAAAGAAACCAGGGGTTGTTAATTTCACAATATTTCTATATTATTTAATATTTGAAATTATTATAATAGTAATTAAAAAATTAAATTATGTAATTATACAAATTTCGTTAAAACCGGCATATATACAAGATTTTCTCTCAGTGCAAAGTTAAATTATGATTAATAACTTAAAATAAAAACCTATTTCTTATTTACTCTATACTAGGGTGATCTGAATTGTTACAAAGTGGTCTAATTCATTGTCTAAAAGTAATAATTGCACATTATTGACTTAAAAAATATTTTACGAGAATACCTCACATTCTAGTTGATTTATCAAAAATAAATTTAATACGTGCTAAATCATCACAAGTTTCACTAGCTTATCTTTAATCAGCCTAATCTTATTTGCTTTCCCTGATATACTCGTCCAGTATGTCAAGAAATACCGATAAAATTTTGTATATTTCTGAATAAATCTTTAATAATTGTCAATTTACGTAGTGTGATACAAAAATAGATGAAAAAGCTCACTAAATAAAACTGTGGATCATAAAACTATACCGACGAGGTTGAGTCGTTAAAAATTAATCTGAAGAATGTTCACACGCACAATATACTGACTACAGAGTGACGCAAGTAATTTCCTATGACTACCATTGCACCACACACATATATTTTCAATTTATCTAAGTTCTTAAAATTTAAAGAAATGTATTTAAATAATGATTATAACAAGATCCAGCGAATTAATGAATTTCATAATTTATCTAAAACCTAAAAGACCTAATGAATTTTTTACTGATGTGAACTAAATTATTTGACTTTAGATAGTTAATGCTTATATACCCATATATTATGACATAGTTGATGTATAAGTTAGAACATAAACAAACTATAACAAAATATAAAAACTATACTTAGTAGGTATATTGTAGAAAAAAACTCCAAGCTATTGATAGAGACTCACATAATTTTAACCCTTCCCAGATGTATTCGAAGTATACTATTTCATTAGTTTTAACATAGGTGTTACATATAATTGGTCAGAACTCGCTTTTTATTGTTCAATAAAAAATAAATTCAATTTTAGGGTCACTAATTAATTTGTTGAAGACTCTCAGGAAAACAAAAATATATTGTAATAAAATAATCTTCTTCTATTTTGCCTTTTTCTCAACTATTTGGGGTTGTCCACTTTTGTTCTATACCTTCACTCGTATCGATTTTCTACATTTACGCACACACCAACAGCACTCATATCATTCTCAATCCATCCAACTATCTCTATTTTGGTCTTCCTCTTCCTATTTTCCCTAAACCATTGATTTTCATAACCACTCTTACTGCTTTTGTCTCCACTCGCCTAATGATAAATTGTATTTTTATGTGATCACATTTTAGTAAAATTAGGTACCTACTCTAAGAGTTTATTGAAGTATTTTTTGACTAGAAACGGAATTTAGTGATGGTACTTCATATTCATTGAATTTAAAACATACAATTTCTTGAAAGTTTTGGGTAAAATTGAAAAATTTGTAAAGAATTTCATAACAATTAAAGTTTTTTACATTGGTTTCACTATGTTCTTAAAATATGTTATGTAAGTGTACAAGATATAATATTAAACAGTGACATAAAGATAAGATTTTTTTTTTAAATGGTTTTAAAATATTTCGTAGGTTCAACTAATAACATATAATATGTACAATATGCTATTGTTAATTATAATTAAGTTACCATTATAACATGACAAATATAAATGCAGGTTATTAAACAGTTATTATAATAATAGAGAAAAAGTTTACGAATACAAACTCAATAAATATTTATAATATTATGATTGAAAAAGAATAATTAATTATTACTAATAAGCCTGAGAACGTAAAAATAAGATTTCATAACATTTTGTAAATATAATATACTAAATCTTTAATAACGTTTGTGCTATTTATAGTATGTATTATTATCTTAAGTTTAAAATATTAATTTTGAATAAAATACAGTGTTAAAGTAAACAATAATGCCATTGGTGTCAACTTACAAGTTTATAAAAATATTACTCAGAAATTCTGAACACTTTATTGAAATTATTCAACCGATAAAAAGTTTAAATATTTATAAAAGTACGTCATAACTCATAAATTAAATGAAATTAATAACGGTTATTCTTCTATATGTACATATTTATATGTATAAAATACTTTTTTTTGCAACTCATTCTTTTAATTTTTTTATACAATGGTATTGATGGCTAATCATTTTCGAATAAAAAAATTTTAAAATTTAAATCTTTCAAGGAGCTAACATAAAGCTAATCTCAAAATTGTTTTTAGTAAATAAGTAAATAATTATTTTTTATTATTATGAAAATATAATCGATGATTATAAAATAAATTATATAAGTTATATTATAAGTTAAAATTAATAAACACCTCTCATTTATAATTTAAATATAATATTTTACTTAAAAGTATTTTATTTTATTTTTAAACAGCTAACCAGCCACTATAAATTGCAGTAGTAATAAAATACGTTTTAAAAAACTACATATTATTTTATTACATTTTTTTTCTCCAGCACACCAATTTAAAAGTTATTTAAAAATAAAAATCAATATACAGTATAAAGTATAATTACAGTTTTTGTATCTAAATAATAACAATTCGCTGACGAATTAAAACTATAAGTAGGGTAAATTATATTTTAAACCATCAGAAAAAAAAGACGGTAAAGACAGGGTAAACATTAATATTAATATTTATTACCTACTTATTTCTTTACTTAAAAATGCATATATAACGATTTACACATTTTTTTTATACTAGATAAAATACTATTAAATAATTTAATGAGATAATATGTACAAGATATAAACTAAAACCTGAAAGACGTATCTCAATATTGATCATATTTGTATATATTTACATTGTAATAACTCAATTTCCCTTAGTGTTAATGTATATTTAAAAATGTATAATCTAATTTTAGATTTAGTGTATAGTGTATATTAGTGTATAGTAATCATTTAGAAAATTGTACGCTACATTGACCATATTTATATTATTTTTATTGGGCTTTTGCTCGTCCAAATAAAAAAATAAATAAAAACATAAATGTATGGATATAATATTTACCTTATATTATATAATCAAAAATATTTAAATAACAAATACAAACATAATATAACGATGGAAAATGTTCAAAAAATATATAAAATTGAATTAAAAATTATTTATGTAATAAAATGTAAGTTACACTTAAGTAAAATATATATAGGTATTCACTACTCTTAAGACTATCAACTGTAATGACAGGTAAAATGTTTAATTTGGAAAATGTTTTCGAGGGAATATTTTTATTTTTTTAGGTAGTTTAAAAGTAAATATTTTTAATTCAAAAAATAATTGTATTATATAACTTTTAATATTCATAGTTTTTTCTTTCAAAATTATTAGGTAATCAATATAATTTCTTCATACAAATCAAAAATATTTATTTAAGAGTAAAAGTAAAATTATAGAAATTAATAACATTTAAAAAATAATTTCTATTATTGATAAGTAATTTTTTATTTTTTAAGAAACTAATATTAAAATACAATACAATTTGTCTCAACAATTAAAATAATATACAACAGGAAGAAGGATAAAGATATGAAAAACATATTCATAAGAGATGAGAAACGTTGCATAAAATAAGATCCCCATTACGAGTGCAATAAGAAGAATCATTCAAGGATAAATAAAAGGAGTGAGTCGGGAGGCAATTGTAGCAAAGTCAAAGACGAGAATAGGAAACTATGATTTTTCGCGTTATAGGAATATTGTGAAATCAGAGAAAAGATAAAACGGAAAGACAATCTAAACGAAAAGATGCGGCAAATGTTAAGGGTAGGTTAATCAATTTCTAATTCTGAGCATTTGATGCAAAGGCTTTAAGAGCTGGTGAAAAGTCAGAATATGGAATTTTAATAGGCAAAGGAATAAAATTGGCGCATGAGATAGCAAGAAGGTCTGTGATTTCGTTTCCTAGGATACCGGTATGACAAGGGATCCATAAAAAAATAATATTAAAAGCTATCACTGGCAAGCATGAGCAAGTTTATGTCAATTAGAAGGACGAGATAAGGAGTAGCTGATTGAAAATGAGAAGAATTTAAAGCCACGAGACAAGCTTGAGAATCGAAAAGAATAACAAAGTTATGATTAGATAGCTTAATAGAGTAAAGAGCGTCTATTATAACAAGGCATTCGGTTATGAAAGAAGTGGCAGATAAGAGAACATTATTGAAAAACTCCATGAAACGCTAGGAATATAAAAAAAATAATCAGCGAATATTGCCGAAACTGATCCGTCGGTGAAAATTAAGCAATTAGTAAATACATTTAATAAAGAAAACTCTGCAGCCATGTCGATCGAACGATCTATATCATTCAGGCTGCTAAATTAAGAAAAAAATTGATTGATGAAATATATTAATTCTTTTATCAACCACAAATCACGAAATCGATTTATCAATAGATGGAATGTTTCCCAAGGGTGACAATCTGTAAATGCATCTTTAACATTTATTCGTCAAGACTAAGGCAGAGGACTTGTAGCATTTGCATATTTGTTTTGCACAGTCACAAAAATAGCAGAGTACGAAACAAATATGTTTCATGTTTTAACAAAACTAGTTTTGAAATTTTATTTTAAATATAAATATATATTTTGAGTATATTTTGTTTTTAAGGCATATTTAATTTTTATTATTATTAACTTTTATACGCCATTTTATACTTTTTGAGACATATTTAACTTATATCAATTTTTTTCACACCATAGTTTTTGGTTTTTAATTTTCAAATTAAATTGTACCTATAAATACAATCATATAAACATCTTGTATTATCTATAATATAATGCAAAAATAAAAATATCCAAGTATTTTTATATGAATATTAACATTTCGAATACCTTTCGATAAAATTATATCTAATATATAATGTTAAATATAAATTTTGAATTACTGTGAATTTAACAGAACAATTAAAATCAACATTATAAAGTTGTCTTGTTGTTTTCATTAGATTAAATTCAAAGTTTTCAAGGTAATTAGACTTGAAAATTTAATTAAAAGATAAAAAATATCTAGAGCAGTTCTCTCATAAATATCTTTAGTACGTGATTTAAATTGTAGTCCTCAGTAATTTCTTTGTTCAGGAATCGATTTCGAATGGAATGCCAAATGTTACTTTTAGGTATATTTTTAAATATAGCAACGTAAAAGTTTAATCTAGTGTATCCCCTCTACGTCTGTTATCACCTTAACAGTATCTTGCCTGTGAGAAGCAAAACGTTAAAGGGCAACCATACGAACTTTGTAATTTATGTGCGCGTTATTTTTTTATACTCAATAATACAGTACATACAAGTAATAATATTATTACAATTAAACACATTACCATAATATTACAGTAATAACAAAAATAAAATAAAAATAAATGTCGGTAATATTTGTTTTTTTCGAATTATAATTTACCGAAAAAAAAAAATAATGTCAAAGACGTAAACGAAAAGTTTCTTAAACAGTAGAGACAAATCGCTTTGTATCGAGAAAAACAGCTGAATCCAAGGCTGATTTTGTAATCAACATGCATAGTGAGCCTTTAACATATGTTCAAGTAAATGTGCAATTTTAAAATTAAATTTTTCATCAACAAGGATAATCATAGTAACAGTAAAACCCATAAGTTTTCCATAAACCAGAGCAGCTATAACTATGATGGCACCCCCTTCGTGTTTTTAAACCTTTATGTATTTTATTTCACTTGACCGAAACAATACTCATCACATACTGACGAACCCCCTGATGGACATTATTAGTACGATGATTAGTTACATAATTACAAACTATTATGGGTGTTAGTCATTTTAAATGATAAGACCGTCGAAAAGAATTTACCTGTTCGTGTGTAATCGCAAAGGAAATGTGTGTGACCGAAAATTCAATAATATATATTTCGACGGGGAAAAGTGTATGTGCGTAACGACAAGTTTAAAAATCGTTGTTTACCAACGAACGGAAAAGACGAACCAACAACATTGCCATGACACTTGTATTGTTATTAAGTGATAAGGAACCCGAAGATAACGGTGGTCAGGGGTTTTCATAATAATGGATGGCGATGATAATATTTGCTAACGATAGTTTAATATTTTTGTCGCTCCTCTCGTTCCCAACACACCCAACACAATCTCCTCTGAGACCTTAAGTCTCGTGAAGAATTAAACGGTATCCTGTAACGGATACATGGCGGGGCACGGTTCGTAGACGATCAACGGTGATATAGTATTCAATAACAACGTTATCGGCAACAAATACGACGGAGGCAGCTTGGCAAACACTGCTTATCTTTGAAGCCCCCAACGCGCAGTGTATTTTTTGATAGCATTGTTAATTCGGGACGTGATGTCCGACGTCCGGGTGTAGTGTCCATGGTGCCACGGTACCCGGACGTCATGGACGAAACGACGGACGGCGCTTCTTCCACGGGTGCTGTGACGTCACGAGTGCTCCGCCGCAGTGGCGGTGAACCATAGAGTAAAGAATGTGAACTGGTTACCCAACGGTGCCGCGATCGTTTTCCGGCGGTTACGACGGTTTGGGCTGCGTAGGTAGCGCCACCACGGCTACGATAACATCGTTCGCGTCGATTAGTGCGTATCAACACCGCGTTCATCCGGCTTACCTGCTCGACGGTGTCACGGTGCTCACGATTTTTGCTTGATATTTTGAATTGTTTTGTGTGCCCAAGAGTGTTGGCGTGAGTAATAGGTTCACTTAACTCGCGTTTTGCCCAACTTTTTCTTCTTCACACTCCTATTTCGTACTTAACAGTTCCTTAGTCGTCCGTCTAGCCATTTTCTTTGTTCTCCGTTTATTTGACCACCCGATGTGTTTGCAATGAACGGAATGTCGTTCAGCGAATTGATGTACTTGTTCTGTTGTCCACCCTTACCGTCCCGTATCGCTGCCAAACTCGCGTTCCTACCACCGCCGACCACGTACGATTTCACTCCCGTTGAGAGCGGGGAGAGTAAATATCACATCAAATTCAACGACAAAGCCGAATGGCAGTACACTGACAGTGACGTGCAGAATATCGAGGGATTCTACGCCCGGACGTCTCGTGGAAATCGCATAGCTTGTATATTCGTTCGGTGTTGTCCCAATGCTCGCTACACCATACTATTCTCACATGGAAACGCCGTGGACTTAGGCCAAATGAGCAGTTTTTACTTGGGTCTAGGCATGAGGATAAACTGTAACATTTTCAGCTATGATTATTCTGGTTACGGTACCAGTAATGGTAAGCCAAGCGAAAGAAATCTGTATGCAGATATAGACGCTGCTTGGCAAACATTAAGGACTAGCTATGGCATAAGTCCTGAAAACATTATACTATACGGACAAAGTATTGGCACAGTACCTACTGTTGATTTAGCATCTAGATATGAAGTGGGAGCTGTAGTTCTTCATTCACCATTAACATCTGGAATCAAGGTAGCATTTCCTAGATCCAAGAGGAAATGGTTCTTTGATGTGTTTACCAGGTAAATATGGTTTAATATTTTTATTTATCTGACCAATTCTATATTTAAAATATTAGTTAATATGTCAATATACCATAAGTCATAGGTATTTCTGGATTTAATTTTTTTACAAAATTACTTGGTCATGTGTGTTCACTGAGATCTAAACTACTTGCATTTTGTATTCATATGAATTAATAGAGTACATGCTTGAGCGCTACCCTTAAGGGATGAGAGAAGTATTTTTATTCCCAACATTTAAATTACCATTCCCAGATTTATTCATACAATATTATATACATATACATTAATTACAAAGTTAATTTAATAAGTATAAAAATAAACGTTAAATACAGTTTCGATTGTAGTGGCTTTTTTGATACCTGACTATCAGGTAATATCAATTTTTGATTTGAAACTGGTTAGGATACTTTATAGATATAATAATATTTCACGCTGAACTTTTAATTATTTATATATTAATTCACGAGTACTAACCATGTAATAATTTTTAATATTAATTTAAATAATTTTATTGTTTTTTTTATAAATTTATAAGTTATATTTACAAAATTACAATACAGTTCAATATAATATTTTCATTTATTTCACCTACGAGATATATTAATATATTATTTGTAAACGTCTATGGTATCATATTTTTATCACATATTTAACTGTGTTGTTTCATGACTATGCAGTACAAAGACAAAAATTAGGATCTTAAAAAATCTATATAAATCTATATAAACTTATTATAATGACCATTAAAATAATTATTGCTTCTGTAACATGTTATAAGTCTTTTTCAGATATAAGAAAAAAAAAATGTCTTAATTTAGGCCAAAATTGTTTTCCCAATTTATCACTTATAAGCATAGAAAGAGATATACTAAATGAAATAAAAACTGGAACAGTAGGTACTAAATAAGTTTATATGAACTAATCGGAAAGTTAATTTATAATACAAAAAGTTGAGAGTTATGTATTGTAATATACTGTTTAATATGGAAATGTTTTTAAATTAAATAAATTGGCATAAGGGAGGCATAGAGGCAAAACTTCTCAGTTAACTTAATTACATAAGAATTTAGTTTATGAGTATTTAATCATTATAATAATGTTTTAACATTCATGTATAATACATTGTTATTATTATACTGCTGGTGATATAAGTACAAAATGAATATACATGTATACATATCGTATAAATATATTCTTTTTATAATTCTATATATTTAAAAATGAATAAGTACATAGCCACACCCTGTTTTATAATTTTATTGTTATATGTTTTATAACAATTTATAGTTATGCCTATTTAAATTTTATTTTTCATTTCATTACATAGGGTTATAATAATTTATATGAAATGGATATTTTGTGTAAACAAGTGAAGTATGTGGACAATTGGTTTGCTTGTTTATGTAGTAGAGTAATGTAATTTCATAGCTTATTGTTTGATTATATATACTAAAACAATCGTATAATTATATTTTATTTTCTAACAATAATAAATAATTTAATAAATTACATTTGTTTAGCCATGTTAATACATTTGTAAAATGGGCTGGAATTAATGATCTATTTAGTAATAGAAATATTTTTTTAATCTTAATTAATGATATTACCAAATAGTAAATCAAAATGATGTATAAATTGATTTGTTTTTATTTTAATTGTATTCATACTTATTGTATATTACCTAATATCATTACATATCTATTAAATTTCAATGATCAATTTATAAATAATACATTTCAACTATATTTTAACCTTTTTGTTAATATTTTGTTATCTTCAATATTTATTAAAAGTAATATTACATTCTAAGCTATTAATAATTTATAGTAATCAAGAGTTATTTTTAAATTTTTAAATTTATCTACAAATTTAAAACTGCTGCACAATTATAGTATTCAAAATATTATCTAAAAGTTATTTTTATAAAATATTCTAAATATCAAATATTTTAAATAACTTTTATTTTATCAACTGTGTGGTTTGTTCTACAGAGATTCAAAAATATCTAAACTCTTATTCATTAATGCTATATAATAGTAAATAAAATTAACCTTTTATAATAACTAAAATACAAAGGTAATTTTTTTTTTTTATAGTAAAATTTGTATTTTAGAAGATAATTATACAATGTATAGTATACATATTGGTAATTAATAATAATTCTTTATGATATGTGCCCATCATAAAACTGAATTAAATTTTCTTTAGAATTAGAACCAATTTACATCAAATAATAAAAATAATAATAATGAACTTATGAAATTTATTAGTAATAATAATAATTTTCCTAGCTTTACAATCCATTGAGGATCTTTACCACCAAAACTACCTTCTCCCATTTCTCTCTATCATTTCTGTCTATCAATCTTCTTTGTGGTGTTCTCCTTGGTCTCCTCCCCGTCAACGTCCAAGTATTTACTTCTTTTATTAGGCATCCGTCTGCTCGCCACGCATGTCCAGTACATTACATTCTTATACTTTTAATAAATTGCACAATATTTTCCTTTTTGTATAAATTTTCTAACTGGGTTCAATCTCAAATCCCATTGTTGTGTTTTGTTATTAAATACTAAAATTTATAAGTAGAACATAATAATAATGTAAGCATCAAAACTGAATACAAATAATAGTATATTAACTTTAAATGAATTCAAGGTAATTTAAAAGGTAACAAATTATTTATTTTTTTAATTATTTAATAATATCTGTATAGATCTTACAGTTTTTTTGAGATTTATGGTTACATGAATTATATATATAAATATATATATATATATATACGTAATTTATTGTCCTAATAAATTAGCTGAAAATAAATATAGCTAATAAACAATTTAAAATTGTAACCCACTATGGCTACTGGTCATTAGATAAGTTTTATGTATAGATAGAGTTACTAAAAGCTTAATTTCTGATGATTTTTATATTCTAGACTCACCCTTATTATCTGTATAATAAATAAATTTCTTAAACTAAAATATCATGCATTTTTCTTAATATATCTGAATTTAATAAATTTACAAAAAATGTTTAAATGTGTTTTATTTTTTCAGTATTGATAAAGTATCAGAAGTTAACTCTCCAGTACTTGTTATACATGGTACACACGATGAAGTGATTGATTTTTCACATGGTGTAGCTATTTATGAAAAATGTCCTAGAGCTGTTCCACCACTTTGGGTTGAGGTATATTATATTTTAGACTATTTTACTTGCCTATGACTAATTTCATTGGTTGTTTATGGTTATCATAAATATTATGTATTTCAGGGCGCTGGTCATAATGATGTAGAATTGCATAATGTCTATTTGGAAAGACTTAAACAATTTGTTACCACAGAGCTGCTCAACTGACATTTAATTGAAAAAAAAGATACAGATACATCGAATGGACAATCGCCCAGTATGCAAACTAATGGCTCAGCGACTGAAAAATTACTTTGGTAATTTTTTATTATTTTTTCAATATTACATGTTTGTGTAATATGTTGTATTATATTTATCATATTAAATATTAATTGTTCATACTATTTTATCATCTATTAAAATTCATGTACAATACATTTTTTAAATCATTTGCTTAATTGTTATTTTTAAGACATGACTATAACATTATTCCTAAACAAGTATTTTGAAGTTTAAATAATTTATAAATATTTATATATTATTTAATTAATATATTTATATATTATGTGCATAATATATTAATAAATTATATAATTCTTGTGTTTTATAATATATAAAAATTGTATCAGTGTTTTTTTTTTTTTTTTTTTTTTAACCAAATTTTTAAATTATTTTATGTTTATTATTATTATTATTATTTATTATAGGTTATATTTTATTAGGTTTATATTTATGAATTTATATTATTTAAATACAGTAGAGTACCTTTTAACCGAATTAATAGTTTTTAGTTTATGAATATTAAATTTGAACCTTATTTCCAAAGAAGGTTAAAAACCTTATTTTCTCATTAAAAAATACTTATTTAATTGATTAACAACCAATCCAATTTTAGTTAAATATTGGTGCTCTACTGTTACGTTATATTTATAATATTGTACTATTACTATGTGTCAATACATTATGCAGATGACTAATTTTCAGTTTTTTACTAGTAAAATACTAGACTTGACTTGATTATACTATTTACATTTTTATATGGTTATATTGAGTGTCTCTTTTTTTTAATTATTTAAATTTAAATGTATACATTAAGTTGAACAAAACAAATATTTTTTACGTGCACATTGTTTTATATGATGTCTTTTGAATTTAAACATGTTATATACTATAAAACATTTAATACAATATTGATAAAAGCATAACATTTACTTTTAATGTTTTTGTGGCCTTATAATATATTTCATGTACCTTATTTTCAGTGTAATTTGTATGAAATTAAACACTATTTCTCATATAACTTATACAGTTGTCCATTTTTGATTGATACCTAATCTAATTTTATTTAATTCTTTACATTTAATGAAATATATTTATAAATATTATTGTTTATATGGACCAGATCATAGTAATAATATAACTTTTTTTGTTGAATTTTCTTAATCATATATTATAGAATATATAATATTTAAAAATAACATAAATCAATTTAAAACTGAATATACATAAATAATATATTTATTTTTGGTGGACTGAGCATATCATAATTTTATATATTTTGTTTATTTCATTTTTTTTTATTTATTTAATTTGTTTATTTATTACCTTAATTTTTAAAGGCAACATAATTATTGAGTATGGATTAGTTACAAATTTAAATTAACTGTAATTGTCTTCATTAGCTATCCAATTTTATTTTCTGTTTTATAAAAATAATATATAATATTATTTATACATGCTTAATATATAAGTATAATATTGAAATGTTGCAATTGAGTCCTTGATTATATTTTTATGATCTGTGATATTTTATGAATTTCCACTGAGCCAAAGTTTTATACTAAAAAAATTAGTTTTAATTTCAATTGAAAAATGAATTCTCTAAAATACTCTCTAAATAACTGCTAAAAAATATACGTTTTCTTGTAATGTGTATTTTATTTCTATTGTTTGGTAACATTTTATTTTATAATGCTTTGTTATATATACAGGGTCATTTTAAGGATTACTTTAAGATTATTACTTATTTGCCCTATTGTGGAAATTCATTATCATTAACATTATTAATAGTTTAAATTATAGAATGAACTGATTGACTGTTAAAATTATAATTATCAGTCCTTTAAATTTTCTAGGTTTAGATTCAGTAATTCCATAATAAATATTATAAGTACGTAAATGCTTAGTTACATTTTATTTTGGTTTTACTATTTTAAATATAATTAATTGTTGAATTTCAATGATATATCTTTTGGATAACTAGAATATTTGAATTATTTTAATTCATTTACCATCTATAAAATTATGTATTATATCTAAATTATATCTAAGTTTATTAATCAATTGTGTATCTTCAGTTTATAAATTTAATAAATTAGCATTTTAAAACTATAATTTATGTAGTTTTATTTATGATAAACTTGAAAATCAGTTTACATAATATATTTATACTCTTAATACTTTATTTATTTTAAAAATGAAGTTTTAAAGATAATTGATTATTTCAATGATACTTAAGTATTTATCAATTAATGATTTATATTATTAGTGGTAATTTTTTAATAATGAATTCTTATAAATTTCATTGATTTAGTTTTTAGTTTTTTAATCTATTGATGTACAAATAATTTCACAAATTTTCCAAATCAATACTTATAGATAAATTTCACTTAGCTTGGAGTAAATTCATTTAAATGACATTTAGATTATTATTGCACAGAGATGCATTTTTACAAAAATTCACTAAATTGGACCACACGTTTATTCTTTGTGTTTACAATTTGTTAAAATATAAATAAATAAATAAATAGTTAATATATAGAAATAAATGATTAAAAGCTTAATGAGGAGTATTATGATATTTGTAAAGTACGACCGGTTTTATATTAAGAATTGGCAGGTATATACAAAGTCAATAAAATTATGATATGACTTATTTGATTTTTATTTGTATGCTTATTTTATTGACTTTGTATGTACCTGACGGTGAATTTTCAATTTGAAACTAGCTGAACTTTACAAATATAATAAGCCTAAGCTTTTATTGATTTATTTTCATATATAAACTATTGATTGTTTATTTATTTATTCATTTACAAGCATTACTTATTTATTAATTTTTTAAAACTAATTAATAAATGTTCATTTCTTATATTACACAACATTTTTATCCTTTTAAATGAGAAAATAAATCCCAACTATATATATAAATTTGATTTAGGATATATATGAAGGCTCGAGGACTAGTGTTAAGAATTTGTGTGGAATAACAGAATATTTTAACGTAGAAATTGATATACATCAGAGGTCGCCTCTAAGCTCTTGTTTATTCTCTGTGGTAACGGAAGAAGTTTCAATAGTGATACAGAACGAAATACCATGGTAAGTATATGATGTTTGCTAATGATATAGTTTTGGTAGGAGAAAATCTGGAAGAAGTTAATAATATTTCTTTTTCCTCTCTCTAATATTAAAGTTAGTACCTATACGTTATGCATCTTATATGTTGTTATATGTTTTTATCTGTTATCTATGTACTTCTTGTCTGTTAATTTTGTAAAAGCCGTTTGGCGTTTATTATAATATAATATAATAATAGTTTGGATTAATGAAGGTTAGCCCTTGAAGAAAAGGTAGTTGGTTGCAGAAATAAAACCGAATATATAGAGCAGCGGTTCCCAAACTGTGCGCCGCGGTGCCCTAGGGACACCTCGAGCACTTTCTAAGGGCGCCGCGGTCTATGGTTCATAAAAAATAGTTTAAAATCTATAGAATTTTTTTTTCCTTATTGTTTTCGTAAAAACTTTATAGTAAATAATGAAATATATGTTATTGTATATTCGGACATTCTCATTTTAACCTTATAATATTTTTATATAATAATTATTATAGTAATAACAATATTTTTTATTTATTTATTTTTTAAGTTTAAAAATTCATTAATGTATAATTAAGTTAAATTTTAATAAAATTAATAAAATTAGTTATCAATGGGTAATTTTTTTTTGTCCTGTCTTTCATGGTATTCACAGCAGGGCACCGTGGCTAAATTGAGTCCAAAAAAAGGCACTGCGGATAAAAAAGTTTGGGAACCGCTGATATAGAATATGATTTCGGAAGAAGATACCAAAAAGTTGAAGTGATGCAGGAGACCAATGACAATAAACGGTGATGTGATAGGTGAAATCGAGAACTTTAAAAGGTATTTAGTATCATTTGTACAAAAGGACGGGGATTTTAGCATGGATGTAAAACATAAAATTGAGTGATGTTGATTGAAATAGAGAAAAGTTTCGGGCATATATGACAAGGGAATTCTAATGAAGCTGAAAGGTAAATTTTACAAGAGTGTAATGAGATAACTATACTATATAGTTCGGAGTGTTAGCCGGTTGACAGAAAAATAGAACAGAGTATGAGCGTAAATAAAAAGCCTTAGATGGATGAGCGGAGTGACAAGAAAAGATAGAATAAAGAACGAGTATGTGAAAGGTTGTATTAGTGTAGTGTCGATAGTGGACAAGATGAGAGCAAATATACTGAGATGGTTTGGGATGGTCATGTGATGAGGCGAGAGGAAACAAAAGAATAAAAGAAGTAAGAGTGGTTATAAAAATGAATGTTTAAAGGAAGAGAGGGAGAGGAAGACCAAAAAAGAGATGGTTAAATATGATTAAAAATAATATAAAGGCCGTTGGTATGTAGAAAATCAAGACGTGTGGAGGCTTAGGACAAGGGTAACCGACCTCAAATAGTTGGGAAAAAGGTGAAGGAGAAGAAGAAGACAGAAGTATTGTCCTTTCAGACTTAATTGGTGTTACATATTTTAATATTTAGGTACATTAATTTCATTTGATATCGAATCTTTGTTTAAAAAATGACATGTACATTAGGTACCATAGAATATTTCCTGTTCAGTACTCTTTCTTAAACTTCGATGCTTTAACGTTTTTTTTTATACAAATTAAATTATTTTAATACTTTAATCTCTTGATAAATATTTGGGAGTGTAGGATTAAAGCAATTAAAAGAATCTGAACCATTATTGGTAAATTTAATGTATTTAATACTCACAGAGATGTAGAAAATAAGGAATCTTCGAAAAAAAAAACTGAAAGTTCAGTTATTTAATTAGGTAACATAAATAGTTTAAACTATGTGACTTGAAAAGATGTATATCATTATAATATTTTATATTTACTTTCCTAATTTAGAGATATTAATATAAAATTTACAAACTTATGAAAATTCTATGTGAAAATATTATGTATAATAAATCATCGATTTATCTCACCAATAATTTTTAATTAATTAATATAAATCATACATTTTAATACTTTTTATTTCTGTGGTAGTTCCTAAAAAAATCTATAAGTACTTCGTTTTTATTCGAAGTTAAAAACTCAACATGATAAAGAGCATTTTATTAGTAATTGTAAGGACAAATCATCCCACTACAATAAACTACAGTAAATGAACTGTACATATTATATTACACGAGTAGGTACATGATAATGCTACGCACTTCTATTATTATTTTTCTGTTACTATCATACAATCGTTGTATAATACAACTTTTATTATAATGCAGTACATATATTACATATATTACATGTATTTTTCTGTTTCTTGAGCAACGTCATGGTTATTCGTTTCTGGCTCCTGTAGATTTGACAGTGTTCATCGGATATACATACACCCGCAGGCCACACAGTTGCGCCCATGCATGCCCCATTGTATCGAACAATGTATACTTATATACGGTGACCCTCCCGACCACATACGTCCACATCCTCTACAGCCAAACACCACCACGTAGTTGTTGCTTTAAATGGAATCAACCATTGGTTTTTATTGCCTTGGCGTGAGTCGTGGGCGTTAAACTGGTTTATCGACAAGTACCCTACAGCACACGTACACGTTGAATTTTCTTACTGCGGCATTATTGTCGTGACCCAAAGATAGAAGATTATTATTACTACTGAAATCAAAAAAAAAAAAAAAAAAAAAAAAAAAAAAAAAAAAAAAAGATTATAAAAAAAGATGTTATATTTATATAAAAACCAAGTTGGTGTAAAAAATCTTAAAATAAATGTACAGATTCCTATTTCGTTTCCAAAAACTCAAAAAATGCTCAGAAAACTCGAGTACGCGCTAAAAACTTAAGAAAAGGACCTAAAAAAATAAAATCCAAAAAATGTAAAATGACTTTTTTATTATCATTCAAAAGTACATAAAACAAATTTGCGACAGGACGAGCACCGCACAGTAATATTTGGAAAAACAATGCAAAGCGCATCGAAATCCCAGCCAATATTGTTGCTGTTGCCGAAGTCGTACGATTGTCGTCATTACATCAGGTGTGGATATTGCGGACGTTTGCTGGTCGTATACCGTCAGGTGCGTTGATCGGACCGGTTGTCGACAGCGCACGAACGCGCGGCCCAGCCGAGCGCGATGCAAGGTGGGCACGTCGTCCTCGCCTACCGTTCCATCGAGGCGGACGGCAGTTGCTCCTCGCACACCGTGCGCGCGCCGGACAGTGAACGTGTTTCGGTGCTCCGAGGACGACGTGCGATCGTCACCGGTAGTCGTCGTGAGGGTGCGGTGTGGCGTGCGCACCAATCGTTTCGTCCCGGACGGTTCGACGTCCGTTCTTCGCGATTAGCAATCGTTACCAGACAAGTTTTTATAAAACCAACACGTATCCGTCGTGTAGTAGTGCGACACGCTGTCGCCGAGACTCGGGCGGCGCTGTAGGTCATCCGTCCTTCTTCTCGCCGGCGACACAACGTAACGAGCCGTGCCGCAGCAGCAGACACCGTATCGGATTTCCCGTCACGTCCCCGTCCCCCCGAGGAGATGTCCAGAAAACTCGAGAAATTCGTCATACTCTTCGACAACACCAACCTGTTGTATTTTCCCGGACAGTTCTTGAGCGGCAGAGTGCTGGTGGAGCTCAAGGACGACACGCAAGCCTTGGGTAAATAAATGTCACGCCACAATGGTGCATCCGTATTATTCTCGAACCTAGACGTTCAGAACCGCGTTCGTATTATTATTACTGCCGTCCGCGCAACATCGTCTACTCGCCCGGGTCTGTACGGGAAACGTTTTTACGGGTGTTCGGCCCGTTCCCGCAACAAGTTGTCGGTTTCAAAAACGATATTTACACACGTACCTAGCTGTTGTGCACGTGTTAAACGTCGCACCGCCGTAAACGCAACGCGTTTTCGAATCGTTGAAAAACAAACAAATGAATAAATGTAAATATAGGTATAGAATAACATAACCATAGGCGTTGCTGCAATGTAATTATGTTGTAATCGAGTGAAAGTGTACCTCTACCGCAGTTGCCGTCCGTGTACTGCTCGGTCGTGGCCGGAGAGTAGGCGTGAAAAATAAAATAAATAACTAGCCGTGCACACGACTCGGCAACGTGAAGACGTGCGTCTTTGTTTCCGCCGGTGCCGTACGAGAATGTATAAAGGCGCGTCCGCACCATGCCATGTGGCTTTGCCAAATGGCATTACCAAAAGTGATGTGGGCTTTTTATTGGCACGTGCCATTTGGCAACGTTTTGCCAACTGGCTTGCCAGGCTGATCTCGACAAGTGTCGGTCCGAATCAAAGAAATCCAAGTGGCAATACGTCAAGATGGCATATGTCGGCGTAGTGTGGACACGCCTTAATATATCGCATTGTGTACATTCGTGGAGATTCGGATGAGCCGCGTGTCTTGTTGGTGAGACATCAGTATTTACGACTGTTACAATATACACTCAATAAACACGATATTTTCTTGCTCCGTGTGACCGGAATTGAAATCACACGTATGCTACGTTTGTTGGTACATGATACATGTACATTTTTCTATGGATCGAAGAGACGTCAATGCTCTGCGTTTTCTAATTCTCATGCTTTTACCATTGGCGGTGAAAACGTTCTGGAATTTGCACATCATGAAGTATTACATGCATAATAGCACCGTAACTTGTAATTTATTTTCTCGGAGTTTCAAACTTTTAACGTCTAACGTGCATAATATTACAGAAATTAGTATTAAATTTGTAACCTAATTTCCTGCATAATTTTAAATGTAAACATTCAATTTTCTTTAAATACGATTCTTTGATCACAATATTTTAATTTAAAAACATAATTACATTCTGTACTTTGACCATCGGCCGCAGGCTTCAATAATACACAATACACCTTCTGTCATAGTAATAATACTCGTATTTATCTAGAATCATAATAATTTGACTAGCAATGAGCCATGTCTTCATAATATTACTTCTAGCAGACTTGAATACAAGTTTATAATTAAGAATGAAGCTATCAATATAGATAATCAGCTGGTTAATAACAATGTTTTGACTCGGATAAGAGAAGAGATGAAAGAGAGTCTCTATAGGATAGGCAACCTACGGTTTACTAGGACATATCTTATTCAGTGCCGTAACTACCCTCTGTTGCAAATTTTATTTTGGTGCTTTTTTATTACAAATAAAACAATTTTAATTTAACTTAAATGTGCCCTTTACTTTGCTATGCTCTTGACTATCACCAATTTCGCCAACCTCTGGTTACAGCACTGGCTTCAGCGTCGAGATTTTTTTTGTTTATTTATAAAAATCGTATGTACTACTAAAAAAGGGAATGTTAAAGTTAGTGCGGCTTTTTATATATCAAGTTATTTTAAAGATAAAAATTTATCTTTTCTTTGAAAAGGTTACCGATCTCTGACTAAAAGGAGTATATCACTCGCACATTAAAACATTTATTTTAACAATCTTGTGTTGCTAATTATATTAAATATGAATTATGACACCTCACTAAATAATAGTATTCAATAAACTTCAGAGAAGATAAAAAATATAATTATTTGTACTGTTTATAAATTTCAATTTAAAATGTTACTTTGGTTCGATAAAAAAATGTTTAACCATTTTTTTATTTAAAGATCCTTGTACAATTTTCTTACTCGTGTAGAAAAAATCGAATACTAAAAATTGTAACTTTTTATAAAACCATTTGAATGTTGAGAAAATCCATTAAAAATCACAAAAATCTTCATCATCGTTGTGGAGTAAAATATGTACAACTTTTAATATGAATATTCAAAGCTTGAAAATTAAATACAATATTTTTCACAAATAATTTGTATTCAACAAAAAACAAAAATTATTAGGAATTAGCAAAAGAACAAAAGTTACAAAAACGTAAGAAAATCAAATTTTAGCGAAGTCTTTGGTGAACATTGCTCCCATATATGTCCTCTTTTATGTATCCACGCCTCACTTCCAATTTTTACTAATCCGTGCTATTGATTTGTTTTGCACCCATGGAAAATAACGGTTGGCTTGAAATAATAAAAATATGATTTAATCAAACCCTGATGATGTATAAATACGTTTAATGGCTTATATTAATATATCTACCAATACCTTGTCGTGTACAATATTTTATGAAAGAATCAAATAAATTTAAATATTTCCAAATATTCCGTGTATAATTGGTACACAAATATGTGAGTGTGTGTGTGCATAAGTATTTTTCATTAAATCTCACATTTGTGTTTTACCATTTTATTCCGTTAAATGTATTTATTGTGTAACTCTGAACTCAAATAATAAGGTGTGGTTATAGAAATCGTACTTACATTCGTACTTACTTTGTCGTCTGCCTTTCCTTCGACCTTCGTAATTTGATGACCACAAATCACCCGATATATAATGCAAATACTTTAATCCCTATGGTATTATTAATATTTTTAATTATTGTATGACAATATTATTTTTAGCTCTATAATCTAACCTTGTATATGTTTAATTACTTTAACCACAAAATAACTAATTTATATTGATATGTCCGTTTCAAAAATGACAATAATTTTTATTATTATTTAATATTATTTATTTTTATTCGTAATTTTAAAAAAATAATTACAATAAAAAGAAATAATAAAATCTCCTAAAGGTATACTTATAATGAAGGTCGAGTAGACTCTGAAAATAAGTCTTCTAAATCAACACAATTGAATCCATAAGTAAAATTATATGGTTTACAGTTGGACTACAAACTTTGACTGGCAATTATTGACATAGGTAGGTACTCGTAATCAATGGTAGTTTTACAGGGGGGGTCTAGAAGTTCTGGACCCACCAGGTCACACGTGTATGTCCGTATGTTTGAATGTTTGTTACAGTAGTACTTATTTAGGTATTTATATTTTCCTTGAAATTACAGCGTTTTATAATACTCATATATAAGATAATATAAAATGACCCCTCCCAGAAAATAATTAAAAAAACAGCCATCGCTCATAATAATATCCCGTATTGATCTATTTCGGTATTCTCGTAATATTATTAAATCACACTATTCATTGCTTTTTGTAGAAAGTGTCAAAATTAGTCTAGAAATACAGTAAAATTGTTTAAAAAGTATATGGAATCAAATACTTGAACTAATTTCTATGCTCATTTCAATAATCATCAGTAGCGAGGCTTGAGGTTTTTATTAATTAGTCGGGTAAAAAAAGGAAAAATTGCGTAATCGTGTTGCACCGTTATAAAACTTATTGGATGTGACTGAAATTAAAAGATACTTTCAGATATAGTTGTAGGGACGGAACTAGAGGACGGAAGACGGTGATTCATCCCCGGACGTAAAATGTTAGGGGGTATAATTTTTGTAATTATTAACAACTGATTTGATATTTTTAACTATGTTAAATACTGATATTAGGTTTAACGTATATAAGATTAATTAATTCTATGAGTTTAATACAAAACATTTTTATAGTTAATATTATTTATATAGACAAGCATACAGTTCAATAAATTTACCATGGTAAAACTTCTATATTGACACAAAGTTAATAAAGATCCGAAGTTAATAATATCATTATTTCACAAGTTTTGATACATTTTGATTTTTTTACTGGTTCTATGTGCTATGTACCTACAGTATTATTATTTTTTTCCAATTATAATTTATCGCACCAATTAATTATACGTTAAAAACATATAAGATATAGTTTGAAATCATAATTTTGATTTACTATTATTCAAAGTAAACAAAGATTGCGATTTTTTTTTCGATGAAAATGTCTTATTTTGTATGTTTATGCTCATTGATCAAATTATTTTAGTATTACAGTTACGTATTATAACAGTGATGTTATTGTATTAATATTTGCTGTTGAAGTTTTGATCACGAGATAAATAATTTAAATATAAGTATATTATATTGCAATAGTTGTGATTTTTAACTTTTAAAAGCTATAAATCTTTCATTATTGGATATTAATTTTGAATATCAGAACGTAGAATCATGTAATGTAATGATTATTTTCTTTGGATGGTTCTAGGTTTACATTTTCACGTGATCGGTGAAGGCGTAGTGCGACTGAAAAGTAAACGGCGCGAGAGGGTTTACGACAAGGAAAACTATATAGATTTTCGGATGAGACTGCTCGGAGAACCAGGTCTGTACAATATATAATATTATAATGTGTGTACCATTAATCTAGACAGTATATTTACGAGTTAAAAATATACAGATAAGTTAAAAATTCAAACAACTTTTAACCAAGTAACAAACAAGTTTTTTTTTACTAAAGTAACATTTAAATGTCGAACTAAACTAATTAAATTATTTTCCATGTCATGATTAATTCATTTTACAAACATGTTAAGTTATTTTTTTTAAATTTAAATTCCTATAATTAAAAATACTAATACATATATATAAATATATATATATATATTGTAAACATTGTTTTTTTCAATACAAATAATGGGAATTACAATTGTGGGAGTGTTGAATGTTCTATTCTGGATTTCAATAGGAATAAAATTAACGAACACAATATCAAGATATGTAGCTCTCTCTATAAATTAATATTATAAGTTATTAAATTAAAAAAAAATAAGAAAAAATAAGCGACTTATTTTAGATTTGTAACTTTTACAAGTTAATTAAGAATGAAGTAATCTTTAACTTTAAAACTTCAATTTATTTAATTTACATTTTCCTGAGTTAACTTTACTCGAAGTGTTACAAGACCGAGTAAGATTAGTCAGCCTTTCCCAATATATTATACAGCCGTGAAGTACAATATTTTCTAACGATTTCATTATTGTACGGTATGTTTGTGCAGGACAACCCCCGGTCACGTTGTCGCCGGGGATCCACAGTTTTCCGTTCAAGCTCGGCCTACCACCGGGATTGCCGTCCACGTTCCTAGGAAAGTCCGGCTGGGTGCAGTACTACTGCAAGGCAGCGCTACGGGAGCCCAACTCGCTCACGCACAAGAACCAACAGGTGTTCATCGTCATGAATCCGATCGATCTCAACATGGAGCCGTCCGTCTTAACTGTAGTAAAACGCTTTTTGTTTTGGTCCGGACACGATTTGCATTAACATCGCGTATGTTGCGTTACAGGAACCATTTCGCTGTGATATCGATCACAAGCTGTCGAGAGCCATGTGCCTGGGCTCCGGTATGGTCGAGTGTCAGGTATGTCTGGACAAGGGAGCTTACGTGCCCGGCGAAACAATCGAGATCACGGCGACGATCATCAACAACAGCAAAGTGACTATTAAATCGACCAGGGCCACGCTGACCGAGGTAAGAAATCGTCCCAAACGACATATGAAGTAGCAACGAAGGCGTTCGAATTTTGGGGTTCGGGTGTTTTGTGTATTTTTTCCGTTCCGACTGCATAACGATTGTACATTAATCTGTTGCGTTCAGACCATCCAGTATTTCGCCAAGAGCAAGATAATTCAATCCGAAACCAGGGAGTTGGCTTCGTTGAAAAGAGACAAGATCAGGCCCAATGAGATGGACCAATGGCACAACGAACAGCTCTACGTCCCACCGTTGCCACCTACTAACCTTCGTGGGTGTCATCTAATAAACATCCAATATGATATTTACGTAAGTCTAAACAATTATTTATTCAAGGTTGCGATTTTTTTTTTTATACAATCAGTGAAAGTATAAGTTACGTACCCATTTACAATAATGTCAATGTTAATGAGTATTCATAACTAAATATCTACAGTGATCCACAGTCACGTTTGGTTGATTAGTTTCCCCTAAATTTTTTGGAAATGGGTGTATAAATGTTGTCTGATGGGTAATTCATAGTTGATCAGTGATATCTATGAAACTTATAGTAAGGGTATTGTTTATTTTGGTTTAGTAGTGACTATTTGCAACTGTTCGTTTAACATTTCTTAATTAAGTTAAAATATAATGGTTTGTACCACTGTACTTATGAGGATAATATCTACATAATAGTAGTATTCAATAATTAACTAACTAGGTACCATATATCACATATGTTGAAAATTATAGATATTATCATTAAAAAGCAAAAATAAATTATGGAGAAAAAAACTCTACTTATAATAAAATAATTCTGATTACTCGTTGATCTGTTGTTTACCCAAAATACTTTTATATCTATATTATACATTTATTTTGATAATGTCTAAATTCAGTACAGTTAATTTTTTCAATTTATTATATTAGAAATAATTATTTTGATTTATTTATTTTCAGTTCATTATATCACCAAATAACATGGAAAAGGATGTTAAATTACAACTTCCTATTATGATGGGTACTTACCCATTTAGAACAGAAAATGGATCATTTGATGGAAAACTCGGTACTCACTATCCATCAACATTGCCAATACTAAGACCCTGGTTGGAAGAAAAGACTTTTAAATGATTGAATTAATCGTTTATAAATCTATATTTATTATAGTAGACTAACCAATTTTATTTATATATATATATATATATATATTATAATAATTAATATTTAATGCATGTATATTTTTAAATAAATATCTATACATACATTACTTCAATTATTTTAAAACAAACTTTTTTTATCTTAGAAAGTTGATATCACAACAGTAATGAAGTTAAAAAATATTGTAAATTAATGCGTTAATACCTAACAAATAAAATATATTTTGTTTTTTCACACTGTAAGACCTGTGTTTTTAATAATAAAATTTGGTTGTCTTATATCAATAAAAAACAGCTAAATTTAAATGTTTTAATGTCTAGATAACGAACATTCTAAGTAATAGATCTCTCAATTTCACATGCACATGCTTCCACTTTAAATAAACATTTGATTCTATTACAGTATAATATAAATTATTCATATGAATATGTATATTCTTGTAGTCTAGCGTTTTAATTTATATGAATAACACTAAAACTCATGTATTTGAATAATAAATTTATAGATACACACTTTTTATTCAAATATACATAGATCACGTTTTTATAATAATGAACTAAAAATACCTACTTGTGATGTTTTGGTCTTTTATAAGGACTTTCTCCACACCCATCAGCTAAAGCAGCAATCATCAACCAGTGGTCCGCGATAAAATGTTAGTGGTCTATGAGAAAATGTTAGATGTTGCAAACAATTTTGTGCCACTGGGCTAAAGGAAATATTTAGCCGATGACCTGTTAGTTAAGCTGTCTTGTTTCAATGAAAGAACTCACAGGCTTTACCATATAGAATGGGTATATTCATAATATTATATTAATAATAAAAAAGGTTGGATGACTGATGATAATTAACAATTGTTGCTGGGGGTTGACTACTAAAGTGGCTCAACCAGGGCCGTGTTCACAGGTTGATTTAATATTGTTGATAAATATGTTTGTACTTCTCTAACATCCTTGTTGGATTGGAAAGGTATTAAATAAAATATATACTTAGTGTTTAGTTAGTAAACAAATTATGTTAAATATATTTAAACAAAATATCATTTAAAAAAAAAAAAAAAAAACAACTGAACAATATAATATTGAGTTGAAGGACCTATAACATTGCTACTCTCATATCGCAGTGTAAACCACTAATGTACAACAGCAGCCGCCATTGTGTATCGGCAGTAAGGTATCTCACCACAGTTGAATGTGTGATGACTGATATAGAGGTAAAACCAGAATTGTTTATAGCATTAATAGGTGACCTAAAATTCCACAATGTTTCATACTATTAAATCATATTTTTAATTAAGACCTTTACTAAATACCTTTGCTAGGTTTGTCTGTTTTGACAAATTTAATGTTGAAATTTTCAAGGAATCAACATCATATTAACCTAAAGAGTATATCCTAGCTCAATGATTATTAGTGATGACAGTTTAAAGCACTGCAATAATTATATTTATGAAACAAATATATTAATTAAAGGTAGTATTGTATAATAAAATAATTTTTAATTAATTTTGTTGTGTTCGGACAATTAATCATTTCAAAGAAGGAAAAATTGATTTTGAAAATTAACACGTGAATATCATCTTCTTAAAAATAAAATTTATTTTTTAAGATACAAGTAACATTATACAGAAAATCTATAATCAAACAGTTATGGTATTTTTTATCATACAAAGAGACAAATGTCAAATAATCTGGCATGTACTCAGTTGTCATACCTAAGTTCTACAAGCCCTTGAAATTTATTTATAGAATGCCATCCTGTACAACAGAGACTACTAGGAATCATTCGGTCACTGAACATTATTCCATTCAAATGATCCATTTCATGCTGTATTATTCGAGATGTCCATCCTTTGGCATCCAACGTTTTTTTTTCTCCATTTTCGTTTACTCCTAAATCAAATTTAAACAATTAAACATAAAAATTAAACTTTAACCAGTATAATTTCATATTACCTGTTAAAAGCACTCGTTTGAATCTAGGAACTTCAGCAGAGTAACCCTTAAAACTTGCACAAGCCTCACTAAACGTAATACATGTATGGTCAGTTACTGTTAGTTTAGGATTTATCCAAACCTACAGTATCAAATCACTAATAACTATACTATTTTATAAGCATAATATTAATTTTTGCTTACCTGATTTTCAATATATTCCATTTCTTTCTTAGCTATTTCTTCTTTACTGAAAAACTTGGAAGGATGAGGAAAATGAACAACGAATATTTGAAATGGTACACCAATTTGTGGTGCAGATAAGCCAATAAGATTTGACATTTGTATCCGTGATCTCATTAAATGAATAACCTAAACAAAAGAAATTGTATTCAATTCAATACAAGGAACCAAATATCAAAACAAAATTTTAATCAAAAAATGCTTACCCAAAATTCTTACATTTTGTACTTCTTCAGATTTTATGACGTCAACTGGAATAGGTGATGATTTATTTCGTAATATTGGATCGCCAATTTGAACCACATGATTCTTATATGGAGGTATGGGATTTTTTGTAAGGAACATTCGATTGATAGTCCGTTTTAAAAATCGCCAAGCCATTACAACTGAAATATAATATTAATTTGACAGCCAATCATGGTTTTATCATAGTTACAATCGGATGTCGATACAAGAAGGAATAAATGGCATACATTCGCACTATACGTTGCTCACGTAATACCGCTACTGAATTCACGTTTATTTAATTTTTTTGTTTATTAGAATTAAAATGTTTCAGAATATTATATGCTTTTACAAGTTTGATTACGTACTAATTATAAATTACAATTGTTATTATTAATCTTTAGTTTAAGATATTTTGATAATGATACATTCGTCTTAATATTAGTTTATAGGTAATTTAAGTTGGTCTTCATTCACGTTAAAATTATTGGTTTTAATTGAGATAAACTGTTTTGAACAAGAATATTTTTTCTTACCTCTACAGCAAAAACTCGACCACGAACAAAGTACACGATGAATTTCAGAACTTCCAAACTAAATGAATACAAATAATTTTGAAAAATAACTATAACTATAGTTGGTTTTAATTTGGTGAAAAACTAGTTCGAATGGCGGCTTATGTTCACATAAATGTCAATGATATAGAATCTCAAAATTCCTTAATGATAAGAAAAATACTGATGGCATGATGGCACCAGAATATTATGACAATTTGTCGCTCAAATAATAACACTCAAATTCAAAAAAATGTACCATTATTGCGGAATATAATAGATTTTTTTAAAATTATGTTATAAGTCAAAATTGATAAATTAATAAAATGTAGGTATAGTATTCATTACAGCGACGAATGTAATTAGTGAGATAAAATCGGACAAGTCTTAAGTTTAAGCATAAAGGTCAACAAGAAACGATAAGAAGTGAATTAGTGTGAAATCCGTAACAATGACTAATAATATGGGAAAATGGGCTAAAAATGACTTAAAAAAAGTAATAAACACCAAAAATGCAAAATAAAAATAAGTTATTTGAATTCACATACTAATGAATCACATTTGTGATCAAAAGATCATCATCTAAAAAGTTCGAAAAAGAAAATGCATAAACTGCCAAGCTCTAGTTATAACTAGGGAACGGATTTGTATGTAAATGCATATTTTTATTAAAACGAGATATTTAAGATTCGATAAGAAATTTTTGATATAAATCACTCCTATTAAAATGATGATACTTTTATTTTACATAATTTTACATATTTTGGCATAGTTACATATTTCATTAATTTATAAATATTTTTATCATTTCATCATTCTTCGTATGAAAATACAATTATTTCAAAATTAGTTACAGAAACTTCTATCGTTATTGGAAAAGCTCAAAATATTATGCAAAATGAGACATTGAAAATAATTTAATTTTAATTAAAAATAATTTAACAAAATTATTAATAAAAAATATGTCCCCAAATGATAGTATGCAAATTGTTGAATCAGCGATTAAAACACGTAAACAGACCAATAGATGTTGTAAAAAAGAAAATTCATGCTGTTACAGACAAAAATTCCAGGATATATTGATTTTAAAACAATCAATAACACAATGAGTGGAAGACGTCCTTTTAAAAATTTGGAATTATGGCCTTCTGATAGTATGCACTTGAAATTTGCTTTTAATACATTGGTTGATGTGAAACGATAATTTAGCAATTTTAAAAGTATTTTGATACCTAATAGGCGACATTTAACATTTCATAATTTAAAAGATATTGTAATAATTCAATGCAACAAATCATTTTAATAATAATAATCATTTTTTTTCCCCTCATATTTGGATGTTTTTAGCACATATTTTATAAATTATACTTACATATATGTGTACATATTTCTGTTTTTTTATTTCACATAAATCCGTTTCTTAGTTATAACATTTCAAATTAAATAAAATTGAAATGGTACATACTAACCCTAACATACTAAATCTTAAAATTATTGTATACCTCATTAAATGGTAATTTAGTGTTGAAAGGGTAGATGATTTTATGCTTAAATTATTATCAGTGGATGGCCAGTACTTCCAACAATTTTATTAGTAATAATCACTGAAAACTGGATAATAAGAGTGAGGAAATCTAGTGAAAATAATGGAAAAAATATTTGAAGATATTAACTTTAATACAATACAATATTACCTAAAAAGTTACAAATTCAATTTATATTAATCTAAAAAATAAATGGTAATTCCACACTAATATTTTGTGTCCAAATATTTATACTATAAAATTTATAGCACTACAATATTATTGATTTATAAATATACACATAAATAATAAATTAGCCATATATAATATATATGGCTAATATATATATATACATATTTCCATTATATCTGAAATGTATAACACATTTATTAAAAGTGAAGAACTTTACTATCATAATTCATCATGATAAAATTGTTGGTGAACAATAAAT
This sequence comes from Sipha flava, assembly GCF_003268045.1. Taxonomy (NCBI): domain Eukaryota; kingdom Metazoa; phylum Arthropoda; class Insecta; order Hemiptera; family Aphididae; genus Sipha; species Sipha flava. The sequence continues at coordinate 1,796,012 of NW_020273159.1, read as the reverse complement.
TTAAATTACCTATAAGGACCTTTTTATCTCACTATAGTTAAGTACTTTAAATATTCATAGACCAGACCTTACTTCTGAAGAATAAGGAAATCTTGGAACTGAAATGGAAAAAAGTATTAATCATATAATAATTTAAGAAAGAAGGAGTTCATTATATCATAAAAATATAACTAATTAGTAAATTTAAATTTTTTTTTATTATCAATTTGTATTATAAACTAAACAATACAAGTATTTTTCCCGATAAAATACTTTACATGTTTACCTAATAGAAAAAATAATTTTTACTTATCAGTTACAAAAAAAAAAAAAATCTATATATATATATATATATCTTTATTTATGTTTTAATAATTATTATCATTATCATATTATAAGAAATAAGTGCGAGATCCATTTGAATGAACAAGCTACAGTGTAAAGTGAACTGTTCCATTTTTCTTGCTCATACAACTCGCTTTAAATTAACTTATACATTAGTATTTTGGAAGTGGCGTAACCAAAATGTTCATTCTTATAAAATTTGGTGACTTTTGAATTATATATGTCATCAAATTCAGTCATATTAACCAGAATGATAAGCTCTAATAATAAGTAGTGTTAAGCCACTAAATGAAATTTAATTTGAATTTGAAAAAAAAATAAATATTTGTTCACATAAATAAATCATTTTAAAATAATAATTAAACTGAAATATGTCACAAATTTAAGAATTTGTAACAATGAAAGTAAGAAAATGTTTTAAGCCAGTTTTTAATATGATTTTGAGCCAATATCCAACATTTTTCAGTTACGCAATATAAAAATTAATAAAACAAAACAAAACAATCTTAGCTTAATGATTACTTAAATTAATTATTACTCTTTTACTATTATCATGAAATTCATATATTTTAAATTAATTTAATAATATTGAGTTTACAAAAATGTATAATACATAAAAAACATTGTTAGTCAGTCGATTGTTGACTTAAGGCTGAATAATTATTTTATCTATTAAGTGCGTCTAAAATTTTGTTGTAAATTCAAAACCATCGCTTGTAATTGCTGAAGAGTTAAGACAGATCTAAAATTATAAAAAAACAAATTATTAAATAAAACACTACACTATCTTCTATAAATATTAAAACATTCAATAAACATACTAAAATAATTAAAGCTAAACACAAAAGGAATTTTAAAAAGGTTTTAAAAATATCTGAAAAGGAAAAATTAATAGTATATGAAGTAAAATATATTTTAATTAGACTTTAAATTTTTAACTGGCAATATAGAAGAAAATCAAATAGAATTAAATAAAATGTATACCAATAAGATTTTTAACAGTATAGATAATAAATTTTAATAAGTAAAATGGCTAGAACAAAGACAATATACAGCACTAATTTAAACATCAAAAGATATTTTCAAAAAAAGTTTATAAATTATAATCAATAATTATATCTTTAACTTACAGCTTGGATCCTCGGCTGCTTCAAAACGTCTGTGCAACTGATCATTCGAAAACTTAACAAAAGCTTCATACTGTTCAGATAATTTCATGTTTAAGATCTTATCATATTCTTCACGTAATTGACTTTCGCGTTCATTTAACATACGTTCACAAATCATTCCTACCTAAAAATAAAATTATTCTGTTTTAACTGTAAAATAATTTTCTGAAAAATAATAATTTTAGCATTTAATAAAAAAAATATTTAATTTGAATTAAAAGAAGCTACTAAAGATTATTATAATAGAAACAATTACACCGAACCAATTTAATAAATATACCTAAAATATAAGATACCTAAATAAGATTAAATATTATTTCTGTTTAAAACAAGTTTAAACAAGTCATATCTTATAAAGGAAAAATAATATATTCATTTTGATTATTATAATAATATTACATTTAAGTTGAATATGATTATCTAAAATTAAAAAAGAATCAGGTAGATTACATTCACTATTAAAGGATATTTTATAAATACAATTTAATTTTAGTGAATAAATATTAACTAGAAACCATTATAATAGTACAAACTCATAATGATTGGTTGATGATTCAATTAAATAAACTACAAATTAATTATTATATATTAATTATATATATGTATTATTAGATTAATATATTTACTTGACGAAAAGTGAAGAGCGGTTTATCTTTGGCTGAGGATGGAAATGTGTTCTCAGATGAACTGTCTGAAGAACTGTCATCCAAATTACGATTTTCAGATAATTCCATATTAAGCTGACGTTTGCGACGCATCCTTTGAACTTCTTCAGTTAAACTAGCAGACAACATTTCTAATAAAAAAAAATAAACAAAAAAATGTATCAAACAATTTAAGTTAAATTACCTAATTCATATATGTATTTAAATATTTAATAATGAAAATAATATACATTTATAATTTTTGAAGTTTAGAAACTACTATAATTTTTAATAATGAATACTAACAAATAACATATATAAGTACTAAGTCACAATAAGTATGAACTTATATAAATCATTTATTATATAATTTATAATATATATATATAATGTAACTTCCAGTTAAATAGTATATATGAAATAAAGTTTTGGCCTAAACACTATTTTGAAAATAACTACTAAATGTATAAAATATTATGTAAATTTAAGTATCCAATATAAATTTATTATATTACTAAACTTTACTATACTATAGGTAAAACTGTCGTTCTTAAGATTAGCTGTAACTTGCAATCAATAATATTACGGCAGCTCTACCAATAAAATTTTTTTATACAATTACAGTAATGATAATAAATTATGAAATTGTTTTAAATGATTACTTAACCCCATAAATAACAATAGCATATGAAATGTAACATAATTCTTCACTTAGATATATTAAACAATTGTTTAGGTTAGATTAAATGTCATCATTTAATAATAAACTTAAATCTGCAATACTCTTATACTATAACATTAAAATTATAAAAAAAAAATTATTATTCTAACATACATTCCTGAAAATATTAATAACAAACATATTCAAAATATAAAAATAACATTTATATCATATCAAATACTGCAATTACATTAAGAACTTAAAATTATATTTCATATTGTTAAATTTAAAAGAATTAAGTTTAAAACAAATGTAATAATACAAAATATTCCAGATAAACAAATGAATAGGGTTCATTTTAATAAATTAAATTTAAGTGAAACCAATTAGGTCATAATCATAAAACTTTTATCGATTGATATTATATAAATTAGTAAGCATTTAAATTTAAATTACTATGTTTTGAACCAACTATTATGTTTATTAGAAAAACTAAACATTGATAGAATTAGTTAGAATACAATGATCATAGTAAAATGTAATGGTATTTATGTATCAATCAAATTTAAACATCATGAACAGTGATCACAATAACTAATAATCGGCAAGTGGTAAAATCAAAAAAAGGATAAATTTTACTTGGAATCTATCAAAATTAGTGACTGCATAAATTTGATACTAATATGCATTCCCAAATAAACTTAATTGTATCTATTCAAGATCAGATTAAAACAATTTTAAGTGCCGAGATAATAACCAGTTACTAAAAACCATTATTATACAACAGTATACCCACCAACACATTTAACATACTACACTTATTCCTATTGAAATATGATACTGGCCAATACATTTGTTGGCAAGTAAAATAACTACCAGTTTATTGATTCACAAGTTAATGTGTAACTAAAATCGATCAATTGACATCGAGCAGTTCCAAGCAAGTATCTGTCAATGTCGGTAGGACTTTTAATTATTAAACACTATGTAAACATATTAGTCCAATTTACGTAAAATATTATGGTAAACGACTATTCGATTTACCTGCTGTGATTTTTGGCACTACATCACCACCAAAATGGGGTGAAACATATTCAGATCTGGAGCTGTTTGGTGGAGAGCTAGAAGGCGATATGCTCATAGGCGTGCACCTTTGTCTTTTCGTTGGTCTGCACATAGGGGGTTCGAAATCCAGTGACCGTTTTAACGTAGCGCAAGCCATATTCCGCGTTGATGTACAAATAATAGTATAAAAACTAGATCAATTGATGGTAAAATGGTATTAAATTGGTATTAGAAGTATTAAAAAAAAAAAAAAACAAAGCTTTTAGTTCAAACACTGAGTGGTTTTCGTAACAACAAAATGGCTTCTCTTGAATCACAGAAACAGAGAACGCACGTCACAGATAGGACCGGACGGCGAGCCACGAAAACGAAAACAGAAATGACGGTCGAAACTGCACGAATATCCATTTAAATAACTACGTAAAGAACAGTGTGACCAACAGCAATCATTGCATCGTGGATCGTTATACAACGTAATGCGTTGTAAACAATGATCCTCTTATCCGGCTGACGATTAGCTTACGGCGCGATCATCTAGGTGCATTGAAGCCATAAATGCAATAGAAGATGCAATATCTCATGGAAGAACAACATTCACTAGATTGTGTTCTAAGGATTTTTAACGACATGCTATCAATTTTCTTCTTTCCATTTTGTATGCTCGTTGATAAGAAGAATCATTCAAGATAAGAACAAGCCATTTGGAGACATAGGACGTCACCATCGGCGGCATTGTAGCATCAATGCATACCACCTTTACACCTGATGGATGGTTATTTATTTTATCGCAGAAGAGTTTATGTGACGTGTTAAGAAATATAGCGGTATCGGTCATTCCTTGTCGTACTATGGAATATTATTTTTTTTTTTAAATATTTAAAAGTATGTAAATTAACTGAGTCATGTTCATAAAGTAAATATTTTTATAATTTTATTAACTCGAAATAATGGCCGGCCAAAAGTTTCAATACGACGAAAGTGGAGCTACATTTTTTTATTTTATATTGTCATTTTTAGCTCTCTTATTAATTCCTGGCACTTATTACTGGTGGCCCAGAAAACAAAAAGAGGGTATGAATTAATATTTTCTTTTTGTAACTTTTATTGGCTAGTCAAAAATCTATTCTTATATATTTTTTAAACTTTAGATCCAAAAGCATTAGCCTCAGAATGTTATTGTCCGGGTTGTCGAAAAAAAAAACTTATTCTGCAATCTACAAAACCATGGGAATTAATGAAAAGGACATTAATGTGAGTATATTTAGTTTAATATTAAGTTACAGATTGAATGTTTTAGTATTTATAGTATTACACATTTCCACATTTTAGTATTTATTTAGTTAATAATTAGATTATAAATATAATAATTTACTATTATATGAAATAATGTTATGTCTATTTCAGAAAAGGCGTCATTATTGCTGGATGGGTATTATTAGCTTTCCTTGCTTATAAAGTGTCTCAGTTTGATTATGAAAGTGCAAGTTTTGATCCATATGATATTCTTAATGTTGCAATTGTAAGTATAGCTAATATAATTTATTTTACTTTTTTCTAAATCATTTAAAATTTGTTAGGGAGCAAATGAAAAAGTAATTAAAAAAGCATATCGTAAATTATCATTAATTTATCATCCAGACAAGGAAACTGGAGATGAAAAAAAATTCATGAAACTTACAAAAGGTAACATTCCTTTATACTTTATTAGTTTAATATCCAATATATATGATTCTTAATTCAAATCTAAGAGGTTACACAAAAATAAGAATTCAGTAGTTCTTAATAATTATGTACAGTTCAATAAGTAACTTTTAATAAAAAAAAAACAATTTCAGCTTATCAAGCATTAACTGATGATGAATCAAGAAGAAACTGGGAAAAATATGGAAATCCTGATGGACCTGGTGCAATGAGTTTTGGAATTGCTTTACCATCATGGATTGTAGAAAAAGAAAATTCAGTTTGGGTAAAATATGTTTATTTTATAATTGTTGATATCAAAAAAGTTTTCTTGCTATACTGTGTGTTCTACAACAGGATGGCCCTTGAAGTTTTTTTTTTATAGAATTTTATACGAAAAAAAGTCATAATAATATAATAACAAAATTTTTTAATGATTTTATACTTTCTATGTTTTTTACTGTAAAACGTAATTATATGTGCAACAAGTAATATCCAAAACTATGATTAAATTCAGCTCATTATGTATTTGTATAAATAAGGCCATAACTGGAAAAAATTTCGAGTGGGGGGTCTAACATTATTATTTAATACAATTTATAGTTAATAAACTATATTCACCACTAAAATGTTTCTACTTTTGAAAATTTCGGGTGGGTCCGGACCCCTGGACCACCCAGTTACGGCCTTTTGTATAGGTATCGTGCAGCTACAGCAAAACTGATTTCTTGTGGTAGGAGATTTTGGAAACCATTATTATCATTATTAGGCAGCAATTATTGACTGCAGGTTTTATGAAAGTGTAAATTGGTCCATCAACTACAAATGTTCGGCCCAACCTATTTTACAATATATTTTTCCTATGTTTTTTTTCTTACTGTAGTTTAAAACTAAATATCTAACCAAAAAAATTATTTTTATTTAATTTTAATTTTACGAGATACAAATGTTTTTAATTAAATGTTATATTTATTACTTAAGTCAAGAATGAGGATAAATTTTTATTCTGATAAATCTATTCAGCAAATATCATAGTATGCCTTAACATTATTTAATACAAAATTATACCTAATATAAATTATAAAATCTAATTTAAATTAGTTTGAAATAAATTAAATTCAAATTATCATTATTAATATATATTAATATTTTATTTTAGGTCTTGGGTCTTTATGCTTTAGTATTTATGATTGCTCTTCCTACAACAGTTGGTATGTGGTGGTATAAATCTATCAGATATTCTGGAGATAAAGTATGAAATTCAGCACTTATAATATAAATATTCATTATTATTTTATTTAAAATATTTTCTCTTCACAGGTTTTGTTAGAGACATCTCGTATGTATTATTATTTTTTACATAAATCAAATTCAATACCACTTAAACGAGTAATAATGATTTTAAGTGCCTCATTGGAGTTTGAAAAAAAATACAATAGTGAAATTGTTGAAAGATCTTCAGATGAATATGAAATGCCCCAGGTAAAAATATCAAATTAGAATTTATATTCCTCTTAATTAATTTAATATTTATTTATTGAACTATATGTATTTTCTACATTTTAAATGATAATTACAATTTATCTTTTTTAGCTTATTAAGCAACTTTACAATTTTGCAGAAAAAGCACAAAAAGAACCACCTTTGTCTTATAATTATTCTATAAAAGCTAGAGCTTTAATACATGCACATTTATCTCGTTTAACACTGAAAGCAGATACATTAGATTTAGATCGTATGTATATCGTGAAAAAATGTCCATATTTAATACAAGAAATGGTTGGTGTTGTTTCTCAATTAATTTTGTTAGCATACGCTCAAAGAGGTTTGTTTAATAAATAATATGGAAGTACATATATAATAGTTTGTAGATTAAAAATGTTTTATTTTTTTGTCAGTGCCTCGTTTACTTAATATTGAAACAATAGAAAACTGTATGAAGCTTTGTCCCATGATAGTTCAAGCATTATGGGAGTATAAAAGTCCTTTTATGCAGCTACCATACATAACAGATGATCATCTGAAACATTTTGATAATAAAAAGGTTAATATAGAATATTACATACTTAATTGTACTGTTGTTTTTTTATATTTATTTGTGTGTGTATATATTATAGAAACGTGTTAGAAGTATTCAGCATCTTGCTCAGTTGAAAAATGATGAAAGACGAAGTACTTTAAAATTTTTGTCTGATAGTCAGTATGAAGATTTAGTTAAAGTATTAGGTAGAATGCCCTATTTAGATTTTAAAGTTCGTTGTGAAGGTATGTTGAAAATAATTTATATGTTTATTAGAATTTAATATAAATATTTAAACACTATTTTTAGTTATTGATGATGAAGCTACTACAGTTTATACTGCTGGAGCTATTGTAACTGTAACTGTACAATTGAAGAGAAGAGATATGAAAGTATTGTTTGGAGATGAATCATATGCAGATAAACATATTGAATTAGAAAAAAATACCACTAAAGAAACAGATAAAATAGAAAAACAAGATAAACCTATATCAAATGGGAATGTAGTAGAAAATAATGTTGATTCTGAAAATAAAGAAGGAAAAAATAATGAAAAAGAAAAAAAAATAACCAAAGGTATTTGGCAACAAAAGCGTCAATCAGGTAAAGGTAAAAAGAGTGGAAATATCAAAAAACCAAAAACTACTTTATCTGCATCAGCCAAGAAAAAAATCAAAAAGAAAGAAAAATTAGAAAAAGCCAAAGTATGTATTAATTTATAAATTGCTATTACATTTAACAGTGGTGATTATAATATAATTAGGGCCTAGATTTCAATGCAAAGTGCATATTTTTTTGGTTGATCATGCACAATGTTCTCTAAGAACATAATTCGTTTTATGTAACGAGGGCTTCAAAACTATAAATTTAATTTTGCATTTTTTTGCATATTTTGACGTTTTTTTTTGTATGGTTTTAAGTGCATTTAAATCTGGGCCCTAATTATAATATTATTGTCTGTTTAGGGTAAATTGTATTATTCAACACTTATATTTCCCCTTTATATCCATTCTTGAATTATCTCTATTTATTAATCTTCTATTTTCTTTTTATTTGAATTATTCATGCCTATCGTTAATCAGTAAATTTTAATATTAAAATTTAATTAGTCAAGTATAAAGTTAAAGACATATTTATATTTTATAACATACTTTTTTTTTTAGTTTTTTTGATTAAAAAAATTTCACATCAACAACTCCTCACTATATAAAGTCATTATTTTATATTTTATTTTTTCATAAGCTGGAAGAGCCTGATACCAAAGAAAACGAAGATGATAAAAGTAAAGAGAAAGAACTACTCAAAGAAGAAAAAGATGGTAGTTTATCATCTGAAGATGATTCAGATTCTGATAACGATAGTTCTAGTGATGCTTCTCCTGATGAGTCAGATAAATCAGATGCTGAAGAAACAACAGATAATAAAAAAAAGGTATTTATATTATAAATTTAGGTATTGAGTACCATAGATAATTTATTAACATTTAAATAATTTATTGTTATTTGTTTAAATAATATCTTTAATTTTTTTTTTTTTTTACTTAGAAATTATTATAGTTACAATTATAAATTGTAACATAACATTTATACCTCAATGAATGCGTTAGAACATTTATGAAACTATCATAACATAAAACATCTTATTAAAATTTATTTTTTCTTTTGAATGAATTATCATGGTCATAGTATAAATTAAGTTTTGACAATTATTTACCTACATGTTATTCAATATAAATAAACAAACATGAAATATTATGTTCCATATTTAATTGGCAACCATTGTGAACATTTTTATATAGCTCATTCTTTATCTAGATAAATCATAATAAACCAGATATCATTAAATTGTATATAGGTGATCATTTTTTATACAAAATTTATATGGTTGTATATATACATATTTCTTACGTAAAGAAATGTAATTTATTAATATAATATCCGTTAGTTTTTAAAACAAAAAATTATTAAATGTTCATGTATATTGCTCAGATTCTTGAGTTTCTTCCATAGTAATTTTTATTTTTCAATGATATATTACCAAGATAAAAATTTAAAAATCCAAATTAAAAATATGAATTGTTATAATTATCAATTATTATATCCTAGTAAGACAAGTTTTTTATAGATTTGTTTGAAATTGTTTCCTCCTCATGTGTATAAAACCTGTCAATTGTCTATAACAGTGTTTCTCAACCGGTGTGTTGCCGGGTAAGTCAAATGTGTCGCGTGAAGTACTAATATTTAATGACACAAAATGTACAAACATTATTGACACTGATTACAAAAATTAAAAGATATTAGATATAATTTCTTTGATGAATAAAAATAGATCATCAGCTATTGACATTAAATCAATTTTATCATTATCGTAACTCTAATTAATAAAAGTTGGCTTTGAGATTCTAAAAAACTACAATCAAATCAATTTGTGAAATCAGTGAACATTTTAGATTAGGCACAAGAAGCTAGTTTTTTTTATTGCCCAATTGATAGCTCAAAAAAAAAAATCTTATTAATTGATAACTTTTCATCGCTGGAATTTTAAAATGTTTGATTGGGTGAGGAATCCATTTAATACTAGTTTAGAAACCTCACATATTTTATTAAAAGGAAAAGAAGAACTTGCAGATTTAATAAACGATCGCACTGTTCAAATTAAATTTAATGAGCTTGGGCTAGGCGAATTTTGGATTTACTCAAAAAAAGAATATCAGAGTTTTAAAAAATTGGTACTTTCCGTATTATTACCATTTTCAACATCATATTTGTGCGAGATAACTTTTTCTGCGTTGAACGAAATTAAAAACAAAAAAAAAGAGAAAGATTAATTAATGTCAAAGAAGAGTTAAGAGTAGCCTTGTCAAAGATTTTACCACAAATTGATACATTATGTAAGAAATATCAAACACAAATTTCTCATTAAAATACTGTTATGTTATATTTTTCTTTGTTATTTTTAAATTTACATTATCAATTAATTTTAAATATTTATTACCTATGATTCCTATTTTTATAACTCTGTGTCACAAAGTATGAAATATTTTAATAGTGTGTCCCAATAATACAAAGATTGAAAACTCTGGTCTATACATTATTTATATTACTTATTGTACTAAATGTATAGATTGTAATTCTTCAAAATAAAGTCAAATATTTAAAAAAAAGTATTATTAGTGAAATTCTCTACAGGTTTAAAATAAACTGCATGATAAATTAAAAAATTTAAATTCTAGGTTTCAGCAAATAATGATGATGATGATGATGATTGGGATAAATTTCAATCTGGAGCTAATAAAAAAGATCGAGTACTTGAGGGAAGAACTAAACAATCACATTTGGTTCATTGTCCTTACTTTCCTGAAGTATTAAAATAAAATAATTTAAATTTTTCTTATTATATGTGTTACTTATAATATATTTATAGGAAAAACATGAATATTGGTGGGTTTATTTAAGTGATAGAAAAAGTCGTACTTTATTGACTGTTCCATATCATGTGACAGAATTAGTTGACGAAGAAGAAATTCAATTAAAATTTACTGCTCCTAGATGGCCAGGAGTTTATGTATTTGCTGTTTGTCTGAGGTCTGATTCATACTTTGGCTTTGATCAAATGCATGATATCAAAGTGAGTGTCATAAATAATAATCTAGACTTTAAGAAGTATTAATTACATGATATTGAGTAGTTCTTAATAAAAAAATCAATAAAATGTTCCTATAATGCTTAATGCTTGTTTAATTATGAATAAATCTGATATTTCCTTATTTTCTATTCTTATATATTTAACAATTTATTTTTAAATGAAATTTTTTTTAAAAAAAAAAAGCTTAAAATGAAGTTTGAGATGTTTAGTGATGAAATAATTTAAGGTCTCCTTTATTTTTATAACATTTTAGTTAAATGTTTTGTTTAACTTTGTTGAAATACTTTTTACCTATAAGAGTAAATTATTTATTGAATCATTTAGTTTATTTTTATTTACTTCCAAAAAAATAAAAACCTATGTACATTTCCATATAAATATAATAATTTTTCAGTTGGATGTAAAAGAAGCACCAGAACCTTTAACAGAACATCCTCAATGGGATATGGGATCTGATGAGGAAGATTACAAACAAGAAGAAGACAAACAAAGTGATATATCTGAATTCACAACTGATGATGATGTTGAGGATTAAAAAAAAATACAAGCTTTAGGAGACCTGACCAATAAAGAAGTTCAAAACAATAAGTAGAATTTAAAGTAAGTAAATTTATATTTTATGGTAATATTGATTATAGGTTTTACATAATTATGCATTAATATACAAATAAGTGTAATTGGTATTTATGCAATGTTATTTTATTATTCATAACACATTAAATGTTAAATTAAATTTTAGCAATGAATCGCTTTTTTATTGACTGAAAAATTATATTTTGTTTAAATCAGTGATAAGTATAAAATTTTTTAATATATTTAGTATTTTGTCTGCATTTTTCAACCTATATTATTATATTTATATAAAAAATAATTTTCATATGTTTACAATATTCATTTATTATGTCTTAATTACATTTATTTAATTTAAAGTAAAAACCAATAGTTACATTTAACTCTTCTTTTGTTTTAAAAATCAATTTTTCTTTCTTTCCCACAAGATTGTTAGCTTATAATTATTAATTGTAATTGTAATTTATGTTTAAGGAATTTGCTATTCAATTTCCTATAAGTATCAAATATTATATACAGGTGTAATAAAACCATTATTTGAAAATAAAAATTGTAACACATTATTTTTGTAAGTAAATTGATGTTATAATTAATTATGTAACATTATATTTACTTAAATTTTACAGATATATAGTATAATTGGAACCACCATATTTTAATAACTAATAATATTATATATCTTTACATCATATGTTTTTTTTTTTTTTTTTTGAGTTCATGGATTAATAAAAAAAAAAATTTCTTTTATGAGACTATATCCATATCTTTAACAATATAAATTATTTCCTAGTTACATCTTCAAAGTTGATTTTTTTACCAAGAATAGTGAAACTGAATATATATACAATAAAATATTATGTTAATAACTGAAAATGTGTTGTTAGAACCAATTGGTATGAAATATCAACACACAACTAAAGATGGTACATATGAAATAGTAAATATTTAGGTCATAATAAAATAAAATTAAGATTTCACAAGTATATGGTGGCCTGATTAAGAGTATTTTAATATTGTGTTTGTCTTAGGTATTGATGATTGTATTAAGTCACAATTTTTTTTTTTTTAAAAAACAACTATTTTATGAGGCCTCCAATTCAACGCTCATGTTTTTCTTCCTTTAATGTTGTCTTACTAATTATGAATTCATATTTAATTGAACTGTACTTAAATTACATGTTAATATCACTTTAAAATTAAAATTAAATTAAATTCAAGAGTGCTGTCATTTATCTACTTAATTAAACAATAACTATACTCTTCTTTTTAGATTAAAATAAATAGTTAAATTAATTTTCATTAATTAATAAATAGTCAAAACCATAACCATAGTATTTATTAAAGCAAAACATAAAATACATATTATTATAATGAATAGGAAATATGAGTATATAATAGAAAATGTAAGTTTAAATTTAATTTTTAAAAAAAAAAAACAATATAAAAGAAATAATTATTATCCTGTTTACCTTAAAATAATGTCTTATTGATGACTGAATCTAAAATTATAATTTAAATTTAAATTTAAGTATTTATTGATCCTAACGACAAAAACTTGGTGGAATTCCATCATCTGTTCTAGCACGCTTTCTTGCTTGCATACCAGAAAAGAATTCTTGGACATCTTCTACTTTTACTACTTTATCTCCTTTAAAGCTTCCAAGCCATTCTCCCAGATCTTCTTTAAACTGATTGTACTCTAAAAAGTGAAATAGAATCTTATAGTAGATAACTAATACAATACATTATTTAAGTTATAACTAATACTAACGATGAGCCAATTCCACGGCTGCAACTCTATCCATTGATGATAAGGCTTTGGAAAGACCTTCTTCACTTTGTTTTTCTTTAGCTGTCATTCTCTCGCGGCTTTTATTTTCATATGCTTGCAATGTATCTTGTTGATCAGTTATAAATGCAACACCTTCTGCTTCATATAATTTCTATATCCAAAATATCAAAAATAAATTATGGTACGATAAAATGTAGTTATCAGTATCATACATTACAAGCAGAACATGTACAAAGTTCTTGTCGCCAACCTTCAACCCAAAAGGAACTACCGGTAATTTTTTTTAAGTCTTTGGCATTTATTAACTTACACGTTTGACCTTTTGATGTGCTAGCAACATTGTTAGATATCTAAAAAAAAGTTAACCTTAAATAGTTATGAAAAAGGTGAAGAAAAAGAAAAAAAATAGTTAAAGTATAAAGCTTCAAATTAATTTAATAATAATTATATATATAAATTATTTTTTTTTATTGAAACATACCATTTTATTTGATTCAACATTTTTCAATTTGTCTTTATCCTCTAAAAATAAATATTATTATTAATAAAAACATTATTACATGGTCAATTTAATTTACCTTTTATATCCTTTTTTGTATCCACTATATCAACATCCTATGTCAAACATATTTACATATTAATTGAATTAAAATAACTTTCAAATGCCAATAAGAATTAATAAATAATTCTAAATGACCAATTTCCATATTCATTTTTAGGATTCAAAAACTCAAAATATACCTATTCTTAACTCATTAAGGATTTTTGTAATAAATTGCTTAATAATAAGAACTACTTGATTCTATTCTAGAATATATTAATATAGAGTATGGATCAAAAACAATTACAGATTTATTTCTTAATGAAATAAACAAAATTATATATATATAATTATATAAATATATATATGTGTGTGTTATTTTATTTTGAGACTAGATAAAAACTATAAAATAGTACAATTAATTATTTAAGTCAATAAGTATACTTTTTTATATGACAAAAAAAAAAGTTTTTGTAAATATACTATGCTTGTAATCTGATTACTTTACCAATAAAGTTCATTAAAAAAAAATGAACATATAATTTGTACATCATATAATATCCATTTTTTAGAAAATTTTAAATTTCTTTTTGGTATGAAATTGGTACAAATTATAGATGTAATACAATTAAATATTTATATAAATGTTGTATAATTGTTTTCTAGGTGTCAAGTATTATGTCAATGCTCAGATATGAACTATGTCAGATCAACAGATAATAACCTTATTTTATAAAATATATATATAAAACAATTACCTCAGTCTCATCACCTTTTTCAATATTCTCTATTGGATCATCAGTAACTGCAAAATAATATAATTAATTATTTCTTAAAATGTAAATATTAAGTTATTAAGGATGTTGTGAATTGCATAAACAGTTGCTTATTTTATATATTATATGAATTTTGGTACTGAAATAAATAAATAAATTAAGTGTTATTACTAATTTATCTAGTACTAAGATCGTTAGTCTAAAAATCAATTATTTATCAATTACTTATTATAATAATCATTAACTTCATTATTTTTAATTTGAATAATAATAGCAGCATATACTTTTGATATATGGTCAATAAAAACCTAATTTATATTGTTTTTACATACAGGGTTAGAACTGAAAGAAGAAATTCAACTAATGTTTAGACATCTTAAACATATTGCTCATTATTTATCAATATAAGTCAATCATATTTTTAAATAAGATAGAGTTCTAATAAAGCAATAAAATGTTTTAGAATACATTTTGTTATTAATAGTTACTGTACAGTAAATTTTATTGATTTTAATATTTAATTATTAATAATTAAATTAAGAATCTAATGAAAAGTAGTTTAATAAAGTTGAATAAAAATGTTTTATACATTTTTTCATCAAATACAAATTTTAATGTAAATTATCTTTAATTCAATGTTTTAAAACTATTCAGTCTACATTAAAAATAACTTGTTAATCCTTAAACTAAAAAAGCAATTTCTTTGTAGTATGAAAAATAAATAATACCTTACCTATCAAATGTTTATAGGCTGGTAAAAAACTTAATTTGGACGTACAATCAGAACATATCATTTCAGAATAATCATCTGGGTTCATATCTTTAGTGCCCAAATGCTAAAAAATATTAGAATATAAATTATTTAAATTAAGTATCTTAATTTAAAATGTAAGTACCTTGCTATGGAACCAATCCTCACAAACAATACATTGTATCATCTCATCAGTATTTTCAGAATCAGGATCAGGATAAGGGCGTTGACAAATGCAGTATAAACCTTTAAAATTTTGGTTGTAAATATTTAGATCATTTGTTTCAAGTTTAACCTAGAAAAAATAAATATCAATTTATATATTTGTTCTCGAATAATTTATTGAAGATTAAATTAATAAAAATCCAATAAATTTAAAGATAATTTAAATAATAACTTAAATCTATACATAACACGAAACAATATTATTATTATTATCATCAACATAATGAAACTTTCTATTAATTACTAAGAAATATTAAATTTGATCCACACTAGAAGAGCAGAAACACATGGAAATCTTTACAGTTGCCACATGCTGCTACTTCATAAGTATTTATTAATGTTTCTAAAGTTGCAAAAAATAAAATGCTCTACATAATATACAATATATTATATTGTTTAGATTAAAAAAGAAACATATTCCATAGAACAATATAAAATTATAACAAATTATGAAAGGTTACTACCAGTTTTTTATTATTATTGACATATTGTTTCACACTAAGATATGTTTTGATTTTTTAAATATTAAATTTTTTGTTTTAAATTGGTCAGCATGATGTAAATTAGTATACTATAACAATAAGTGATAATTTTTAATAATGTAACTTATTAAGAGAAAAAAATAAACAACTGGCAATACCTATCAACATTTATGTTATGCAACTATTTGTTACCTATGTATGGAATAAGCACATTTTTATTAACTAACATAAAATAAAACACTTTCAAATTCGAGGTATTTATTAGTGGTGAACATAAACAAGTTATTAGTAATTTATATATTCTTATAACCAAGATAGCACTCAAAATTTTCGGTTGATATAGTATAGGATATTACTTTAATAGTAATCAATATATTTTCATAATCAAGTCATTACTTGAATTAATCATGCAACATTTTTATTAATGTAATGACACCGAATAATATAAGTTATAAATTGTTACATGAAATAATAAAATTAAATAAAATTGTCCATAAATCATAATTACATTTTATTTTGTTTTTCTTTATTTTAACTTAAGATTGATAAATTATTAACATAATAAGAATCAATATTAAAATTATTCTACACATATTTATTAATAGTTATTAATAAATTTAACAATTTTAATTATTAAAAAAAAAATTATGTTACTATTTAAAGACATTATGTAATTTAGATTTTTAGGACAAGGGCGGCTTACCCCAAATAGTTGTGGGAAAGACAAAAGGAGAAGAATAAGATTTTTATAAATTAATTTGCTAATTAAAATATTCTAAATAAGAAATAATAAATTAAAAATTTATTAATAATATTATTCAATGAATTATTTACATTGATCAGAATTGTGTACTTTAGATTTTAAAAATAATGTTTAAATAAGATACCAACTCGTCTAAGTCGAATGACAAGTACTGAAGTTATTATAGTTAGAGTAAAAATCATTCTATAACATATTATTATTATTATTTCAAAAATCGAGATATCTTATTTTCATCAATCAAGTACCTCGATTATTTTTACTCAATTAAGCTTATCTTTAGTATATATCTCACTACACTTACAGATCAATTTTCGAACAAGTTTATCTTAATTATATTTATTATATATCATGTACCAAATTATTTGCTTACTGGTTCTAGTTGACATTGAGATGTAAACTTATCATTTCCACAGTCGCAACGATAATTTCTAAAAGTGATTAAATTAAAACTAATTAGTAAATTCATATTTTTACCTTAAAATAATAAACATAATAAACAAATTTTTAAAAAAATATCGAAAATATTTTTGAATGATCAAAATATTAGTAAATTATTGGTAATATTTAACATTGATATTTTAAATTAAAAAGTAATAATTAAAATTCCCGATATACTCAATAGTATATTTTATAGGTACATATATTTTAGTTATTTGAAATTTAAATTACTTTTCTTTGATTAAAAATATACTAAAATAATCTACTGCAAATTGAACCAAGGATAAAAATATTAATGATTTAAAAATAAATGATTCCAACACCTTAATAGAATTTGTATTTGAATTTACCTTTTTGTCCATAATTCGACCAAATCATGGTTATCATGACATTGGTACATGCAAGGCAAACAAATTGCACCTGGTTCTTTGTCCTTTTCTGTACAAGTCAAACAAGCATATAATGCTTGTCGTTTCATATAACCCTAGAACACAACATAATTAAAATATATACACAATTCATCAACGAATAGGATGTTCTTTTACGAACCATTGAATAAGTACAACTGTCGCCTTCAGATGCCTCGAGTATCAAATTGGCTTGTTCTATTTCAGCGTTTTGACCGTTAATGTATTCCACTAATCCTACAACATGATCATCTTCGTTTTCATTGAATGAATTACCTTCGGATTCTGACATGATTTCGATTGGATTGACAAATTTAAAATATCGTTATGAAGATTGTTTCAAAAGAAAAAGAGGTTGAAATATTAGCTAATTCACTAGTTAAAAAGTAAACTTGTTAATGACATTCAACATATACCAACTAATCGAGCACCGCTGAACAATCAGACGAATTTTCTTATGCTCAGGTCACCTATTCCACAATCACTAATCGTTAGGTTAACGTTACAGTTTGCTCCGCGCTCATAAGTCGTTACCGCCGAATGCTAACAAAGATAAACTGTTCACTGATGGGGAGGGGGAGATTATCATGGCATAAATATATACTATATTTGTGCCATGACTGGTAAGTAAATCGTAGGTATGGTAAGGACGTCTTGTTGGGTTTTTGAATTACAACAATGTAAATTTATAAATAATTAATAATATAAAAGAAAAGCTGTTGCAAAACATTCCATGCGATTTGATCGACAAAAAATACGGTTTTACAATTGCGTTTAGCTGATGGTAGACTTAACTGACGGTTTCCAACACGGTTGTCTCCACAACGTTTTAAACTAGCTAACTTTACTCAGAATTGTAATATAATTTATTTTATAAATATTGTGTGACTTAACTATATAATACAAGAGTGTACACTCATAAGGAGCATTGAGAAAACTTCCGGTTGCCTGGTGGACCATTACGAGCTTGAATAAAAACCACTAAATCTACAACAGATCTTCGTATTTCATCGATCATTATTTATTTATTTATGTTATTCAAATAAATTGTTATAAATAAAAAACATTTAAATTTAAATAGTATTTGTTGGCGGTACATCGCAA
Organism: Sipha flava; assembly: GCF_003268045.1. Taxonomy (NCBI): domain Eukaryota; kingdom Metazoa; phylum Arthropoda; class Insecta; order Hemiptera; family Aphididae; genus Sipha; species Sipha flava. The sequence continues at coordinate 1,776,955 of NW_020273159.1, read as the reverse complement.
CGAATACAATGTTAATCATCTTTTTCTATGTACGTATATTAAATATTTTAATTTTTACAGATTCCATTTCTTAGAATTTTAGTTCATAATGTATATATTAGAAAAAATGTACAGTAGAATTTTATGACTTAAATTTTCATAGCGTAGGTACTTGAATATTAGTTTTCTTTATTAGTTTTAATGTAGGCACCCGTTTATCAGTGAAAAACGAAATTGAGAAACCGAATCAGATCGAAGCGAACAAAAAGTAACAAAAAACTACGCACACAACTGAAACACACAACATTCCACTCAATATTTGAATTATGTATACTCTGTAAATGACCTATTAATGTAGACGAAAATTACTTTGAACATAACGAACACAATGACTAATGCTGTACATTTTTTATCAAATGGCTTTGGGCATGCTGAATCAATGTCTTTTTTTAAATCAAAATATTCACTACAATCATAGGCGTAAACTGACGAGGCAAGGAGGTTCACTGCCCCTAGAGAAAACCAGGAGGGGCAGAGCCCCCTCTGATATTTAACATAACTTGTTTAATACAAAGCAGCTGGTTATAGCTATTACTATAAGTACAATTTTTTTTTTAAATCTTAATTTTCAATTTTCGATTATCTAAAATAATGTTAGAAAATGAATAATTTTATAAAATAATAAGTAGGTAGTAAAGTGACGTTTAGCCGCGGATCCACTTTTCGTTAGATATGTATATACCTACATATTTGCCCCCCTCCCAATAAATTTCCAAGTTACGCCTATCACTACAATGGTGAGATGTATACAAGTTACGTTTAAGAAATTTAGCTTTTTTTATGTCCTTGTGTATATTTCTTAAATACTTGGTGAAACCCGAAATAGAAAAAAAAAACGATAACAATCAAATTCAACGGAGACTTTCGAACAAATACTCCAAATATATAGCCGAAGCTCTTGCCATTCTTAAATCCATTGAATATATGATTCCAGAAATCAACTATAACAATATCACGATTTATAGTGATTCATTATCTACTCTTACTAGTCTATAAAATGTTCACAACCCTACCGATATTGTCAGGAAAAGTCATAACGCTCACTATAGAGAACAGTTATTAAGCAAAAATATGTCATACTCTTGTATTCCCAGTCACTGTAACATCTATGATAATGAACATGCGACAAGGTCGCAAAACAAGCTCATATATCTACTAATATTCTCTCCTTCTACCTCTTCTTATACAGTGACATAAAAAATGTCATTGTAAAGGGCACACTTAACCAATGGGAAGCACAATGGAATAAAATGATCACGAAACTTAATGAAATTAGAAGATCAATACTACCCTGGACCTTCCCCAGCAACACTCCAAGAAAATATGAGTTAGCTCTTATCCGTTTTAGAATAGGTCACAACACGTTTTACACATGTACATTTAATGAAGAAAGAGGACCCCCCAACTTGCATATGCTGTGGGGTCCCTCTTACCGTCAAGCATATACTAACTGAATGTAGCGTATGTAATACGGAGAGAGTTAAACTGCAGATGTCCTATCACCTGGTTGTAATGTAAGTTCTGAACCAGATAATATCGTCAAGCTTAGTAAATTTCTAACAGAAACACCCCTCATCGACCTCTTGTAACCAACCTTGTCACTAACCTTTCATCAAAAAAAAAAAAAAAAAAAACACTTCGATGAAAACCCACAAATATACAAATCCACCATATTATATTTATCATTTATCTTTTTTATGAATTTATGAACTTATGTATTTAAATTTTTATTATTCCCATATTATTTGTACATTAAGCTACTAGGCTTACAATCTAATGTCCAGGCCCGTATTTAGGGGAGGGTAGGCACATGTCCGGGAGCGTCGTCTCAGGGGCGGCAAAATATTTTATCAAAATTAATTTTAAAAATTATATACCTAATGAATAAAAAATAAAACAAAAAAAAAGGAAATTGTATGTTTTATTATGTTAAATTTGTTAATTAAAAAAAGTATTAAACGATTTTCATTTATAATTATATTTTAATATTAAAGAATCTCGATTATAGACAAAATAATAAGTATTATATTATTATTATTTATTTTTTTTTTGGCGGGGCTTAAATTATATGCCTGGGAGCACCAAATTTTTAAATACGGGCCTGGTAACGTCCAATGGTAATAGAAGTAATGGATCATATTTTAATAAAAAAATAAAAAGAAAAAAACCGTTGCCTTGCAAACTTGACAGGAAAACATACTGAAATAAACTTTAAAACCACAGATATATAATAACATGTTATTACATATCTGTGTTTAAAACTCTGTAATTAATTTTAAATTCAAATTTAAAAAAAATAAATATTTGATATCCTAGTCATCATTATTATCCAGCGCGACAGTAGTGGCGCGAAGCTAAGTAAAAAAAAAAAAAGCGAAGTGGTCACTACCGTAGTATATTACACGAGCCAGAGTTTGCCCATTGAATGTGTGTAAATTTGCTCGTTTTCTATAGCCAGGGCTACTGACCTAATGAATGAACAGATTGGTCTTTTTGTGGTATCAATAAATCGGACATGATTTGTAGATTATACCTTTGTCATTTTCGAAAAAATTGGTTGAATAATAACGAATATATTAACAAGAAAGTCAAGTATTTTTGAAGCAAAAAGATATTGTGCTCAACCGTTTTTAGTTATTACGTTTCACGTAGCAGCGCACAAGACCGTATTACCCCCTCTATTCCGTATACGTTTTCGTCGTGGTCGTACACTGGGTAGCGGTTGCGACTTGCGGTTCCCGCCGTTGCTGGCATCTTCGCTTATCGTATTCGTTATTTCTGTTATCGATATTCATGTTTCTGGTGACATTCGATGTAGATGTGTTTATTTGCCAGTGGCGTATTTGAGGGGAGCGATGGGGGAAATCGCCTTCCCCGAGAATTTTTAGACCAAGACAAATTTAATATAAGTAATGGGTATTTTACTAAGAACCAAAAATTATGATTTATTTTATAGTATTACTACATTTGAAAACTTTTCAAATTTTACACCAATTTAAATAACACAAAACGTTAAATTTTTCTTAACGTTTTAATTGACCATAATGGTAAACGGAAAATTTTTTAAACGTTTAAATTTTTATAACGTTTAAACGCTTAAATTGAATAACGTTTAAATTATTTATAGCGTTAAATGCTCAATTGCTTATAACGTTTATATGTCCCATAACGATAAATAATATACCTATATTATTTTGATTGAAGACCCAGTCCATACTTAGTGAAAAATTAGATAAAACACAAGCGAAACTTTCAAAACACGGAGAGGTGTTAAAAAAGAATTACACAAAAGACCATTCAAAGTGGATCTGGCATAAGATTAAAAAAAAAAAAAAAAAATTGTAAGGATTCACCTGGTATAAATATTACCAAAAATTTTACTTGTAAATTTTGAGCCTGAATTAAAGGAAAAATTTGAGTCACCTCCCCTCTAGAAGTAAGTCTAAATACGCCCCTGGACGCCGCGCCAGTATATAATAGAAAAACCACGTTTTATTTGTTGTAATTGTAGTAGGCCGTACTATTTATAACATAATTATAATTATATTATAATTTGTTATTTGCTATTTCTAAAACATATAAACAGAAATTAAGAAAAAGGAGAAATAATTTAGAAAAAAACCACAAATACAATGTGTATGCTGAATTTATTAGTGCTTTTATAAACATTTACGATCCACTAAAAAATGCGTTATCTCATAAATTACAGATAGAATTAGTTTGTTCTGCGTGCCATAATAAGAGAATACAAATAACTCAAAACTATATTATTCAGCTTAACGTACCTAATGAAAATGAAACGGTAACTTTTAATACAACGTTAGATTATTTATTGAGAGAAGTGTTAATAGAAGGCGTTAATTGCAGTGCCTGTAATACTATTACAGATCATACGCAGATAATAAATATAGTAAATACTAATGAATATTTGTACTTTCAAATACAACCTTGGCGAGAATTTATTTATTTCGACAAATAAACATGTCTGTTTATAACTGGACTATTTAACAAATTTCCATGACAAATGTTACTAAATTTGTTTTATAAAAAGTCTTAAATATTAATTTATAAAGAAAATTAATTCTCGCAAATTAAATAAATGATTGAGATAGAATAAATTTATTGAAAATTTAATTTACTTAGCATTTATTCATGATATCACACTTAGCAATTTTTTACACGGAGTTCGACAAAGTGTTTTTGTTGGGATTATAGTGTCATGGGCCATAACCTCATGAATTTAACTATATTCATAAAATGTTTTCCTGCTAATAGTCATTCATATGTAATCAGTAACCTGTGACATACCATATGACCTACACTTTAACCACGGTTAAAAAAATACGTGTTTCTGATAAGATTTTCACAATTACAATAATAATAATAACAATTAAAATAGCAAGAAATATCAATTAATTTTGACTAATAGTATCTATATTTTATCTCGGTATTAGTGTTGAAATTATTTATTTAATTGTCACAAATATTTATTTTACCCATCGTGTATCAAATTTATACGGATAGTTGTTTGAATGAAATTCGCTTACAGGTAAAAATAAAAATTACGAAAATCATTTATTTGGTATGATAACAAATAGAAAGTGCATTTTTATAGTTAAGTGATCTTTGTGTTTAACATATTACCTGCTATAATATGTGTTATTTTTTTCTACAGGATATTTTATTATTTTATACTTAAATGACTACTCGAAGAAGAAGAGGAAATTCTGATTCAGACCAAGCTTCTTATTCTTCTAGTTATTTAACTCAAGAATCAACGGTTGAAAGAAAGATTAATAAAATAATGCCACGAGATCGTACTGCCGAATTTAACAGTGCAGTCAGATCTTTGCAAGGCCGACAAATTGCAAAAGCTGTTCAAGATAGAGATGTAAAAAAAGTCAAAGCTCTCCAAAGCTATGGAGAATTTATGATGGTAGCCAAAAGTGTTGGCTATAATATTAGTAACACTTATGCTAAATTAGAGAAATTGACATTACGTAAGTTGAGAAATATTCTTATACACTTATTATTATACTTATTTTATTTGAAAATATTTGTGTTTGAATGTATTAATTTTAATTCTAAATTTTTTAACTATAGACTATCTTATTTTAAATGTATTTAATTGTTTACATATATTATTCTATTCGTACTGTATTTAAATTTTATTTTTTTTTATACTCTAAAGTAATGTTCTCTAAAGTCTGATTTTTTTTTAAATGAAAATATCATTTTTTATTTTCTAGTTTGATAAATTATAATATAATAAGTATGCTTTGTTATAATATAATATTGCTAATTAATTAATTTAAATTTTTTTATAATCATATTTATTTACTTGCAATTTTGAATATTTATTTGAAAGTCATTGTATTAAATCTGCATTGATAACAAAAGTAAAATTTGTAAAATGATTTAATAATTTTTCATTTGTACATTTTAAATTATCATTAAATAAACAATATTGAATATATATTATAAAATTGTATTTGAATAAATTTAATTTTTAGTTGCAAAACGTAAATCATTATTTAATGATAAACCACAAGAAATTCAAGAATTAACTTACATAATCAAAGAAGATTTGAATAGTTTAAACCAACAAATCGCAAAATTACAAGAAGTTGCAAAATTACAAAAAGCTACTCAGAATAATGTTGGACGGAAACATTTATTGTCACATGAATCGACTGTTGTATTATCATTACAATCAAAGTTAGCTAATATATCAAATGAATTTAAACAAGTTCTTGAAATAAGGACTAAGGTAAGTTTTTAATAAATTTGAATTTTCTCCTATACATTATTTTTGTTAAGAAATGACCATTATATACCTGTTCGTAGTGGAAATAGAAAATAGTTTGAAGTACTTTTTATATCTAAATAACAAGCCCCGTAGAAAAAATATGAATTCAAAACATTTGAATCTTGTGGATTATTTATCAATAAAAAAAAGATTACAAATATTGTATTATTCACATAATTTGTGCATAATTTTATGTTGCCATATTATTATATATACAATTAAATACAAAATAAATAAATTATTGAAAATGCACAGTATAGTTATATGTGTAATCCACTATAAAATAATTTATTTAATATTAAGTTTTAAGGTTAGATTAATTTTCCTTATTTAAATGTTAAAGGTAATATTTAGTTTATTTACTCTATTTTTTTAAAAATAAATATTATATATAATTAATTATTTTATTTAGAACTTAAAACATGCAAAATCGAGAAGAGATCAATTTTCTCCAGACAATAATTTGGTTACATTATCTGATTCATCAGCATTAGTACCTAGACACAATTCTATTTTAATGTCAAGTAATCAATGTGCAATTAATATGGATAATAATGACAATCAAGATCGTTTACAAGTAACTCAACAAACACAAGCAATGGCAGTTTATGATAATACGGTATGAACATTTTAATAATTTATATGTATATAGTTGAGTTTAGATTTCAAAGCAATAATAATATACAATAGTAACCTGTATTTTTGTATTTATCTCAAACGCTGATAATTAATATTTATTACATGTTTTTCTTAGGATCAATATTTATATAGTAGAGCGGAAACCATGCAAAATATTGAATCAACTATTGTAGAATTAGGTGGAATATTTCAACAACTGGCGCATATGGTCAAAGAACAAGAAGAAATGGTTGAGAGGTATGAAATATTATTAAATTGTACAAATAAATATTTAGTATCATAATATATTATAAAGTGTTTGTACAATTTTACTTAAAACATTTTGCAAATTTTTATTATCAGAATTGATACCAATGTTCAAGATGCTGAATTAAGTATTGAAGCAGCTCACAGCCAAATTTTACGCTACTTCCAATCTGTGACTTCAAATCGTTGGTTAATGATAAAAATATTTGGTATTTTAATATTTTTTTTTATTTTTTTTGTTGTATTTCTTTCTTAACTCACATATCCATTGGTTTACATTTAGACAACAAATTATGAATAATTTCATTGTTATCCAATTATACAGTTATCTGTCAAATAAATAAATACTATATTTAAATTTCTTATTATAAATTTGTTAATTTTTTTTATTGTATTGCTTTAATCTTTAAAAGTATTTTAAATTTTTAATAAATTCTTTAAATGTATGTATGTATATAATTTTTAAAATCGTATAATTATTATACCCTATAAATAACATACAATCTTAATTTATGGTGCATTATAGATGTATTTAGAATCTTAATTTTAAATCTGGGAAGAATCTACTTCGTTATACATGTTTCCTAAGTACAATATTGGATACTAAGGTGTTTGGTCTCAAATAAATAGGTAATATAATAATTACTTCTACTTTATAATGAGAACTTTACAGGAATGTATATAGTCCTTCATTCGGAGGAAGGATAATTTTTCTTAAAATGTATTATGCAGAAAACGTAATTTCTTATACTTTATTCGAATCAATTTTCAACCAATTATATATTTTGTATGTTGCTAAGTGCGATTTGTCAGATCGACCCGTACTGCATGTTGCATTAGCTAGCTGCTGCATAGTCACTTTAGTTGACCTAATGTAATTTCGACTAACATAGGTTGGGCAGTGATAAGTGATAATACTAGCGGAGTTCAACGTGTTAATAAACGAATATCAAAAATTAGTTTTGATATTATAAATCATTTGTTATAAAATTAACGTAAATTAAAATCCACATTTTAATAAAAGTTATTTTGGACATTAGTTAGGGTGAAAATGACGTCCCCCACGTTCCGGTGAAAAAATATAGCTGTGGTAGGTACAGAAAAAAATTTAAATAGAACAGTAGAGCAGCGGTTCCCAAACTTTTTTCCACTGTGCCTTTTTTTAAACTCAATTTAGAAATGCTATTTAAAAATTAGGAATTTATTTAAAAATGCTTGAGTCCAAAAACTTCAGCTTTGTGTTACAAATAATGGAGGTCACTTCGAACATTTATAAAAAAAATGTAATGCATTATTTTCGTTTTTTTGTAATAAATTTTTTTTCTTTCTATTAACAATCAAGTTTAAAGACATTATATTAATTTTAATATTTCCTAAAAGCTCCACTAATAATTAGATATTTACAGATAGTCATAAAAAATCAGCGTTCCAATCGAGATTGATTAAATCGAGCAATTCGTGTTTTGTTAGGTAGGTAACAACTGTTATTATAATTATTCAAAAACAAAACTTGCATTAATTTTTTTTTTTTTTAATCAAGAGAATTGTACAACCTGTAAAGTAAGGTTTAAAATAAGCACAAGTGAAGAGAGAATACAGAAAAGACAAAATAATTGCTCTAACTTCGTCTATTTTTATTCAATTTTAATATTTATTTATTTTTTTTGAACGGTTTTAAAAAATATGCTTAAAAAAATGGTTAGTCATCTTAAAAATTGAAATTTTTTATATGCATAAAAAATTTTTTTTTTAATTTTTGAATTTTTTTAAAAAAAAAAATTGAATCTTATGCCATTCAGAATTTCCATACTAAGTATTGTAAAAAAAACTGGGTTTATATATATTGATTTCCCGTGGAGATAATAAGGATGATACGGGATTTATGGGACATCTGTATATAAGGATTTTTTATCAACTCTGGTGATAAGCTGTAATTGTGCAATGCACAAAGTGGGGTCACAGACTGAGATAATGCTCGTACAGTTGTATCCTTGTTAGAAATTTCAATTCAACTTTCCATCACGATAACAAATATAGTTTCATAGTTTCTTCACCTTTGTTAGTAGTAAGTTTGGGAGGTGGAAAACTTGAAATTTTGATGAACACCGTGTAGTTGATATTAGATAATATACATTAGTGTTGACTTTATCGCATTAATTCGGTCGATTGTGGGTATACACACTCGCCAATAGCCCAGTTGATAATATTATTTAATAACGAAATAATTTTGTGCGATCGAGTAATTTACCGTATACTATCTGATTCTCTATGTTCGTTATTTTTTATTTTTAAGCATTGGTCACCGTTATTAATACATTTGTTAATCTGTAAAAAAAATCAATAGATATTTTAAAAGAAATGTTTGTAAAAATTACTTTCCCTTATATTTATTTGTTTTTCATACTGTTGGTGCCGAGTATTGCCATTGACTCTTCGCTTCTCAAATGTCAGGTGTGTTGTCGTCTAGTCGAGGAAATTCAACGAAATGTTAGTTCTGTGGATCTTTCCCGCGTTGTGCAAGTGGACAATTTTCGTTTGGATGTCAATGGCGATCAACAGAAACGTACTGTCCCATTGGGTCGTTCACAAATATACTTAACCGAGGTAATGGAATCTGTGTGTGAAAAGATGAATGATTATGTACGTGCTACTTTCAAGAATAATGGTTCACTGACAGTTATACCATTAGTCTTGGAAGGCACAATGAATCCATTGATGAATGAAGTAGATGTTGTGCAAGATTCAGACTTAAACAAAAGTTTACAGTACTATTGTGAGGAAATTGTCAGTGATATCGAAGATGATCTTATAAGTATAATGAAGTCTGACGACGATAATGTTGTTCATTCCATTTGTACTGAAGTATCACAATTATGCCCAAACAAAAAGAATAAAGAAGAATTGTAGTTCAATACATTTTCTATATTAATATGTTCTTAAATGTTATTAAAATTTTATATTGTGAATCATTTTTGTAAGATTCCTATCCTACCTTTTTCTTTAAGATAAAAAATACTATATTATTTATTCGCTTATAAAATTGAATACATTGGTTATATTTAAAGGGTAGTGGTATATTAATTATTCTGTAAGACTATAAGGACTATAAGGAAATAATGTACCTTATTTTTAAAGTTAATTAAATTTTAACACATTTAAATAACCATAGTAAGTATACCCATTTTAAAAAAAATGAATTGGTTATCCTCAGTGTAACTGTATAAAGATAACAGGTTTATAACTAAAGTAAATTTTATTTTATTTATTTATTTTTAAATTAATACTTAATTTATCGTTATAATTTTTCTAGAATCAGTTTTTATTATAGATAAACGTAAATAAATAAATAATTGATTGTTACTTTTTTATCAACAATAAGATGTTTTATTTATAAATTTTGCATCTCAGAAGAGACGTCTTGTTATTCATAAAACAATTTTTGATTGGATCCATTATAACTATCCTAAACACTATTTTGATTTAATTTCATAGACGATGAAAAACTATTTTGTTAATAAATATTTTACTTCATAAATTACTAAAATTCATCCAATGTTATGTATATAGATTGATTGACAATGAATAGATATTTTTTGAGCAAGAAGATTATGTATCATTGTTTTGAGATCTTTAACAATTTGAATAATCAATATTGTAAACATTTGTACAGTTGAAATAAAAACATCTGATTGTTAAGGTTGTAAAAGTAATATAATATAATATCCATTTGTTAATAAAACAAAATAAATAAATTACTTATCTAATAATTATATAGATTGAATGTTATAATAAATTACTTTAATTTTTATACATAAATATAATATTCCCTACAGTGTAAGGTAATGACAAGTAATATATATATATATATGCTACAACATTACAAAATGTACACAACTAATAGTTGTAATTTAAAATTAATATTAAATAATTTAAATTTTAAATAATTTTATAAAATTATAGAACATCGATATTAATATTATTAATTTATAAAAATAAAAATATTTAATAGTCGAAAAATTATTTACAAATAACTACTAACTTATTGGTTGTTAACTTATTAGATTTATTCTTAAATATCTAATTAATATTTGAAAATAAAAAATTTACCAATTTTCAATATTTTTGTAAATTATTCAACTTAGAAAAGTATATAAAAAATACTTATATTATATGATACTTTTGGAGCATTCCTCCCCCCAAAATTGTAATTAAAAATAAAATAAAATGAAATTGAAGAATTTACAAATTCTAATTTTCTCACCAATAAACGATCAATTAATGATGCTTTTAGAATTAAATCATCATACAACTTTACAATAATTAAAATAAAAATAAAAATACAAGTAATATGAAGTTGATAATTGTTAAATTAACTTATATTTTATATATATTCAGTATAATATTAATTACTAGGATCTTGAAATTCAGTTTTAATATTTTGCTGAGAAATATAAACAGTTTTATTTGGTGGAGTCTAAAAAAAGAAAAAAATATTTAGTAAAATATTAATATTACATAAATTAAATAAAATTTACTTGAGAAACAATAGGTCGCTGAGACATAAGAACATATTTTTGTGGAGCTCCTGAGTTACCTGGTGTAGCGGAAATTGGCCGACCAACAGCTGTTCTAGATTGTGTACCTTCATAAAATCAAATTAAAAATTAAATAGGAATACGATTTATTTTATCAGGCCAAAATTTACTAGTTTGTGTAGTAGTTTGGTTGTTTGAATTTTGAGAAGTAACTATCACACGAGCTTTACATACAGCAGCATGCAATTGTACACCAACAGACCCAAATTCTTTTTTGTATTCTTCTATATTGTCTGGAGGCTGGTGTGTTATTTTCAACACTGGAGTTAATATTTTCTAAAATATAAAAAATTGATTAAACAATTGTAAGTAAAAATAAAAAGGTTAAGTTAAAAAAATTACACAAAGTAAATGTTTTATTTGATTTCCAGATATTCTATCAACATTGTTTTGTGTTACTTCTGGTGAGTCCAGCCTATCAGATATCATGCGTACTCTTGGAATGACAAAGACTTTTATTGTTTCTGTTCCTAACTCGGCAAGTCCTTAAACATTATAAGTTATTACATACATATACATACATTGTTCATTTTAAATCACAATTAATTATTTATTTTTAATTACCTTCTAAAGCGCCATACACAGATGGAAGAGCAGTTTTGTCTGAATTAGTAGCATTAGTGAATACTCTAGTAATACGTGTTTGTACATTGTTTGTTGGAGTATTGAACATTTTACAAATTTGTGCCATGAGGCGAGATGCAAAGTCTCTTAAGGCCCAGTGATTGTCAATTTCTGGTCTCATACATAATTGTTTACTTACAACACAAGTAACAACAGAAGGAATAATTTCATGTAGCTAAATTATAAATTTATAATTAATATATTGTTTAATAACATTTATAAATACATAATATTTTAATAATTATCAGTACATAAATAATATATATCATAAAACTTACATATTTTTCTAAATAGAGTGCTGGGTTGTCTAATAATGCTTTGACCATTCTCATTAAATAAATGAGTAGTGCTAAATTATTTTGAACGACATTTACTTTAACTCCTTCAGCAATAAAAGTACACATGCGAGGTAACATTTCATGAAGACCTGGGTCGGATGCTAAACTTTGTAGAGCTTCCTATAAAAATCAAAAATGTATTTCAACATTTACTATCTATCCACATGAAGAAATCGACATTAAAATATAAGAGAGTAGTAAATTAGATAAGATGGTGTAACAATTTACAATAAAGAGGACCCCGAAAAATCATAATACTTACAAATCAAAATCAGTTTAAATTTATTAGATAAACAAATCCCAAAGTAAGCAATACATCCTGATTTGATGTAGGTACCATGACAAAATCTTATTTCAAAAAGAGTACTGCAGTTAGAAAATTTTGTAAAACACTTTATTTAGTTATACAGTCAAGTAATGATAACTTGAAGTAAAAGGGGAATAAAAAAATCACTTTGAAATATAATTAATAATTTTATTTTTTTTAAATAATAAAATTTTATGATAATTAAATGTAGATTAATGTTATAACAAAATATTCTAATTTTCCTATAGTTTCGAGTATAGTATCCACGACTTCAACAGATTCAACAATTGCTTAATAGTTTGTAATGATGACATTACTTGGTTTGCCATAATCATATTTAAAGTTCTTTCAGGCTCTTCAGGAATCACTATTTGATATATTTATACCCATGACTTCATTATCAGTTAAGAGTCCACTGACTACAAAATTATTGTAGCATACGATTAAAATGCAATATGTTGATTCATATTAAGTCATCTGTTACAATTTGCCAATCATATCCACTATCATTGACATTGTTTTTTAATCATATATCACCACCACAATGCTCTTCATTAAAGTAAAATTTAGCTTTTTTGAAACAATTGAAAATTGTATTTGATTGTACATTACCATACTTAACTGAATAACTTAAGAATTTCAAACAGAATGCAGGTTAAAGCGTTTATTTTATAATAGTAAAAGTTATTATTATTTTCTCAATCAATTTAGAAGGATTAAAATACTTACTGCACGTCTAGCTTCATCAGATCCAACACAAGCTTCTGTAATTTCTTTATAATATAATTGCTGCTCAACCGATAACTCATGTGTTGCTAATTGTTTAACATGGACAGTTTCAACATTGCGTAATTTTTGTGCTTTCCTGATTAAAATAAATATGTTTACAAGACATTTTTTTAACTTGTTATAGAATTTTACCCTGTAGATGGTCGGCCTGAAACTTCTTTATCTATAGGTTTTTTTAATTTGCCTAAAGGATCCACACATTCAAGTTTTTGCATATCTTTAGATACTGATGGAGGATTTTCTGGTACAGTTGGCTGGACACCATCAATAGCGAGCCAGTGGCCTAATAATATAATAAAAATTAATACTTTTTCAACACCTTGCAAAAAGATTTAGTACGAACATCGAATACTAATTTCTAAAGGTAGTTTAGCTAAAGGAGCATTTACAAATTCAATAAGATCAATATCTTTGTCATCAATGAAATGCAATTCTCGTCCACCACCAGATGCATATCTAAATGGTATATGATCTTTTGAATGGAACCCATATATAGGCTAAAAAATAAAATAGTTAAATTTTATCTAAATATACTATAATTATATACAACAAATCATAATACACAATGTAATTCAACCAAGTATAATATTTTTTTCTCGCTAAAAATTAATTTATATTTTATTTTTACTTGTTTTACATTATTGTTTTCCTTAAAATATTAAAGAAAAAGTTCAGAATATATTTCATAAATTTTGAAAAAAATTATATTTTATTAACAAAACATAAAAATTATTTCTATTTTGCAATATAAAATTATTTGCTATGTTCATAGTTAATGCTATATTTTAAACTATCATCAACATTATATATATATAAAAAGATAATTTAGTAATGTAATGAATCTAGGGTGCTAATATGAACATTGGGTGATGCATGAAACAAAAGATGTACTAAAACTACTGGAATGCATTTTATTTTCATCTATATATTATGATATAAATAATAGTGACTATTGTTAGTAACACTAATTAAAGCATCAACCAATACTGAATAATTATTCGGTAAATTCAACATTTTTTTTAATTTTTAACTAATAAGTTATTTATCATCACTACCTCATTTAGAATATATACAAGTTACCATAGAGTGCCAGCAAATTATATTTTTAAACCATAAAAATAAAATATCTTGGCCGATTTTCATTTTCAAAAATATTGAATGCTTTTGTTTTAATGACCAGTATAATAAAAATCAGCTTTTGTTATTTTTTATTATTATCAGTATGTAATCGAAAGTCAACAGTTTTCAATAAAATAACACAAAATCTGATATTTATTATACTGATCATAAAAATAAATATTCATTTTACTAATGATACTTACTTCAATGCCAAATACTTTTAAAGCATTATCAATATCTGAAGGTAATAATTTACATCTATTGGAATGCACCATAAACTTTTTGCTCTCCTAAAAATAATGTCAGTATTTTCAATAATATTAATATTATGTAATACAATTATAATACAGTGATATGGTATGAATACAAAATGATACACAGGTTTTAATACAAATACAACAATATACTTAATACATAACATTAAGACAAATACATTTAAATACACCACCATACAAGAAATAATAAATTTAAATACAATTATAAAATACTATTATTATTTACTTGTAATACTAATTTTAGGCGATAAGTAGCAGAATCAGATATTTCTTTGGCCGCATCATCAGACAAATTGCCAATACCAACACTTTCGGCGATCACCTTTAATGATTCAGTGGGTATTGTTGAGCCATAGTTTATTTCAATTTCTCCCATACTGGTGTTAACGAGTGAAATAAATAAATTAACAAGAACTGGAAATTGATGAATTAAACGAAATCAAACACAATAAATAAAACCTAAATGCTTAAAATACCCAACCATTAACAAATTATTTAGTCGGATGTATAGTTTTGTTAGTATATATCAAATCACTGTAGGTAAGATAGGTATATAGTATCTGGTAGATCTGGTATTAACCACCATTTTATTAAATACCACAGAATAACACATCAATATTATACAGATTTGTTATTATATAGAATTCTTCTATTATCCATTGTTATATGCCATAAACCTATTTACTAAGTTATTTAAGTTTATATTGAATATATTAATACAATATAGTTTATAGGTCCATGTTATACGTATACATAAACGCTATAGAGGATGCTAGATATCCAAGGTCGATAGATAATAGAGATAATATAGATAAATCTATAGATTTATAGGTCTATGTAGGGTTGCCATAAATTTATAAGGCGAAACAGGGACAAAACAAACAATATTGAGTAATGTTTTTATTAACTTTTAATATATTGAGAGGACTAGTGGCGTATACATGGTTAGGAGGTGGTCAGATCCCCCCAAGGTTTTTGTTTAAATGTTATAAAATAATTTTCTATGTGAGAACGTTAGAAACGTAAAAAAAAAATATATATAATGATAAAATAAAAAAAACGATTTGATTGCAAATGATACCCACCCTTATAAAAGTTAGGTATACGCCACTAAAGAGTACCATTAATGGCTGGCTATATAATATTTAAAAATAAAATATATTGTATATTTATGCATGAATTACAAATTATATATTTATTATACATTGTTAATCGATTATGATTAAAAATTTATTTTGAGATAAAATGCTCGAAATTAGTAATTAAACAATACTAAATTTTCTCTAAACGTCTAAGCCGGAACATATGGATATCACGAAAATATTTTTCGGTACACGAAGTCCAAAACTGGTGACAATCCCAATTTTCTCGGACATATGGCAACCCTTGGTCTATGAAAATAATTTAATAATTATTAATTAAGGGGCCCAACCACGGTTACAGATACAATCTATAAAATATGGATATAATCTATAATCATGTTTAAAACTGACCATGTATAAGTCTTTTAGATGTTTGCACATTTATTCATATATTTTTCCAATGTAAATATTTTTCTTTATAATTCTTTTAAATAAAATATTTATCTTACGTAAATCTAAGTTCTTTTGAGCACAGTTAAATTATTTTCATTTTTTTTTTTTTCCTGAGCTAAATGATTTTAATTTCTATAAAATTATTGAAATAGTTATATAATTTTTAAAGTAGAATATTTTTCTATTTGTTTACTAAAATTAAACTAGTTTCTGATAAATTTTTTTGTATAGAATTTCAAATTAATTAAAAATTTATAATGTAATAAATATGTAAGTGTTATACATTTTTTAAAACATAAAACATTAAACCATTTTAAATTACTTTTTAAGGTTTATACATGTAAATTAATTTCTAGACAACAGATTGAATATCATATTAGTTTTTTCTATGACATACATGATAAACTTACCTATATTACTTTTATATATACTAATTACTATTAATTTCCTCTTTTCTTTATATTCTATAATAAATAAAGGCTAAATTTAATTTGAATCAATAAAAAACTTATATATGTAATAAACTATTGCAATATTTCAATGTTATAACAATATGTTTCTATTCATATTTAAATATGGTATTTTCTTAAATTACAAGTAAAATATCAGTAGATCACACTCTGTATCATCAACATTTAATAATGAATATTATACACAAATATTATTAATTAAATATTGATCAATTTGTAATAACATAAATTAACCACATTTTTTCAAATAACACTATCTTTTGATATTAAATCTGTATATTTCAAATACATTTTTAACAAATTAATATAATTTAAAATAATTTGATAAGTAAGCAAATGTATACAATAGTTGAAAATTAAACTCAATCAGCATTTCTAACATAAGTAACCTAGACAATTATGGTTATAATGGTGATTGAACCAAAAAATTCTAAAAACTTTTATAATATAAAGTTATGCAAATTTAAATCCTCTATCTCTATAAGCTACTTGTCCAGTACGAATTAAATTTTCACGGCGATCCTAAAAAAAATATATTAAATTTGTATTAGAAGTATTTAGAATATTAAACAGATATTTAATATCTGGCACTTGTAATAAACATACACGTTCTTTTTTAATGACATATGTCAAAGTGCAGTAAGGCACCACGAGTAACAGAATACCGAGCAATGATGTCTTAGGAGTTGGCTTGAAAAATTCATACTGTGTACTTTTTAGTGACATGTATCTTTGAACACCAACATCAAACTATAAAAATACTTAAAATTTTAGACATTCAATAAATTGCATAGCTTTCTGTTTACATACCAGAGTGCCACCTTCCATTTTTACGTTTCGATATGGATTTGAACAATTCTTTATATATTCTTCAGATACAGCCTTTCGTAATGCATTTTTTTTCTTAATTATTTCGGGATCAGTAATTGTTTTAAAAGGAGATGCGGAAGCCATTTTAAATTACGAATAATAAAGTTAAAATAAATTTTTATTCTTTTAATCATCTATCTTCAAGTCTTCTCATTTTTTATCAATATCACCTTTAAAACAGCGTGACCAACACAATCTATCGAATAAGTAAAAACATATTTGAACAGGTGTAAGAACCTTGTTGTCATCTTCTTATAAAACTATGGGTATGTTTCTTTTTTACGGGGCACCTAAAATTTCAGATTTTGTCTAATGCCAACTTATGTATTTTTTAACGCTGAAAACTATGATGCAAACGAAAATTGGCGCAAACGATTAGTTAGGAAATTACAATTGAAATTTATTGAAATCTGATAGTTTTGATTAAATAATCTTTTTTCTAAAATTATTTTCAATGTTGTCAAGGTGCAAATGGGACCACCATTTAATAGAGGGACACGAGTTATCAAAGATTACAGTGGTTTGACATAATAGAAGAGGACCTGAAAACTGTGGGAGTAAAAGAATGGAAGGAAATTATACAAGATCTAGAGAAATGGAGGGATATAGTGTTGGCAGCAAAAACTCTAATAGTTATAAAACCCAGTGATGATGATGATGATACGAATTACCGTATACCGTAGCAAGGAAAAATACTTTTTGCATTTTTTTTTCCACTTTTTTTTGTAATCGGTATAATAATTATTTTATAATAAGGTTATATAAATGCTACAAACATGTCCAGGGGGTATGCAGGGTATGCAACTGCATTATATATTATAAAGTGTTGTTATAAAATAAATTTCAGTTGTTTCGATTTTTTGGCCAACTCCTCTAATACTTCATCAACAGTAATTTCAACTTCCCTGCGAATGTTTAATATAGCCAATTCTGCAAATATGTAAGAATTTTAGTTTATTTTTATTTTTTGGAGGCTCTGTGGGGGGGTCCAGTACCCCTGGACTCCCCTCCCCTCCGTAAATACGCCACTATACAGAGCATAATCCCATTTACAACAATATCGAGGTTTGTACAAAAACTAGGTTAGGTTTAGACTATAATTCCTCTTGGGGCGAAACCCCATCATCCCCACCAAAAAACTCCACGCAGTCTAGGGCGTATTTGAGGGAGATGAAGGGAGCAATCGCCTCCCCATTGCTCGTATTTTTTTTGAATATAGTACATTGATTTATTTAAAAATGTAATGTATAAATAATTAAGAATATAAATTTCTCGTCTATCATTATAATATGTTATCATTATAACAGGAACATGAGCTATAGGTAACTGTAAATTATTTTAAAGTTTGTAATAAAGAAAAATAAGTTTCACCCCTCCCCCCGTGGCTACAACACAAATAAGCCCTAAACGCAGTGGCACTCGAGCTTGTGAGTGAAGCTGGCAGGCGTAATGAGCGAAGTCCTATAATTTTTAAAATTAAATTTCCGATTTTTCGAAAAAAAATGCAAACAATTTTCATTACGATAAGAGATAACCATCTAACCAAATACAAAATTATCGTTCAAAAAAAAAAAAAAAAATGCACATTTTATTCTGCTTGTGCGGGGGTCGGACTTGATTACGTGGGTAAATAATAGATACTGCTACCCTTGAGCAACACTTTTAAACATTTTTGAAGATACATAACGAGTATTTAAGAATTTTAGTATAAAGTTATAAACTTTAACTAACTATTACTGAAAAACTAAGTTCTTGAGCCAAATTCTAATTTCACCATCATTTTTTTCACCCAAAATATGACTAAGCCCTCCTAAAAAATTGACACAATTTAGGATTTCTCGTAATCTAGAAATTTTTCAAAACTAGCATAACTACTCATTGGAAAAAATCTTAATAAGAATATAAATCAGATTTATTTGAATACAATTTGTTCAATATTTCTAATATGCAGTAAGAAATTTGATAGGACTTTGAATGTAACTCATTATTTTCTTTTGAAAATAAATTGTTATTGATAATATATATATGCATTATGGTCCAATTGTTCAGCCTTACACTATATATGCTTATTATATATATATATATATATATATATATTTTTATATGTATCAATTTATAACTTACATTTAATCTGCTTAAGATTTTAACTTTTATTAGTTAAATAGCTTTCAAAATAATCAAGAGAAAAAACAGTGATTAAAATAGTGTTTATTGGGTACCATAATAAGACATTAGAATTCACTAATTAATAAATTCCACCTATTAACAATTTTACTAACACATTTTTGTCAAAAATATATAAATATATATACATATATACGGTGGATCAAAAAGTTTCCATACACTAATGTTAGATTTTTTCAATAACATATAGGTAATGACAGTTTTTAAAAGTTGAAGCACTGTATATTTTTAACAAATATGTATTCAGAAACAACAACATTTTGTTTTTAGAAAAATGAAGCATACACATTAATTTATTTATTATTTACCTGTAAATTTATATTTTAGGAAAATAATAGCATAAGTCTCAGTGGATAATATGAATAACAGATAAAAAAAGTATTGAGATGGAAAAAATTTGTATAAATTGAGTTATGTCATAAATTAATTATAGTTGTACAGAAACTTTTTCTACTCAATGTATATATATATATATATATATATATATATTAAGTATATTATTCTTTTCTTGAATAATATTGAATATTATATCATATTTTGTTTTATTTTAATAGTTATGAATAGAGCTCGGATGTTTATAACTTGGCATATTTTTTTTCGCGCAACCAAAATTATACCCTAATATGATATAAATTTGATTCATGAAACCTTGATTGTAAATATGCAAACTTATTTTGCATATATTTGCATATTTGAGTATATATCGATTATTTCTAGATACAGGAGCATATATTTTATATTTTATATAAATTATAAGCATAATATTAAAAATTGTCGATATTATTATAAATTATCAATCATTATCATTAATTGTGTTATTTTCAGTCTACAAATACTTCTTGTTAGATTGTCGTAGGTCTTTCAAATTTGAAAATATCAGCAAAATTATTATTGTACAGTGTAATCCTGATACTTAAAGTGCTTAACCTTTATAAAATTTAACTTTAATAGATCGAAAACTAATTAATATATATGTATAAACATTTAATTAATTCATAAACAAAACAATATAACTAATGTACAAGCCCAGGGAGGATCTAGAAATTAAAAAAGGGGAGAGCTAGTAAAGTGAATTAGTGCCATAATTTGTTGTGCATGTCAATTTGAACAAAGTATCTCTTATGTCTGATATGGTTCTATCTATTATCTAAGGGGGACTTCAGCCCCCATAGTATCCCCTTGTATTTGCATCTGAACATATCTAATACTTTAATAAAATATAATTATGATTTATATAGTTTAGGGATGCCTTAAAATATACTGTTATGACCACACAACAGATTTAATACTAGTTTACATAATTAACATAATTTAACATAATATTATAAATTATATATTATTTTTTATTACTATAATTTCTATTAATGTGGTTTTTCAAAAGACTCATTATTTCATTGTCAAATTCTTGTGGTGCAGGTTTAGATCCAATAGCCCAAGCATATAACTCCCATTCATCGAACCTGCTATTGATCAGTGCATCATATTTTTGTAATTGAGCTTGATCAAATGTCTTCAAATACCTATCGGCAAATGTAGTAAATATTATACAATTTTCTAATGTGCCTCTTTTCCTAGATTGATATATCAGACGGTTTCTCATTAAATTTATATTAGAATCTGGAACATTTTTAGTATTACTGACTTGAGCATAATTGCGAGTTTTGGAAATAAGTAAATGTGTATTTCTCTGAAATAATTGAGAAAACATAAGTGTTATTTTGTTTTTGTTAATTATTACAAACGGTCAACTATATACAAACCATTATAGAGTTTCTACAAAAATAAACGGTTTGGTTCAGCATGTCGATCTCTCTCAGTTTGGTGAAATATTGAACTTTAAGGTTTATTGATCAGAATATGAAATTGTATTACGAGTTATTGTGAAATTACTAAATTTGATTAAGTTTGTTTTTATCTGATAATAAAATATAAGTAATCACTTATCACACCATAACATAAGCATGACATAAACGTTTCGCTCCTGCCGTTTCGTCAACATCAAAAAAACGAGTCCACAGACGTTTCGTCCTCGTCTATTATTAAGATAGGACATTTGGCGAGGGGCGGATCCAGAATCGGGGAATTGTAGGTCATGCCATTTCAAGAGGCCATTTATTAGGGATGAAACTGAATTAAAAATTAATACCTTGCAAAAAAAAAAAAAAATGCTCATAAAAATGTATAAGTATATTTATATTAAATTTTAGAATTAGTAATAATACCACCGATAATAACTTATTTACAATTAATAAATATAAACTTATTTTATCAGCGCAAATATGATTTACTTAACTTTCTACTAAAACGATATAATTTAAAATATAAATTATGAATTGAAAAATTTTAAATATAAATGACATTCATTTTTCAAGTAACTCCGATGGGCCAACTGTCCAAGAGTCCAAATCAAGGTCTAAAAAGAAAAAAAAATTTCCAAGAGTCCAATTTTGTCAACACATATTAACTGTGGTTCAGCTGACCCCTGACCCCCCCAGATCCGCCCCTGAATTTGGCCCCCGGGATTTATATAGATTTATTTATACCTACCTACAGAAAGTTTAGCCACTCGTTAGGTTAGGTTATTACGTTCTAAATTAATTATCTAATAAAAATAATAATATAGGTGAGTAAACTAACAAGTTAACAATTTTACGAACACCATTTTACCTTTATGACATTATCGATAGATATATTTATCTTAATCGAAGGTCTTCTTATCGACAAATGATATTGCTCGACTATTATTTGTCAAGCAATGTTAACTTTTTCAATTTGTATTGTAAAGACTACGGTTATTTACGTAAATTATTGATGTAAATAAATGTGGTAGAGACTAAATAATATTTTATACCTGCTCTGGATACTATAATAGTATACTGCACAGAGTACACTACGTAGTACTAGATTGTCAGTGTAATTGTGTACGTCAGTGAATAATGGAGTTGACCACGAAAATAATGAAATTATTAATTTGCCAAAAAAAAATCAATACTAAGATAAAATAAAACAACATTGTATTAAATTTAAATGTAGTAATGATAATGATATTTAATATTTTTTAAAAAGAAAAATAAGTGATCTAATATAAATAATTTTGTATAATTAAAATCTCTATAATTCCCGGGGGCCAAATGTCCTATCTTAATAATGAAGAGGGACGAAACGTCCGTGGACTCTTCTTTTTTGACGGGGACGAAACGTCCGCGAATCTTTCGATGAGATTATATTAGGAAGCAAATTGTTTTCTAAGCATCAAGATGATTACCAAGTACATTTCAATGTTTTCTATAAACCACAACCCTGCTACCTCTCCTAGGTGGCCCAATACTAAAAGTCCATAAGGTTAATTAATGTAAAATACATTTCATAACTTTAGTATTGTAATTCAATCGTAAGTATACCACGCATTTTATTAAAAATATTGTATATATATGAACAATATCTGTCATTAAATGAATTGTCTATCATCTTTAATAATAAAGGTAATTTTTTTATACTCAAAACTTAGTTTATATTATTATACAATGAATAGGCTAAGAGCCGAAATAGCTAAGACAATAGTCAACATGGTGAAATGGGGATACCAAGAAGGACTTGACATTTGTGAATGTGGCGAGAGGCAATCCGATGAACACCTACTAAAATGTGCCCTTGCCCGGTCAGGATGCACAACTGACGATTTGGCGATTGACAATGAAAACGCTATAATAATAGCCACCTACTGGCTGAAGCAAAATACTTAGCACTTTTATATTTTATATCTTAATGTCATTTATAATTTAATGCAATTAGTATTTATCAAGTCCAGCACTGGCCACGATAAGAAGAAGACTGTTGGGTATAATATAACAAGAATTATTAGAAATCTAATTCAAGTTGGTACATTTTACAATCCTGCTAAAATAGCAAAATATATTAATTCTAAAGTAGATAAACATGAAAGATATATGTATATATATATATATATATATATATATATATATAATCTATTTATATACAATTAATACATAACTGAATATATTGTATATTGAACTGAACAATACATTATTTTTCAGCAAAGATACCATGATTGGTTTAACTGTAAAAAAAGACTCTACTATAGTAAAATTAAATTGTAGAAAATATAACTTACTTTTTCAATAATTTATCATAAGAGTTATACTACTAATTACTATTTCTCATTATGCAAAAATACCAACAGCATAAAAGCATTACTAAATTAAATACTTACGAGTCTATAGTTTTAATATGAACAACAACATTAATTTAAGAAACATAACATCCATAACAATATATCATTATTCAAAATTTCAAAAAACATTACATTTATTGAATATATAAACAATTTAATGAAATTATTATTAAATCACTTTATCTACTTCAGTTTCATTTTTGAACGCAATTCAGCTAACGTGATAAAAATAGCTTCTTCGGTTCTAATAGTTCTTGAACCTTGATTTGGACAAGTGTTTAAATAAACATCAAATAATGTTGATGGGTTTTCTTCATTAATATTTTGATCAGCTTCTAATGCAGCTTCAAGTCCATGAACCCCTCCAAAACATATTAATGCGTGTTTGAAAATTTCAAGTTGTTTCTGATCGGCTTGATCTACATCAACTCCTTTATCAGATGTTCCGATTTTTAAATCATAACCACCAGGATAGGGACATTTAGTAAATACTTCATTGATTGATTCAGCATTTCTAACAGTGTAACCCCAGTAAATTCCCAGTTCATTTTTAGGAGTACTCGGAGCAACAACAATACCTTTTTGTCGTTTAGAATCGCTTGAGTTAGGAATAAGCTTGACAGTAACTCGTACAAATGGCTGGATACATTTGTCAACTAAGACATGTTTTCGAAGACCAACATCAACATTACAGCCTTTCCCTTTTTTTGGTGGAAGTGTTGATACAACACCTTCTCTACAAATGAAAATATCATTCAAATTAAATAATTATAATAATGTATTTTTATTATTTTATACTTGGCAAATAATTTGATATTTTAGCATTAATAGTATTAAATATTTTAAAATAAATATTAAAAATAAAACTAAGAGCCAATTTCTCAATTTTAAAGTCACAATAATTGATTGAATTTATGTAATCTGCGAAAAAAGGTAAATTAAAAAAAAAAAAAAAAAATTAATTGAATTTTAATTATTAAACATGTAAATCCATAATTCAAACATTTTATTTTATAGCAATTGCAACTATTTTTATCTAATAATTTATGTGCAGTTATGTCAACAAATTATAAAGCTTTATAAATTTAAAGGTTTTTTTAATGATAAAATTATAATTAAAAACCATATATAGCAACTAATTCACCTAAATGGAACATTGTCTTCTTGTCTAAAATGATGAGGTGCATCAAGTGGATTTAACACTCCTGTGTATTTTAAAAAGTTATGCATTGGAAATAATATCCTCCTCAAGTATTGTGGGCATTCCAAGTATTGTAAAATTATTGCTAATTGTTTACATGTCTTAGAACCTCCTTCAGTTTTTTTGTTGGCTATCATTACATTTGTCTGCTCACCAACATCATCAAATACTACAATCTAATGAAAAAGCAATTAAAAGAAATATTTTTGTATTTTATTAAGAATTCAACAAAACAAACCTCATCTATTTTGTAGATGCAAGCAGCTCTTGCTATTTGACCAGCTAAGTAAGTTCTGAATTCTGGAGACTGAGCATTATCTAAAATGGATCCTGGCACTGCTATAGTTACAGTAGGCAGAACTGCTACTTTTGTCGATTTTGGTTTACTTTTTGTACCTTCAATGGAATTGAAACTGTTATTTTCTATAGGCTCATCAGTGTTAGCATTAACCACCTCTGTAACTTGATTTTTATTTTTCTTCTTTTTCTTTACTTTCTCCATTAATAATTCAACAGATTGTGGTTCTTTTTTTATTTCTTCTTGTTTTTTTGTTTTCTTTTTAATCGTTTCAATCACCTCGTTTGCTTCTTCTTTGTTTTCGAATGTATTCTTTTTTTTTTTTTTTTTTTCAACTTTTTCTACAGCTTCAATGTTTTTACGTTTTTTATCTTTTTCATTAAAAGTAACATGATTTTCGTCTTCAAACAATGCCATGGTTGGACTACAAACAGAATTTTTAAAAATAATATAGATACAATTAAGTTATTGCAATTGTCACGTGTATTGTTGAAGTTATGATAATTGATAATACGGTATATAAACAATAAACATGATGCTATCACATTACACTAATCTATTCTGTGATGTTATCACAAAACAGTGTTGTTAAAATCTTGGTTCATGAAGTTTCAAATCGTTGATATAAAATTAATACCATAAAACTATTATTATTATTTTAAAATAGCGGTTTCGTAATCGACCAGCCAAAAGATCATCCTCATAAAATACATTCCCAAATTAACTGTAGTATTGAAAACAATTATTTCAGTAATTTTTTTCTTAAGGTTATCAATTGTTTAGGGTTAAACTACAGATTAAATGGAGATGTAATCTTCGGACTAGTTGTTGAATTGTATTTTTTTTGCTGATAATATAATTCTTCCAATGGTCAATTTTTTATTTTAGTGATTCAACACGTGGTTTTAACATATTTTCACTATTTCAACTTAATGTATTATTTAATTCTTGATTAATCCAATAATCTCGATTATCCATTATTTTATAATATATTTTTCTCACAATGGCGTTTACTGATAACTTGGGTAATTTTTATTTTTATTATATATTTGTATAAGTCAACATTTCAGATATTAATTTATTACTTGGATTATAATTGCATAATCCCTTTACCTGAATTAATAGAATGAACCAGGAATGTAATTTAAAATTTCTTATAACAGAGGTTGACATTAATCTTAAATATAAGTTGTTAGAGATTATTATTTATATGTTTTACTATTTATGACTCAATTATACATTGGATAAGTACTTGTCTAATCCAGTAGAAATATTTTATTGCAGTTTTATAGGACGATAAACTCTATTTTTTTAACTATACGTTTAATATAATTTTAAATTCTTTAAAAAATAATGTGACAGAAATTTTTTTTTTTTTGAGAATAAATTTTTTCTTATTAAGGTTAAACAAAAATATTTTAATAAATTTAATCTGTATTCATTTATATGATAATTATTAAAGGTAATTGATTACAAGGCTGGACGGTTTGATTAAAGGGTGTGACCAAATATAACATTGCTTACAATTCTTGACTTTTTTTTTATTAAATTAATTTTAATTTTTTTTTAAAGTTGAGGAGATCCTTTGGCCAGTTAAGCATAATATGGCATGGAGATTATTAGGAAGCAGTGTTTAGAAAGAATGTGGTTAGTGCAACATTTCTCAAAGTTTCCCAAACCCTAAGGTTCCGTGGGACAGTTTTCAGGGTTCTACCAGACATATGTGATTATTGAGAAACTTATTTTATATTATATTTGGAAAAAGTATTATTTTATATCATTTTAAAAAAATTGTGTTTTAAACTAATTTTAATAAAGAGTAATCATTACAAACATTTTTTTAGAAAAATTAGAATTGAACTGAAATGGTTCTGCGAAATACAAACTATTTTTTAAGGGTTCCGTGATTGTAAAAGTTTAGGAACCGCTGGATTAGTAAACGTATGTACACATTCAAATTTTGTAAATGATATTCGAATGTCCCTCACTTTATCAAATAGAACGTGTACAACATTTATATTTTTAATGAATAAAAACCATTTTTAGGGCATTCAAATTTACTTACCATTTTAAAAATATATGTATAAATAATAAATATTGGTTATAATACAGTATAAGTCTTAAAATTAAAGTAACATATACCTAATACATTTTATAAAGGTC
The DNA here is from genome assembly GCF_003268045.1 of Sipha flava. NCBI lineage: Eukaryota > Metazoa > Arthropoda > Insecta > Hemiptera > Aphididae > Sipha > Sipha flava. Next base: position 1,749,262 of record NW_020273159.1, on the reverse strand, counting down.
CTATTTATAAAAATAAGTAAGTGATTCTTAAATATATAATAAAAAAAGTTTTTATTATTATCCTTAAAATTAGAACTTTTTAACTTGACTGATAACTATTTAAGAATATCCTCTTAATCTTACAGTATAAAATGCTTTTTTTTCAGCTCTCATCAGTGTATCAGATAAAACAGGATTGTTGGATTTGGCAAAAAGTTTGGTAGATGCTGGTTTCAAATTGTTAGCAAGTGGTGGAACTGCATCTTTTATTGAGAATGACGGAAAATTACAAGTTACAAGTGTTTCTGAATTCACTGGTGCACCAGAAATACTTGGAGGACGAGTAAAAACTTTACATCCTGCCATTCATGGAGGTAATTATACATGTTAATTATAAAATCTTATATGATTGTATTTTTTTAATTCATGATAATTTTAAAATATAGATGATTATTAATTATTACTAATTATTAATAATTAATTTTTTTAAATAAAAAAATATTAATTTATAATTAATTATAAAGGTAAATATAATTATAATTAATATAAAATATTTATTATATTTATATTATAAAATAAAGTTTTAATATCTAACTTAAGTAAAATAATGTAGGTACCTAAATTATGAAAATATGGAAAAAAAATACTTCATTTAAATTTATGATAATTTGAATATGAAATTATTTTATTTATTTTTTTTTGTTTTTATGGAATATTTTTAGATATTTTAAAAAAATGTATTGTTAATGTAATTTAATATACTAAAATATACTTTAATTTTAGGAATACTGGCTCGTTTAACACCAGCTGACCAAAATGATTTGAAGAAAAATAATTTCAGTTTTATAAAGATAGTAGTATGTAACCTATATCCATTTGAAAAAGTTGTTACTCTATCAGATACTAAAATTGAAGATGCTGTTGAAAATATTGATATTGGAGGTGTAACACTTTTGCGGGCTGCTGCAAAAAATCATGAACGTGTTACTGTTCTTTGTGATCCTGCTGATTATTTGGAAATAGCTAAAGAAATATCATTGACCAAAGATACACTTTTAGAAACACGTAAAAAATTAGCTTTAAAAGCATTTACACATACTGCCATATATGATGATTGCATATCAGATTATTTCCGGAAGAAATTTGCCTGTGGAGAAAGCCAAATGAGTTTAAGATATGGGATGAATCCTCATCAATCTCCAGCACAGCTTTTTATAACGGAAACAAAATTACCACTTAAAGGTTTGTAAATTGTTTATTAGAAAATTATTCTTTATACATTTTTATCTATTATAATTTACTATAACTGTTTATAAAAAAATTATAATTAATATTTAATTGATTTTTGTAGTAATTAATGGTTCACCGGGATACATTAATTTATGTGATGCTTTTAATAGTTGGCAACTAGTTAAGGAACTCAAAGAAGTTACTGGTCTTCCAGCTGCTACTTCATTTAAACATGTCAGTCCAGCAGGAGTAGCTTTAGGCATACCATTAAATAAGATTGAAGTAAAACTATTGAAATAGTCTTTAACTATTCTGTAAGATTAATGAATGATGGATTTTAGGCACAATTATGTATGGTTAGTGATCTACTTGAAATAATGACTCCACTTGGATCAGCATATGCTCGTGCTAGAGGTGCTGATCGTATGTCTTCATATGGAGATTTCATTGCTTTATCACACCCTTGTGATTTAGTTACAGCTAAAATAATTTCTAGAGAAGTAAGTTATTTTATTTAATTATAATTTTATACTCAATTAATTTTAAATAATATTAAGGTCTCTGATGGTATAATTGCTCCTGGATATAGTGATGAAGCTTTAAATTTGCTAAAGAAAAAGAAAACTGGAAATTATTGTGTTTTACAAATAGATCCAGCCTACTCACCTAAATCTGTTGAGCGTAAAGTTTTGTTTGGAATGACACTAGAACAAAAACGTAATGATGCAAAAATCAATGAGAATCTTTTTAATAATGTTGTAACGAAAAGACAAGACGTAAGCTACCTTATATTAATAAAATATAATTTATTCAACTATTAATTAAATACAAATAAATATATTTTGATGTAGATAACTGAAGCAGCTATCCGTGATTTAATTCTTGCTACAGTAACATTAAAATACACACAGAGTAATTCAGTATGTTATGCTTATAAAGGGCAAGCCATTGGAATTGGAGCTGGACAACAATCTAGAATTCACTGCACTAGATTAGCTGGTGATAAAGCTGATAATTGGTGAGTACATTTATTCTATTTCATTAATTAATTAAAAAATAATATTGATTTATTTGCTTGGTTATTTTATAGGTGGCTCAGACAACATCCATTGGTCTTAGGTATGCAATTTAAAAAATCTATTAAAAGAGCTCAAATATCAAATGCCATTGATGATTATATTGGTAACACTATTGGTATTGGCCTGTCTCGTGCGAGATGGGAAAGTATGTTTGAAGTAGTTCCTGCTGAATTAACTTCAGAAGAAAGACGTTCCTGGTCTAAAAAATTGAAAGGTGTCGCTTTATCATCTGATGCATTTTTCCCATTTAGTGATAATATTGAAAGAGCTGTTCAGGTAAGTAACACAATTATATAAAAAAAATATGTTTATGTAACTAAATATTAATGTATTTTTTAGAGTGGAGTTGAGTTTATTGCTTGTCCATCTGGCTCAACAAATGATCAAGAAGTGATAGACTACTGCAATGAACAAAATATTATATTGGCCCACACTAATTTAAGATTATTCCATCATTGAATTGGTGACAAGTTTCTTTAAATTTTAAATTTTTTACTAAAAATTAAACAATGTAATTTTAATTAAACTATATGTTCATTGGTTGCATATGTGATTAATACTGAGTAGTTTAAATACATTGGACTGTTTCTAGCATATTTTAATGTTTTATCCATACAAACAGAATTACTACACAAAAAAGAACTTTCCCTTAATATTCTCTATAGCTTTTTCTTACTATTAACAATGATGAGAACTAATATTAATAAATTAAATAATTTCAAATTATAAAAATATAAGAGTAATTAATATGCTACGGTTATAATGTTTTTACATTGATTCTATGACATTTAGTTTAATATTCTTACCTTTTAAAGTTATTTAAAAAATATGGGGTTTTACAATAGATAAGACTTGAAGGAAAAACTTGTGCTCAAAACTGTTATTCAAAAAAAAAAAAATGCCTAATTGGATTCAGTTCCTTCAGAATATTGAAAATATGCTAAGCATCACATTAAATTTAAAAAGGCCATTTTAGTTCGGAATTAATTGCATTAAGAATTAGTGGGACTACTTTATCAATGATAACAGTAAATTTATAATGAAAATATTTTTACTTCAGTTTTGAAATTACTGATTATCATTATATTAAACATTTATATATATATATATATAAATTAATATCGAATTACTTGGTTATGATCAATAAACACCATGCTTTTATTTAAATTTAATTTAATGAAATTGTCTATAGAATTGGCTAACTCTAAACCTCTTTTGAAAACAACTCGGAGACTTAGAATTGCATTCAATATAGCATAATATGTATGAAAAGAATATTTAATGTAATTTTTTTTATTATAACCTTGGTTATTATAGATGTAATTTCCTTCAACACCGGTTGTAACAAAAACATGGAAACTTTTAAGTATAACATATTTTTTTTAGATACAATTATACCTAAACAAAGTCATAACAATTCAATGACCATAAATTATATTTTGTACATTTCATATTATAATTTTGTATACATAACATGAATCATACTACATGAGAATATTAAATTAGCACATCTTTATTACTAACTAGATGCATTAAGCGAAACATCAACAATCTGTAACATATTATTCTATATGACAAATTATTTTTTAATTTCTCACATTTTTAATTGCTTCTATCACAGCATTTATTTTAATAGTAACATTTACAATTGTTTTTTTTTTTTTTTTTTTTAGATACTTTACTACTTAGTACAAATTTATTCAAAAATTTTTTGATTTATAAATAATTAAATTTTAAGTAGTTGAGTATATTTAAGCATTTATCATAGCCAGAGGTTTATGACCTAATGAGTTGATCTCTAACGATGATTACATATTTGAATTAAATAAACGACATATTTTATTAATTTTAGTGAGATAGTTAAACCATATTTTTTTATGGTAATCTTAGAAATATTTTATCAATACTAATGGGACATCATAATGTACATTCCATTTTATGCCCAATACACTTTTATTTACAGCCTAGATGCTCATAATCATCTTTAATTTTTTACAATTTAATTCCAATCAATATGAATAACAAGGAGAAAAATGTTTTTCAAGTTAAAATAACTGGATCCTTAAGGGTTGATGTTTCAATACACATAGATGAAATATTTATGAATATCAAATTCCTAACTGGATAAAAGAAACCCAATATTTGCCTTAATAGTTCAAGGTAATTTCCACAACAGAATTTTGAAGATTTATACTTGATAATATTTAGTTTTATTGAAGTATATTATAATGAAATAATTATTCTAACTTTAAATAATTTGTAGAGGGACAATAACAATATATGCAAGTTAAAAAATTATATTTAACTAGTCATTATATAATTTATGAAAAGGATAAGTCTTATTTTTTTTTTAAATATCTTCATTTATTACGTTTTATAGAAAACATGTAACATTGGTACTGAAGCCATAACTGATAACAGCAAAAAACATTAAATTGAGACAAATTTACCAACAGATTCTAAAAATTGCATAATAAAAAAGGAATAAATAAATGGATTCTACAATAAGTATTTATTCTATTTATATATCTGTGAAATATACAAAATAGGAAAAACCAAAAAAAAAAAAAAAAAACAGTGTTCCGACCTAGGCGTTTAATACGTCTACAATATGAGGCAGTTTTACATAAACACCTAAGTGCTGTCTTATAGTTATTATCTATTTTATAACAGGTAAATTCCCTATCAAGATGTATTTCACAGACAACAGTCTTTCGTAATTCTTCCGGTCGTGCCAATTTTGAATAGAATTAAAAATTCCAAGTTGGTTTAATATTTTGGGATGTTTTTATTTTTGGTTAATGAATGACGAAAGACATCGTGAGACGACTTAGAAAGCAAACAACAATAAGAAAGCCATCATAAGACAGAAGAGACCCATAGCTTCAGACAAAGCAAATCCCAAAATGGCATAAGAGAAAAGCTGTTGTTTGAGTGATGGGTTACGTGCATAACCAATAATCAGGGAACCAAATACTGTTCCAATTCCAGCTCCTGGAAAAAAAAATAATAAAATCAAAATGTAAATAGAATTTGTATAAAATAAACTCCATTAAAAATATAAATTTAATAGTTTACATCAAGCAACCAAGCAAAATTTAACAGAATATTTGGTAATTCAGTATTGATAGACAATAAAAAACTAAATATTAATGGATTTTGAGTAGTAAAGAACAAAAACGAAATAAGTTCATAAAATATTTAATAATTTGCCAATAAAGCAATTAATTAAAAAAAATTTGTTTTAACTTACATTTTCAGCATGCTTCATTTGAAAAAAATTCTTCCAAAAAAATAACCTTCCAAAATTCAAACACCATGCTAAAGCTAGTTATTTGCATAGCAATTAAATTATGAAAGCTAATCTATTAACAATAAAATGCACTAAAACCAATTAGCAACGCATTCATATATTTTATCCATATAATCAAAAATAAGTAAAAATATTTCAGAGTATGAATGCAAATTTAATTATATTCAAATAAATAAAATTAATACAATAGATTAATTTCAGTAAAATTAGGAATTATAAAAATTACTTAAAATTTTTAAAAGATTTTTAAACTTGAGATTTATAATAACTGGTTGCATTTGTCTCTTGACTGTAAATACTAAATAAATTTTCAAAGTAAAATTTATAGTAGATCAATGATCAACCTTTTAAACTTAACAATGAAAAATATTAATTTCCCCATTAAAACCCAAATAACAACATAAATGCAACCATAATACACATGAGGCCCATTGCTTCTGCAAGAGCAAATCCTAAAATTGCATAGGAAAAAAGCTGTTGTTTTAATGATGGATTTCGTGCATAAGCTAACAATAAGCAACCAAAAACCATTCCAATTCCAGCACCTATAGAGTGAAAAAAGCAAACAAGCATACACAAAATACAAAAATAATAAAAAAAAAAAACTTCAATTACAATTATTATTTTTAAAAAATGTTTATACCTTGAATATAAAAACAAGCAAGCAAAAAACAAATATAGTATAAAAAGCACAAAAAGGCATTTATATCATCACATTCTCATACTTCAAATTTAATTTAGCTTTAAATACCTGATCCAGCAATTCCTACAGTGGCTGCACCAGCACCAATAAATTTGGCAGCAGAATCAATATCTCTGGATACAGCAGAGGTTTGGAATCCCCTGACAGCGTTCACCTGATTTATTACATATTAAATATAAACATAAATATTAATAGTTCGAATGGCTATATGTATGAAGTAAGTATACCAAGCTTCCATTGGAAACAATGGCACTGGGAGTTTGTTGGTTTTGATGTTGCAATTGGGTGTTTGGTCCATTTGAAACAATGCTGCTAATAGGCCTGACATAAGCTCTGGAGTTGGAGAGGATCTGTAAATACATTTAAAAAATATTTAGAAATGTGTTAATTTGATTCAAAATCTCTCAAGAAAATGCAATTAAAAAAGAGTACTATTTATTATATACAAAAATTTCAGATTTAATACACAAGTATTAAAATATTTATCTTGATAAAAGATTTTTTAAAAATATATTTTAATCACAACTATGTAAAATTAGTATAAAAAATGCAGTAATGTATAAATTAATTTTTAACATAACATTAAAATTCTAAAAAGGAATAGTTACAGTAAAGAATTAAATATAATACACTTAGCATGTTAATAATAAGTATTCCTCTTTTTGATAAATTATTAAAATACTTCATCTGATAAATTCTTGAGTAATCTATACAATTTCTCAGATTGAATACATAGAAACACAACACCACTTCACTTATTTGAAATTTAAACTTATTTAATTTAAAAACTAATACAACAAATAAATTTTAAATTATATTTATTTATAATATTTAACTATTTATTTTTTAAATCAGAATAAAATTAAGAACCATATTAAGTTAAAAAACGGAATATCTCTGTATATAAATATATGCTGTTATTTGGAAGTTAGATCAATCAGCCTACACTTTTTGAAAAACCAGCAACCTTGTGTTCACCTTCATTGGCCACCAATGCTCTTTAACCTCAATAAAAAACTTTTAATAGACGCGGATGTAATTCACACTCCGAAACGAATACAAATTTGGCACAAATAATCTTTTTCCAAATACATGAGCCGCTCTAGTATTCAATTACTCGTAACTACTACACACAAGATATGATATAATATACTTACGGCGGAGCGTACAGCTGGGGCGACGGCTTTGGCTAAGGAATACATGATTTATGTGGTTGTTAATTTGTTGTGGGCTAACTGGAGTGTTGAAAACTGAAAACAAAAAAATAATTGACGATGAACATCGTACAAAAAAAAACGAAGAAAAAAATCGATTAACCTCGTGCTGACCGATTTTTAACCTTTGGCAAGGGCAAACACGAGGGGGTAGTTTGAGTGTGAAATGGAGCGTTAAGTTCTGGAGAACAAAAAAAGCGGTAAGAAATTTCACCCATGTAAAACTGAGTGGTAACAAAACACGGAAAAAAATTTGACGTTTTAGGCGTGACCCGAAAGTTACAAGATGGCGGACGTGGAGGAGTGAAACGTAGAATTTATCGGGAGAAATTTCTGCAGACCGATGAACAAGCATCGTGTGGTTGTGCGTATGCTAAAAGGGAAAAGTACCTAAATATATTCGGAATGTTAACAACGGGAGTTGAAGATAAAAAATAAACAATTAAAGTTTTAATTCCGATGTTGTACTTACCGAATGTGAAGCCGTACAGACAAGCGACGGTGAGAAAGAATGACAGACAAACGAGACAAGACGGACACGACTATGACCGACCGGGTTGTGCGGCGTTGCGGCGGCCCGGAGTGCCGCTCACTCACCAACCAATAGGAACCGTCAGTGCATATGAGCGCGGCAACGTTGCCACCGCACTGGTCAAAATTCCATCAGCGAGCAAACAGCTGATGACAGTGGTTACCGAGTAACCGTGGTGACAGGCCGGCCGGCTAGTGCCAATAATCCCTCCAAAACCATTTCGTTTTCAAATATTTTCGATTACATTTACACTCATTTATCTTACGACACACTAAAAAATTAAAATACAAACAATGATAAATTACCACTGAAGTATAAACTAAATTATAACCATTAAAAAGCAACTTTTTTAAGTTCTAGTTTCATTTCATTGCTTTCGGCTTATAATGTAGTTAATATGCTTGTATACTTGTATAATTGTCAATAAAATGTATGTTCTATACGTTTATTCAACGTATGTTTATCACATTTGAAATTATTGAAATAACTTTTTTACTGAATATATTTCTTTCTATACTATATTTAATATTTTAAAACAAAATAAATTCGGTGAAGTTTAAGGTAAAAACTTAAATCATTATTATAATATTCTTATTGGAAATATTTTTAATCAATATTATATTATTTTACTGTGAATAGGTAGTTTTAAGTTAATAAATCTTTATAAATCTTGATTCTTAATATATCATATAACATAATATAACATAAGCTATGTAGCGTTCACAGGTTTTCCAAAAACTCGTACAGCTAAAACTATGATGCAGTGTTGTCCTGGTTCTAAAGGGCCCAGGCAGGATTATATTTAGAAGGGCCCCAATTCCCATACTACAAAATTTATTTATTATACTTAAATTAAATAAATAAATAAATGTAAAATGGTCATTAAAATGTAATACATATAGATTCTATATTTGTCATTTTAAATAAAAAAAAAGTTAAAAATTTTCTAAATCTAAAATTACCGTTACGTATTCAACTTTTATAAAAAAAAAAAAAACATGAATGTATAAAATAAATTCATTTAATATATTATATAAAAAGTCTTGTCATTTCTTTTGACAATTTTGCTATGTCATCTATTAGTTTTATTTTATCTACATTCAGAGTAATATCTTTTTCTATAGCCATAAGCATTAGTGGTTCTAAATTTGGCTGATCGAGTGACGATCTTAATTTTGTTTTTATTACTTTAAACTTAGAATATCCTTTTTCATAAGTGACTTGAGTTAATGGTAATAGCATTATATATTTAAAAACTTGTTACAAATTGTAGTACATACCATCATAGGCGGTACTATGGTAGGAGCAAGGTAGGCGGCTGCACCCTTGCGAGTTCTTACTTACCCTATACATTTCAAATATTGGTTGGAAACCCCTCATATTACATGCTTATTTAGAGTCTGCATGGTTGTAAGTAATAATATTATTATCTACAACCATGGGAACCATTCAAGTAAATATGCTGATAAGATTTTTGCCTCAACATTTTCAATATTATTATAATTTATTTTTATCATTGACAAATCATGAACCAATATTATTACTTTATTATTATCTGTATCACAAACGTTTTGCATGATTTTATACTTTGATTTGAAATGTGTATTTTATTCAGTATTCTTGAGTTTTTTGGATAATACTAATTATAATAAAAATTATAAACACAAACCAAAGTAAAAAAATAAAAATTTTATATGACTTTGTCATACAAGAACCATCATAGGTGGCTCTACGGGGTGTGCCGTGTGTCCTTTGGTACACCCTAATGTGAATAATGCGAATAAAAAAATTAATCATTACAATTGAGAATATATGTGCATATACATTAATTAAATTTTAGATTTTATAAGTAATATTGCAAGTGTTCAGAATAAGTCTAAAATAATAATTACGCGTATATTTCGTTATTTTACATCATTAACGGAGCCTTTATTTTTAGAATTTAAATCATAACATGGTCTACAGATACGTGTTTATAGCCTTCCTTTTATATTTTGAAAAAATAACCAAAAAATGACAGGACACACTCAGGTAAATTGTGGTAAGTTATTATTTTAAAATTTTAAAAGATAAAATAAAATAAATGTAGGTAATTGTAAGTGTATTATTCATTTTACAAAATAATCTTATTTGAAATAAGTTGAAATAGTTATTAATAAAATACTTTTTTTATAGTACTTATACTTATAATATATAATATAAGTCTATGGTATTGCTACTCTAAAGATTTAGAAGAAATAGTGTTAATATTTTACTTAAAGTATTTCCTGCCCCCGCTGCCAAGAAGGTCTAGTACCACCTATGCATATCATCAGTCCCATATTTAGACATTTTGCGCGCCGGCTTAAAAAAAAAAAAAATTTGGCGCCCCTATATGGGGTCCACCCACGGAAAATATAGGAGATAGATCCTCAATGAACTTTTTAGATATTCTAAAATCAATGGTATTTTTGTGTAGTAGGCATCTATTATATATAGATAGAATTGTATATCGAAAATAAATATCAGAAAATTATATAAATGCGTTGTCATAAAAATTATTTTGGGCTTATTATACTATCATATTGTAATGAAGGGTATAAGAAAAAGTCTACTCGAAATTGACAAAATTACGAAAAAAATTATTGAACAAAAGAGTAAAAGAGTTATGCTCCAGATATACTAATCTCGGAAAACAAAATTATTATATAGCATATATTTAGCATAATAGAATAATAGTAGTTAAAAACATGACTGAAACAGATTTCTCTACACACCTACATTGATGTAAGACTTGTACCTTAAAATATTCTGTAGTGCGTACGATAAGATAAATTACTATACATGTCTTAAACTCTTGACCTTAATAATTAATTGTTTGTGCACTAGCTGAGGACAAAATTATTGCGATTGCAATTCAATGGAATTCGATTGTTACAGTAAATTGGTAATAATATTAATTCAAATCGTTGTATTTATGTACTTTAATATATTTTATATACTTTACCTTGTAATCTCAAGTCGTATGACGATGTACTTGGCAAGAATGAGTGAAATTTATCGACTTGTTTCAAAAATCGAGGTTTTAAAATATTATTTCCTATTTGATTTTTCTATACACCCGAGATATTATTATGTGAATGATGATCATTTCAAACTTTTGAACGTTTCATATGAAATTCTAATATATTTATATTAGATTGTTAACAATGTTGACGTTTTGCACTGATTTAATTTTTTTATTATTAATGTGATTTACAAGTTAGTACTTACATAAAATAAATAACCACAATATAATTACATTTAGAAGTAAAATAATAGTAAAAACGTTTTGAAACATATAAGTAAAACCTAAAATACGAAAAATATATATTTTACGTTTGTTGTTTCAAACTTTAGTTGATAAGGGAAAAATTATGCATTCAACTCGTAAGCTAATGAAAAACGTGAAATCCTGTTAAAAATGTTGACGTCTACAACCCAACCCCCCGCACCCAGATAAATCGAAGGAATCGATTATGTTTGGAACGTCAACGTTCAAACACGTCTGCTCGTGTCTATATCTTGCGGTAACGTCATCGTCATCGGAATAAGAACATATGAAAATTGACGTAGGCCAAAGCTATTTGACTTTCCGATAATATTCGATGGGTCGTCCCCACCGATACTACGGCGCGTTTGCTGGTTGAGGTCAACGCGAGCGCAGCCACCAGTGAGACCCAAAGTGCAAATACAGGTCGGTCGATCGCCGCGGCTTCCATTGGAGAGAAATACATGATACCTCATCCGTCTGCGATGCCGAGGCGTTCTGGGAAGTAAGAGGTGCTATTCACGATCAACGGACGACGCGAGCCGCCGAACGAAAATACAGCGCGTACGCCTCCCGTCCGACGACGATATTAATAATATACATATAATATAATTGTCGTTCAAACGGGTACTAGTCGCAACGTTGTGCCCGAAGACCGTGCAGAACCCGACCAACGTGGACCTGTCAACGTTTTCGTCGTAGTTCCACGTTATCTCGCCAATGTTCGATTCCGAACGTTTTGACCAACGCGTTACGCGCCAATCGCGTCAGTGGCATTGAGACGGGAACAGCTGCTGTGCGTGCGGTGTGCAGGCGCCCGGCACCGCGTGCCGGGAGTGGGGGCACGCACTCCGGTAGTGATCAGCTGATAATCATACTGTTAACACCCAGGCCCTTGTGACTTTCGTTCAGCTGCTGGATAAATGGCCGTATTTCTGTTAAACGAATGTAAATTCAACAACTGCGGCCTGTGTTTCAAAAACCTTTACGATCTCATACAGCACATCGAAGACAATCATATAGGTAAATTTTTAGACAACGTACACACGCCCACCCACACACGTTATACCGTCCGGCACTGTCGACTCGTCGTCGGCCGGGCTGGCGGGCTGCCGACTCCCGTGGGAAACGTGTTATATCGTATTTTTATTTTATTTTTTATTTTTATTTTTTTTACTATCAATTTTTCAACTCGCCAACTCGACGTGACCTTTCCGCGTACTATTATTACCCGGACCCCGTGTCCCGTCGAACTATTAGAAATGGTGACCTAATTGTAGTGCTTCGATTTAAATTTAGATCGTCCCCCCCTCAAAGGATTTGGATCCGTGTACTTCGTTTTCTTGATTTTTCGAGAGCAGCGGTTCGTCTTGTTGCAAACTTTTGACTAGCATCGATTTTTCTTATTTGTTCAATTGACCAAGTCTGCTTCCAATATATTTTTAGTATATTTTTTAAAATATATTTAATTGAAAATTGTTTGTCCAATATTATTAACGTTTACTGTAGTGATTAATTGATATTGATACTGTTACAATTTTCTGATATTTCAAACATTTTCTTTCAATCAACATTTGAAGTTGTAGCTGCCTATTTTTCAGTTGATTGTACATTTAATTATTGATTGAAACAGTAAACAGTTCTGATTTCATCATAAGGGTGTATTTATCAAATAAGTGTAAAAAATTTGTTAGTACTTTCATTTTCTAATTATTTTAATACCTAATGACCATTTTTAGTTAATATACTAAAATAAAAATGCATCATGTTATGGAGCTTATTGATAAATAATTGTAATGTAAATTAAAATTTGTACCTTATAAAATATATTACAAATATAAATTATATCTTTACAATTACTATTTCAATATATTGGCATTAGTATTTGACCAATTAAATTATACCAAGACCCTCAGAAATTTATTTTCATGTTTAAAATGTTAAGGTTCTAAATTTTAAAACATGAACTGATAAATAATAAAAGCTGCTGTAATTTTTATGACAAAAGCAAATTAAATAAAAAAAAAATAATAATAAAAACAAACATTTTAATTTGTTTGAGTACATATTTACATATTCATAATTGTTTTGGCATAAATATATTTAATGAGTATTAAAATGTGAAAAATCAAATACATTTAACCTGAGTAATATATGTTGTTTTTAATACAATATTAATTTATTTTGCAGTTAGTTTAATAATAAATGTTCTACTAATATACTTTGTTTATAATCTTATAGATTTAATAAACAAATTATAAACTATTATTATAAAATTTAAGCTGTATAAAAAATTAAAGAATTGCCTTGTCTGATTGTTTCTTATAATTCATTTTTATTAAAAACCATTAAAAATGTATTATTATTCATTATAATGTATAATGTATTTTTATAATAATATAATAAATTGTTGAGATTTGTCTCTTATACTTAAGTAATTCATGTAAAATGAATGCTTAAAGCATTGTAAGTTGTATCATTATTTAATCTTTAACTAATGTTTTATTAATATTTCGGATGTTTAGATTTGTATAATATTCATTTGGATTTGACACATAGATACTGATCCAAAACCAGTTGAGCTGATTGATCGCACTGAACAACAATGCTTGCCGCTCAGTTGTGTTATGCGGTTTTTCAGCGAAAATGTCGACAAAACAGATATTGTCGCAGCCGAACCTGTCATACAGCCCAAAACCAGTATTTTACCATCAGCATCCAACATATTTCATCGACCATTACGAACTGGTACTTAAAAATTTGTTAATGTTTGTTCAAGATGTATTTGTATTAAATTATAATTTTTATTTTTATTCAGGATATGAATCTGATAAAGGAGAAGCTGAAAGTATCGATAATATAGGTGATAGCAGTGATTCATGGTCTACTACATCAGATGCAGTTGATGATGCTCATAAAAACGGTCTCAAGTAATATAAAATTATTATGACCAAATAAGTTAAAACTACAGTATTATATTATATATATAATATATAGGTTAATATTAATGTTAATACTTTTAGTTCACAACAGAAAATTAAAACTGAACAACCAATAAGACCTTTTGCTTGCCCAGTTCCTGGTTGTACTAAAAGATATAAAAATGTCAATGGAATTAAATACCATGTGAAAAATGGACATACCAATGGAAAGTAAGTTATTTATATCATATTTTTCCAAACATAAAGTGAATGGTACTTATATTCTATACAATTTTCTAGAATTCATAAGAAGTACAAATGTCACTGTGGAAAAAGTTATGTATCTATTCAAGGACTAAAATCGCATGCAAATGGTATGCATGCTGGCACTAAGATGACATGGCTAACTATGCACAATGGTGAAACTATTCAAGTACCTGCCACTCCACTTTCTCCAGATACAGTACCTATGCGTGCAGTTACATTGAAACATGTGCCTCGCACCACAGCAGATGCAAACTTACCACCCAAAACTTTAGTCATCACTAAACCTCCTCCGTCCAACATAGAACTTCCCATTGTTGAATCGTAAAAATAATGTTGGTGGTTTAAAAATTGTATTCCTATATAGTTAAAATTACCAGGAGTTCCAAATGTCAGTCGTCATATTAAATGTTTTGTCGCTTGATTATTATTATTATTATTTTTTTTTTTTTCATTGAAATTTAACTATTTAGATCACTATACTTATGCAAACGTTGTTATAATAAATTATATTGATTTTTTTTTTTTTTTTTTGTTAAAAACATATTTAGTACAGTCTTGTGTAGTTGGATGAGTTTTTAAACTCGTGTATTCATATATGTTATATGTCAAGATGTGTATAGTGTATGTTACCTTAAAGACTTTTGATTTCTGTAAAGAGTCAAAAATTGTTAACAATGAAGTTATATATTTAAAATGAATAATAAATAAAATGTTAATATTTTTGTTGTATTTATTCATTTTTGTGCCAAAAAGTATCAACAATTACAACAAAAAAAATTTCAATTATTTTTTTTATTAATATAATGAAAAAGAATAAGTATGTTAATTTGGATCAATCTGAAAGGTTGAAAATAATAAGATATAAATTTATTTTGCTGTGGATATAATAAATTTTAGTAAATCTTATACCTGCGAGTAAGTTTGAAAGAATAATCTTTAAATAACTTAAAGAAACATCTATCTATAGGATTGGCTCAGCACCATTTGTAATATGAAAGAAACAATTTTGACAATTGATCATTGATCTCAATAATCAAGATTTACATTTAATACTTGATTATATGTTGTCAAATTTTCATTAATAATTACTGCAATTATTAATAAGTAGTCTACTTTACAACATTCATTCAGTGACATTTTCAAAATTTTACAGTAAATAAAATAGTTTTCCTAGCAACCAACTTTGAGATACTGTCTTTTTAAATATATTTTGAATTATAAATTTTGATTTAATCATTAAAAAAATATGGAATTTGTATTATATTTTTACATAAGATAATATTAATAAAATAATTTTGAAATTTAATTAGTGTTTTTTTAATTAAAACTGCAATTTATTTGTTAATAATTCATAACTGCCTTGGTCCAAAGTCTTATTATCAGAGGTTATCAACATTGATTTTGGTACATACTTTTCAAGCATTTATTAATCTTGCGTCCTGTATGCAAAACCTTTAACACTGAGCATTACAAAATCTGTAATCATTTTTTTTTCAAATAACCTTATCACAATAATATTCAACATTCCAGCTTAGTTATCCTGTTTATATAAAATTATGCTTTATGATGTTTATTATTATTATTTTCATTATAAATTCTTTCCCAAAGTGCAATTGCTCTAGACATGTATCAGATATATGATGTATTAGAAACATTTGGCAAATTTTTTTTTAATTAGTAATTGATTATTTTATTGGACTTAAAACTGAGTGTTATAAGTACTTTACATATAGATACTACAATCATTTTTATATAATATTATTAATACGCTTTACCTATAAAACTATTTGTATTTTGTAAAGTTTTTTAAAAAAAATTTGATGACCTTTTGTCATTGCATTGTAATATACAAAATTTAATTTTGTGTAAGCTAATGATTATTTAATGTTCAACATCTGTAATCATTGAATAAACAAATAAAACCACTAATATGGTCAATATAACAGATAAAAACTAACATCAATATATTAAGCTTTGTTGATTTATCTGACTGTTAAAAGTAATATCAATATAGTATACAAAACAATAATACTTGAGATAAAGAGAAAATTGAAAAAAAATAGATAAAATAATATAACTTTGATATTTTTAGAGTAACTCTGTATCAAAACTTTAAAAAAGTATATAAAATATGTTTAACTTTTTCTTATTAAATACATTGCTGATGCTAATTACACCATTACATAATAAATATTGAATAATTTGTTCACTTTCAAAATCATAATATAAAATAAATTAACAAATGCAATAGTAACTTGATCCAAGTTTAAAATTATTCTTTATTAGCTCTAAAATAAAAAAATATTTAGAATCAAAAAGTAAAACATAAATAAATACAATTATTACTACTGTAATTCAAAACTTAATGGTTACATATCATGTATGTATATATATACTTTCTGTAGTTTTTTATTTGCATTGGATATGAAATGTTTACAAAATAAGCACACAGATTATATAATAAAAACTCTACTCAAGCCTGAAGATATATTTTCATTTATAAGTAATGTTATAATTTTTTTTTTTTTTTAACTTGTTTAAAAATATTATTTTTTTTTTGTCATCATTTTTAGCAAAGCTTGTCTCATATCATTGACCATCTGCTCCAGTTCTTCAGCTTTAACTGTCAAACGTCTGTTAATGGCTTCCAACTGACTGGCACTGCTGTTTAACTCATTCTCCTTGGCTTTTCTTGTAGCCCTCGATTTGCGTGATGCTTCATTATTACGATCTCTTAGTTGTCTATATTTGTCATCAGAAGACTGGTAATCTTCATTGGGTTTTCTATGTTTTGGATAGTCATCATCATCTGTTTGGATAGAAGCTGATGAATTACTACTACGTCGCTTACGAGACCATTGTGAATTAGGTGGTGATGTGGACTTTGCAATCTTAGGTGTAGATACTTCAGATAAATTGTCATTTTTTTTTTCCTAAAATAAATAAAAAAATTATTAAAATATAATAATTTTATTTTTAAATTTTGACTAACTAACATCAAAAACATAAGCTAAAAGATTAAAAGCAGATTCTTGTTCTGTCAACGTTTTTACAACTTCTGGGGTATTTAAAATGTCACCACCATAACTAGTTGATTGAACTTGTTGTAATCCAACATCTAATCTGAGGGTTGAATTCTTTCTTAAAGATATGGGTTGCTTGAAAGCTGTATTCTCTAAAGGAATTATCTGTTCATTCTCAGATTCAGTTATCTTAAAGTCGTCATCATCAATTGTAAATACATTTTGTGGTGTTGAGAATGGCGCCAATAATGCAGGCGCATCAATTGGAAACATGTCTAAATACGGCTCATCTTCTCTGTACATAGTTATGTCATTAGTGCTGTTATTTGAGTTTATAATCCTGGGTGCTTGTCTACCGCATTTGTTCTTTTCTATAAATTGTAACACGTAAATATAAGTTTGAAACAATAATTTTTACAGTACTTTTCTTTTATCCCGACTACCAGACAATGCCTCGATTATAGCAGGTCTAATTTCATAATCTAGACTATACATATCAGCCAATTCAAGAGAAGGGTTTACGTACAAAACACCGTCAATATAAAAATTGTTATAAAAAAAAAAAAAAATTATACAACGGGGAAAATGATAATGTTTATATATATTATTATAAAAACTTTTCATTTCTGTGATAATAAATATTACACTATAATATATTTTATATTAATTATATAAATGCCAACTTCATGTTGGTTGAGCTTTGAAGAGGTAATCTAGATAATGAAATTGAGAATCGCGGTAGTCGGGACAACGAAGATTACTGTTTTTAGTGTCAATTTAAATGATTTAATTACCGTCGGCACACATATTTAAAAATTCATCCACTAAGCCCTCCATTTTGGTGGGTGCATCGAGCACTTGTAAACTTGAACTGCTCGCCAAGGCCGATTGATGAGTTAAGGACGGGAGCAATTGAATTTTCACGTGTGGGGTGCCGGTTTTCTCGGCAGGACATGAAGACGACACAGTTTTTGATGCAGTAGAACATGGTTGCTTGGTCTAGATAAAAACAATGTAATTTAGTAGTGTTTATTTGACTAAAGTAGTGTTCTATGAATGGATGCATACTTTTGAATTTGCTTTGGACCTTTCAAAAGTAATGGTGCTTTCGATACACAACAGTATTACCTCCCTTTTACAGGAGACAGTAGTTCGGGTTCAGCTGTTAAGAAATAAATAAATCAATAACATTTAACATAATACTTTACAAATATACTCGTACAATTATATTTTATTTTATTAAATAATAAAATACTGACTTATCTAAATTTAATAATAATTTATAATGATTTAAACTTTTGTCTGATTTAAGTTATACAACTTTCAAAAAGGAATAATACATATGTTTTTTGAAGAACTGACATTATGGGTTAGGATACAAAGTGAATATTACAAAATTATTAACTTAAAAGAGTATAAATATAATACTAGCAAAAATTGACGAAATAATGAAATAGTTATTCAATCCCATAAACTCATAATATATACACCATTGGTACGTATACAATGAGTAGGATTTCAAGGTAATTTTGCATTGAAGCATTTAATACAGTCAGTCTTATCTAATCCAAACACATTTTTGGCAAGAACTACACTATGCGCTTCACGGCGTATTT
Organism: Sipha flava; assembly: GCF_003268045.1. Classification (NCBI taxonomy): domain Eukaryota; kingdom Metazoa; phylum Arthropoda; class Insecta; order Hemiptera; family Aphididae; genus Sipha; species Sipha flava. The sequence continues at coordinate 1,730,096 of NW_020273159.1, read as the reverse complement.
CTTTCGAGATTGTCTACGAAATGAAAAGAGCTTAGTGCCATAAAGCAGATTATTTTTACAACGTAAAATAACGATATATGTATCGTAATATCAAATTATTCGTAAATCTAAAATTACATAACTTCGCTTGCACGACAACATGGTGAATAATTTAAGTAACCAATTTAGTTTCGGCCTTGAGACCGATTTCAAGGTTGCGACTACACTCATTATATTTCATACGCAGTAGAGGATGTCGTGTTTTAACGGGCAGCGCATACGATAATTATTTAATTGTTATTTTAAAACCACGTCTCAAACGAACAAGAGATCAGATGATCACCTTCAAATACCTAGGTTCAAACCCTGTTAAATTCTTCCAACACAATGGTATTCACCTTCAGATTACATTGCGATCGGAGCAAAGTCCACAGTCCTCTCAAAACATATACACACCTATAAAAATTTTATTGCATGATCTGTACAATGCGAGGCGAGGGTTATTACATTTCCGACACCACAACAAACACGATACATTTAAATCAATAACGTTAACCAAGAGAAATGTCATAAACACGACGCCTACCTAGCCAATTTAATTTTTAAGTCACTGTCAATCAAAGATATATACGGAAGAGTGACGACAGACTGAGAGGGTTTCTCATCTTGAACCTACATTCAGGCACGCCACGCACACAGACTGAAACGCACGTAAATCATTATTTTCCAATTATTGATGTTGTTGTAAACGCAATAACTGCTTACACATATTGGAATGTTGTCGTGTTCCACTCTTCGACCCAATTTCCAGGGTTAAGATGGTACAATTCCGTACATCAAAACGATACGAACATCATAATAATAGAAACATCTACAAAACGACTGTACCTCAAAATAGAGGACACTTTTAATACTATGACTCCTCGAGACAGTCCGCTATCTAAAATACAACGAAACTACTCATCGATAGTAAAATCGAAAAAACAATTTTAAAGAAAACAAAACCGTTTTGTGTACATATATAATAGTATAGTAAATAGAAAGAGAGAGTAGTAGTTTACCGGACGTGCTTCTAAACTGCGAAGCAAATTGGTCAACTAGTAGATGAACGGGTGGTTAAGTTGATTTGAATGAGTTTGTGTGATGGAAGCGCACAATGTACATAAAAAATAAAATTAAAATAACGCATTGGAACTTACTACTACGCACAGAACGGCGAAGCGCGAACAGAAACGGCTGTGGAGCGGTAGTAGACCGTGAAAGACAAAAATATCGTTTATAATGATTGTTCGGCGTCTTGTCGGTCGGTTGTGATCAGTGCTGTTGTAAATGTACACGGACTGTAGTCGATTGCAGTACTCGAAGATTAGTGAGTAGTATTAAACACAACAAGATAGCACGCAGGACAGTGAAGTACTGCTGAACAGAGAACGGGCCAGTGATGACGATGTGGTGAGCGTGAGACCGTTGCGGGGGTCTCGGTTTCTCTCAGTAACCGTCGTCCAACGCCATTGGTCTATGATCAAATATGACGTCATTATGCACCAACCGTAGTAGTCGAAATGAAAATCGCGTGACAAGTCCTCTCTACCACCACTTCGTCGACACCAACACCACTGTCACGCCACCGATGACCGTTCGGGCAACATGTAATTACGTACGACCACTACCCGCCAGCCGTTTGCTCGTTTCTCGTGCGCAGTGTGCGTGACACGGCGGCCGGCGTCCGTTAGTCGCCGTCATTACCCGTCTGCTTGGTACGTGTTTCACGTGTTATGTAATCGAATGATAATACACACGGTGAAAAATATGTGGTTGTATATCTTTTGACGAACGTTTCGCTAGATCTCTAGAACTCTTTCACTCCATACCTGGCGAACCAACAAATCCGGCCTAATGCGTATGTGCGGTTTATTCTCCAGATACGTGTATAATACGTGTACGTGTATATACATGTCTCGATCGAGAACTTTCAAGGACGATAATTATCTGAACCCACTATTATATTATAAATACCATGTAGGTATCTACTTTACGGATAGGAACTCGTTAAACTACCTATAATGAGAAAATATTAAATAAAGCAGCCTCGCTACAAAACTGGGATAATAATTGTAAATTATAAGCGGTCTGCTAAAACGTTTGGATAAAATATGTGGTTGTGGGTTTATATGTTTAAATTGTAGTGACGAAAAAATATTCTCGTCCATCCACTGTATATCTCAAAAAATAAATAGGTTTAAACAGGCGCGTAAACAAGGGAGATTTTAGGGGTTCAAACCCCTCCCAAAATTCAGGAAAATGATATTAAATACGTTTTTATATAGTAAAATTGGTATATAGATGATATTCTTATGAAAATGTACAACCTAAAACCCCTCCCAAAATATTTTTTTGTGTACGCACCTGGATCTAAACAATAGACGTACGACTAAGTGTTATATATCAATGAATACCTAGAAGTATTACTGATGGGGCGATAACGTGCAAAGAAACCGACTATACTTAACTATACGTCGTCCTGTGGGATGGATATATATATATGTATGTATGTATGCAGAATATATATATTCTTTACTCTACGATTTTAAATTAAATATTAATAGATGACATTTAGTCACAGTAAATTTGCCGGTATAGAACTGGAAAATAATAACTGTAAAAATAAAATTTATGATTATTTTCGTTTTTTATTTTTACAAAAAAGCCTGATCTACATCCAGTGCGTGTCGAGAGAATTGTTTGCAATAAAAATACAACTTAAAGGATCGATATTTCTCTGTGAACAAACAACATTATATTTATTTTAATTGTTATACGAAATACTCAGTTATATGTTTTTTTACTGTTAATATTTTGGAAATTAACATTTTACAATCAACATATTACATAGGTAGTATATAATATTACACACATTCAATATAATGTAGTATACTTACAAAATTTATATTTTGTGTATTGATTTAAATTAAGAGCTTTGAAATCAATTATATCTGCAGTATCAATCGGCCAAAATTGTGTCAAAAACTTTAATTTGTTTGTAATTTATTTTAAGAAGTAAGTAAAATATTCAAAAAGTAACGGAGGAACTTATTTTATGAGAATATAATAATAAGCTCATTAATTTATAAAACCGTAAAACTACGTATTCACGTATTAATTGTGCGTACAAGTATTTTATCAATCCTTATTTTAAGTTTTAAAATATTTTAAAATTGATTTGATGAAATACTTGTATTTTTACTGATTGAAGTTTATTTTTATTATTATCAAAAAATTTTCAAATATTCATCAATTTTAATAACATATTATAACGTAGTAAATATGTAATTAGATAAAAATAATCTAACATTGAAAGTATTAGAAACTATATTATACTGTATATTCATAGATAATAATTAATATTCTACATTCCTCTATAGTTATATTAATATTCAATTATTTAAATTAATCTATATATATATATATATATGTAAGCAACTATGTAGGTATGCAATATGTATATTATTAAGGTATAGTCAGCATAGGTAGTAGGTACCAAATAATTATCATTAAAAGGTGTGTTTTGGTGTTTAATTTTTGTATGGTATCAAAAACGTGTATGTACTTATATTTATCATAGTTTTTAATTTTAGTGTACATCATAAGCGGGCTACACACGTGTAGTTAAAACTGTACAATTCAACTGTATAGTTTTATTTGTATAGATAAATGTTACGTGTGTAAGCTAATACGACATAATTGTTAACCTAACTGTGAAGTTGATCGGAAATACATTTAAAATATCAATTGATAGAACTCTGGCGATAAAACAATGTGTGTATATGCAAAATATACACTGTATAGTTTTATTTCACTACATCCACGCGCCAAGTTAATTCGTAATTTTAAAAACTGAATAACAACGTATTTCATACTATTATTTATTATCCTTGCCGTTTAAATTATAACAAAAAAAAATACGTGAGTGGATGGAAGAATTTATTGAAATGTATCCAGAGGCGAATCTAGGGGGTTTCAGGGGGTCAGCTGACCCACAGTTAATATTTTTTGACAAAATTGGCCTCTTGGAAATGTTTTTCTCTTTTTAGACCTTAATTTGGACTCTTGGACAGTTGGCCCATCGGAGTTACTTGAAAAATGAATGTTATTTATATTCAAAATTTAAAATTTTTCAATTCAAAATTTATATTTTAAATTATATCGTTTTAGTAGAAAGTTAAGTAAATCATATTTTATTCCGTACATTTGTTTCGCTGATAAAATTAGATTATATTTATTAATCGTAAATAAGTTAGTATCGGTGGTATCACTAATTCTAAAATGTAATATAAATATATTTGTACACTTTTATGAGCATATTGTGTGTTTTTTTTTTTACAAAGTATTAATTTCTAATTCAGTTTCATCCCTAATAAATGGCCTCTTGATATGGCTTGACCCACAGTTCCCCAACTCTGGATCCGCCCCTGAATGTATCGTTCCGAACCGGATATATGGTGGTAATATAAGTGTAGAATATTTAAGACATTCATAGGTTCTTCCAGGCACTAAAAAATGTAAAGTCACTGTCAGTTTTTCACGAGACTATATAGCATTTCTCATTACAGTTATTTTTATTTGGATTAGTGGTGTGACTAAAGAAAGAAAGTGCAAAAAGGTATCTTCATTCATCCTCAAGTAATTAATAAAATGTTTGGAGTAATCAATTCATTTATCAAATTTGTATGTGAGTATTCACTTTTTTTAACAACCATTGTTTACACCATAAGTTCGTTTTTAAGTCTTTTATTTTTTAAAACACACATTAATCCGAGAGCGGCATCTGTCTTCATCATGTTATTTGACTATGACTAAACTATTTATTTCGATTGTACAGTCAAATTACTCAGTTTTTACTGAATGTATGTATGCTGCAGCAGTGGCGTGTTGAACTCAAACATTTTCAGAGGCAAGTATATTTTGTCGATACCCATCAACCCCCCAAAAAACTCAATTACCCATATCGTTACGACACTGTGCTGTAGTGTAAACGATTATAGTTTTTCCCTTTTTACATTCCCTCTTTATAATTCATAATTTACACTCAGTCCTTACTATTTCTTCATTTGTTTTCAAAAATGCATTATTGGCTGTACTGGCTTTTTAATCATTTTTATTTTTGTTTAAACTAAGTTATTCGAATAAAATAATAGTTACTTAAATACATAACTAATTCTTTAATTTTAAAAATAATTAATTATTTATATTAACTTTGTTCAAATAATATTTTTTGGTTTGAATAATTATTATAACTAAAATTTATCTTCCAGTAGTAAATTATTCATATAATTATTCATTATTCATATTCACTCACATAGATATATGTGAATATTTTAACCTTCCTAACGTCTTATGTAATAATTTATCAGATATTTGAATTTTAGTTAATTTCAATTGCCAAGTTATAAAAATAATTATTATTTCACGTTTATCATAAAATATGAGATTATGCAATTTATAAAAAAATTGATATTAGCCTCCAATTTAATATTAATTATTTTAAACTTTATTTAAAAAAATTTTTTTTGTGGCCTATTTTTTATTAATAAACAAAAACAATTTATAGAACTTGAACTGTTCAATTTTCCATATTAAATTCAATATAAGGATATACATAAGCATTAATTATAGAATAAAACCCTTATACCGAAAACCTCTATACCATAGACTATCTGTTTATTCAATAATAATTATAGTATAATCATTGATATAAGGTATTTTATACATGGTTATAAATTGTTCTTCATATTTTATTTTATATTCTATAACATTAACTATGTTAATAATATAAGGACATTTCCATTAAAAATTACTAAATAATTTAATTTGAATTTAATTAAAATAATAAAATACACAATATATGGCTATGATCAAGGTCCTTCAAAGTGAATAATATTCTGAATTAAAATACCTTTAGCATAGGCGGTTATTGGGGGTCTTAACCCCCCTGAACGTAATCAAACCACACCAGATGTTAAAATAAATTGCCTATTTTAATATTTGATATTTTAAATTTTTATTTTATATTGTTGGTATGCGAGAATAGTCTGGAATATTTATGGACTGTTAACGTAGAATTATGGATTTTAATTATTATTATTCTTTTTCAAATATAAATAAATCATTGTTCATTGATCAATTCACCCAATTTCGTACCTCATACCATCATATTCGATAGTATCCAAACTTTTATATTTTATCATATTAACTGCTGTTAAAAGCAGTGGCATGCCAAAGGGGGGAGGTTAGGAGTTATATTCCCCCCATTGACATTTTTTCCCCATGGGATTTACTAATTTGTTTTGTTATAATAATACCTACAATGCATAATTTCATAAAATGTAATTATTAATTTATTATATTATCTACATAATATATTTACCATATAAAGCACGTCTAGTTCATTTTATGACAGTGGTTTCATAAAAATTAAGATAAGCAATCGTACATAAATTATGGTTGTACGATTATACGAATCATGAATAAATTAAAACAATATTGTTATCTTTACTCTACTGACTAATCGCCTAAAACGTATTATCCAAATGTTCATCAGTTATCAATGTGTTATAAAATATTAAGAGCGAGGGAGTTGTTCCTTGTTATAAATTAATTTATATATTAATTATATTAATTTAATAAGTTAATTTTATAAATTGTATTCTTTTGAAAATTATTAGATATCTCTTGCCTACATATTTGATTATTTTACATTTGCTTATTCGGCTATAGTTTGGGTTTTGGGTTGCATCGGTTTGGTTTGGGGGGGGGTTCATCCCCCCAATTATTTTAATAGTCCTCTCAAAATGAAAACTTTGTTAGAAATGTTATTCGTTGTTTTTATAATTATATGTTCTTTGAAAATCGTAAAATAAGAAATAATAAAAATCTATTTACAATAACATTAACAATACCAATTAGTTCGGCTACTTGCGAAAGAAGTTTCAGTGCAATGAAAAAAATAAAAACTTGACTAAGGACATCGTTGGTTCATGATAGGTTCAGCGATCTTTCAATATTAAATTTTGAAAAAGATATATTGATAAATATAAAAAGCGATGATATTTTGAATATCTTTGCTGATACAAATAGATATTTGTCATTAAAATAAAATATTAATTATTTTTAAATATACGTTATTTAGTGTTTTTTTAATACAATTTAAACATAACTATATTTTTAATAGTAATAAGTTTTACTTATGTATTTATAATCATTGGGACAAATACATCACAATATTAAATAAGTTATGTTTATTTAATTATTTATATATTATAATTTATTAAAAATACCTACACGTTTTGTTAAGATAGGCCTAAAAGTATTGTAGGCACCCCCTAACATACAGGTCAGCGCACGCCTATAGATGGGATGAATGTTAAGTTAAAAATACATTTATATATTTTATATATATATAATACATTTATATATTATATATATACATGGCCGACGAGAGGATGGGACAGGTAGGGTTAATGCCCCGGGGTCCGTACGTCCCAGAGGACCCGTCATCTCATCCTATTATACAATATTTTTATTGTAGTAAAATATGTAAAAGTAGTATGTATATCTTGACCAAACAAGTGCAAGTAAAGGGGGCCTGGACAGATTAGCCCCGAGGCCCTCAAAAATTTTCAACGGCCCTGTATATATACACATGTGTAATTTAATATTTTTCAATTTATAATATCAATAATTACTTCTGGATACTAAAGAAAATTGATGATAAACTGTACAAAATTATTTAAAATTTTGCTGGATCAAAATGCAATATAGACAATAATAACCCATTTTTTAATATTTAATTATCAGTTTTATCAAAGGCAGACATAATTCCTGGAAAATAAATAAGTATAATATTTTACTTTCTAATTACTGCTAACACAGATAATACGACGTACCTACATAGGTAGTTTGATGTTGGTTTTATTGTGCGCATAAATAAACGCTCTAGGTCGAAGTAAACTAGGGAAAGTGTACTTGGCCTGAAAATATTTTACGTCTGATTCATCGTTCATAATAACATGTTTCAATACAAATAAATCGCAAAAATCTAATAGAATCTACCTTTAGTTTATTTAAGACAAAAATTGAAACAATCATATTAATTTTATGAAAACATATAGGTACCTAAAAGAAAGTATTTGTAGGTAAAATACGAATATATTATAAATTAAAATGGGTACCTACAACCCGAAAACGTTGGTTACCCACATCAAAACAAGAGCACTAATAACGAAATAATATGAAATTGACTAAAAATTAAAATGTATTATCTTAATGCTAGGTACTTGTAAGTAGGTAATGTATGTAGTATTTGAAAGAGCAGAAATTCTTTAATTACAGAAATCTATTAAGTTTTTTATCACAAAAATTAAACTAGTAAAAAAAATTTATTGTTATATTTTTATAGCAACTCCCAGGGCCCCCTTAAGGGGGGGCTGATGGACCTTGAATACAGGGGCCTAGCTATTTTAAAGGCACGTGAGCATATTGAAATTTTTGAAATTTTAGTAGAAATACTTATTTTACATTAAATAATATTGTAAAATAACATATATTTAGTTATTTTGATAGTTCAAAATGTGGATTAACCAATGATTACTTAGAAAAGAATGGATTGGTTTTGACAATCAATTTTGACGATATCATTACTCAGTTCGCAGAGCTCAAAGCTCGCAAAATAAAATTTTAAAATTTTAACTTAAAAAAAATATAATAAAAATAAATTAAAATATAATTGTTTTTTTTTAATTTAAATTGGTATAATGAAAAAACAAATATTATTCCTAAAATTGTTATATATATATAAATAGTAAATTGTATTTTTGGAAGTTTTGTAAAGGGCCCGGACAAACATTAAGAATAAGAGCCTAAAATTGTAAGTGGGAACCCAGGCAACTCCTGTCATTTTATATATTAGACAATTAATTTATTTTGTTGTTCTGTAATAGTACATCTCATATGATAAAATAATATGTAAATAATTTCCGTCAATAAATTATATTTATTATACAAGTGATAAAGGTGATAAAACAATTTATCAATGTTAATACAAATATCAAATATGAAACAATCCTATGCATAAAAAAAAATGAAAGTATAAACAACCATAACATAACTATAATAAAAAATATATTTTATGATAAAAAAAAAGGTATAAGCCTGGAGGGTTAACAATTATGAAATACTTTGTTTCTATAGAAACCATTGTATATATTTTATACCACAAAAAAAGATTACAATATTACAAATTAATTCAATAAAAATGTCAGACAATAATAAAGCACCAGTGGATTTTTTCATAAAAGTAATATACTTTGAATGTTTATAATGAGCTTGTATACTTTAAAATAATAAATTACAGATGCATGAAGCATTGGCAGCCAAAAACTACCAGACTGCATTGAATTACTGTAATACAAGTAAACATTTAAAAAATAATTATCAAACTATAATTGGCAATTATTTTAATTAATAATTAAATTATAGTTTTGAGCTATGAACATGGAAATGTGACAATGAAAACATTTCATGAACTTTTGTCGAAAAAATTGGAAATTAGTGAGTAACTTATTTTTTTTAAATATTTGTCAATAACTACAAAAAAATATAAGGATAATAAATATGATTACAGTGGATGAGGAAACTGATAGTAATAGTACATTGGACAGTAGTTCATCGGAAAGTGATAATGAATCAAACAAGTGAAAAAATAAAAAATTGGGTAAGTATTTAAATCTAGATATATTACACACACAATTAATTTATTTACAACTCAATGTATACATATCTGTAAATACATTTTAATTTTAACTATTAAAATCTTAAAACTATTTTATGAAACAACAAATTACTAATAAATTTAGGTTTTTAATTAAAATACATTACATAATACAAATATTAATTTTGGCAAATAAGGAATTTAATTGTCTAAATTTGCATGTCTGAATAAATAATTAATAATGTTAGTAAATCATTAAAAATGAAACATCAATATTGGAAAAAAAAAAAAATAATAATAAAAATTATTTATTTAAAATTAATAGTTATTTTCTCTTTTACAAATGTGTATATAGGAATTAGTTGCTATCAAAGATTTATTTTGGCAACATTCCATCTAAAACGTAACCATCAAAATATTTGCACCCTGTACCATGAAGAAAAGAGAATGGGAATTATTGTGTTTTACAATATATTAATACATATACATTCACAAATATAAATATATGTGTATTACATATATTAATTTAATAATAATAAAATAAAGTCTGCATTATTTGAAAAATAAAAATAAAATATTTCTTAACAAAGTTTACAAAATAAATGTAAAAACTTTAAATTGTATTTACTCTTTTACTATGTACAATATTTATGTGGTAAATAAAAAAATTATGTGCAGATTTAATTTTTTAATGTAAACAACTATTGTATGAAGCAGCAGTCTTGGCATTTGCTTGTAGTTGTACTAACTTGAAAACATTTTGTAAGGAACGGAAAAAAAATATATAATAATAATATTATTATTATATTATATATAATAATAAAATATAAATAAAAAAGGAGATTGATTAATAATAAAGGAACTATTTTATAAAATTATAGTACTTAGAAATAAATTATTAAATAATATCAAAGCCTAATGAAAACAAAGTAATGACAAAATTATGACTAAACAATCAAAAATTGTATATTCTACAATAGCTTTTTGTATAGGTAACAATAAAAAAAAAAAAAGGAAAATCTAAAATAAAGGAAATTAAACAATTAGATAGATTTTAGATATCAATATTCAACATAGAATCAATTTACTGTATTTAGTTAATTTAATAAAAATGTATATTTTTAATCATTAATTTACTTTTAGGTTGATAGACCACAAAAATGTATTGATCATATTATGATGTGTGTTATTTTTGTCTGATAAAATAATATTAGTTTGAAAAAGTCTTGAAAATACAAAGCTCCTCATATATACATTACTCATTATGAAAAAAAAATTGAGCTTATATAAAAATAAAAATTTACAAGCGTATAAATATTTAATCAAAAATAATAAAAAAATCAATAAAATCTACATCATAAGGTCGAAAATTCATAAAATTGTTCATAAGATTTTCTCTGTAAACTAAAAATAAAAAATATAAATACAAGAGGACTACAATACAAGATGAAATATTGATGAAATTGGGTACATTAAACATTTTCATTAAAAGGTCAAATCTAACTTTTAACTGTATGGTAATATATAATTAGTTTTTTTAATTAGGGAATTTCATAATGACATGTTTTATTGGTAAGTATTTATTGCTTTAAATTGTACAATATTGTAGAGCTTATGCAAAATAAGACAATTGTTTGAATTTAATTGTTTGAAAATATTATCATAATTAAAGTGCGGATTTGTACATAATTTACTTTTAATACATATCTTTGTTAAATATTATTCTACTTTGATAATAATTAGTGGTCTATTGTTATTTTACATAATATATTTTTTGGTCTACATTAAACTCTACGCAACACTTGTTCATATAGTTTATTGCTAAACATAAATATTTAATCATCATATGGCTTAATATTTATTAATATTATTTGTTATGTGGCAATAATGTTTTACTCATTTTGATACATTAATTTAAGGTGTTAGTTTTTTAGATCTAATCATTTAAGATATATCCGCATTATTTTTGTACTGATGATTATTTTTAGTTTTTAGTTTAGTCGCTAAATATCTGTGTTTATTAAAAAAAAGCCAAAGTTGCTTTAAAAAAAAGAAACTTTGAAATTACTGTTATAAAACTACATGAACTGCTTAGCATTTTCAGGTTACATAATATATATGAACTGCATTTAATAAAGAAAATAAACAACAGTTTGTGTACTAAAATATCTATTAATTTAAGCAGTAAACCTTTGTGAAAACTTGATCATTTTAATTTTCTCCACTTTCTTGAAAAATTAATATTTTTTTAACATATATTTTTTTAATTACATATTTAAATAAAAATAAATACATATATGTATGCAAATATTTTTAAAATTTAAATACATTTAAATCCACACTCTAAATATAATAAAAGAAAAAAATAATTGGTGACTAATTTTATAATAAAAATCAAACTAATTATATCACTGCCCAATTATATTTAATTTACTTATTATTTTATTTTGAAAAATAATTTCAATTTTATATAGAAAAAAAAAAAAAAAATTAATAAATTAAGGAAATATAATTATGAATAATAATAAATATTTTTATCACGTTGCACTTAAGTCACTTTGCTTATTAGTTTTTAATTTATTTGGACAAAATATTAGATTTAACTCCATGTTGAATAAATAACATTAACAACTTGTGACATAACTGATTGTAACAGTATATTATAATTTTATAATTCTAAACATTATACATTAATAATAATACCAAAATTAAATTTGTCGCAGAATTGGGATTTGATCCTTGTATTAATGTTAAATAGAAAAATAACACAAAAAGTAAAATGATAAATTTATAGTTATTTTAAAAATGATTTTAGGCTGTAAAAATTGTATTGCCTATAAGAATTATTTATAATTTTAGTTTTATTACAAAAATTCAATTTTTTCAATAAAACTAAATAATATATACTATAATTAAGTTATTTTTGACTAACATTAATATAATGTACAGTATTTAATAAATACAATATTAAGATTATTGGCACATTTTTATTTTATTTTAAGATAGGGGTGGATATAACTTGAGGTAGAGAAATATAATAAATATTAGTTACAACAGTTATTTTAATATACCTATATTATACATATTATTTAAATAATTTATAATTAAATATTTAAATGCATGCCATAATTTATGGTATGAATTATAAATCTCTTAATGTTGACCAACTATTGATAGCCCAAATTAAATAAAACTTTAATCTTGGTAATAAGAATTACATTAAAAACAAATATAAAGAAAGAACCGATTTTAAATTGAATATTGAAGAACTAATTACTAATTAACATACATTATATATATATTTGAGGATAGGCATAAAAAATTATATTCCAATAAAATTTATTTCTTCCAATACATAAAAATATATTTCATATTCTTAGTAGTTGTATCTCTTTATTATTATTAAAAACGATTAATGTTATTTGTAACATCAAGACAAATGTATATAAATAGTATAACAACTTCTTAAGAAGTTCACTTACGCAAAAGGAAACAGCAATTTTCTAACCTGCAGAAGCTAGGTTACTGATGAGTTGGATTGAATTATAATACAGTTAAAATATTTTAAGGTACTGATGACACTAATGTTGATATAGCTGTTGACGACATTGCCAAGTAATGCGTTCCATTACACAAGATGCTGATAATCTAGCTTCTGCATCATGATCCCAACACTCTTCCATAGTATCACATAAAGCAATTAAACCCTAGAAATGTATTTTAATAAATTTCATAATATATATATATATATATATAATACAATAAAAAATTATAACTGTTTCTTACTGGATGTGATTTCCAACTGTCTTTAAAAGCCGGTCTTAGTTTTTTATGAACTACACATTCTTGCATGTCTTCTAAAGATGGATGTTGCCCAACTTCCTCTTCGAAAGGCAACCTATAATCAGGTATAGCTCCTTGTTGTGCTGTACATCTAGCTGCTAATTCCCATAGTACTAAGCCACATGCATACATATCTATTCTTAAAAATGCATCTCTTGAAAAATTAATTGCTCCTTCTAATACTTCGGGTGCCATATATCTTCTTGTGCCAACCTGATGGGTAAAAAATGAATTAATTAACTCTATATTAATATTGCTGTACAAATATAATATTTACCTGTCCATGTGTATCACCACATGACTTGCCAGGTTGAAATACCAAAGCAAGGCCAAAATCAGCAATACAAGCAGTTAAATCATGTTTTAGTAGAACATTATTACTTTTAAAATCTCTATGAGCAATGGCAGGTTTATATTGATCTGATCGTTCTGATGGAATTTCTTCATGCAAATGCATTAAACCTCTGAAATTAAATTATTATTAGACAAACCGAATTAATAATAATAAAATAATTGTACCTGGCCATGGATTGGGCAATATGACAAAGTTGATCCCATGTTAATATATTTGATTTTAAGTAGTCACATAATGATCCATAATCATGGTAAGCAGTAATTAACCAGTACTCATTTTTGGCACCTTCAATAACACTAGCATGTTTTTCAGCACCAATGAATGATAGTATATTTTGATGTTGCATGTGAGGTAGTTGATAAATATCTTGTTCTACCAACCACGAGTTTTTATCCTAAATTAATATGAAAAATTATAATATATATTTATATTGAAAATTAAAGAAATAAAAATTGTTGTAGTACCTGAGGAGGGAATATTTTAACAGCAACTGTATCCTTCTTGTGAAGGGCTTTCCAAACAGCACCATAACGACCTCGAGCCTTTACTTCTACTAGTTGTATAGGACGATTGCTAAGTATAGGAGAGCAATTTCCTAAGTGAGAGCTATCAGATGATGGAACCTTAAAAAATAGCAAATAATTTATTGCAATTCAAAACTTAGCACTATTAAATAAAAACTATAAGTATTAAATAAATGCAATCTAACTCACCCACTAAAGATTTAAATTCCATTAAAAGTAAGGATTAAAAATAAAAATAAATCAATCAATCAATAACTTTTTTTTTACAGAATATGATATAGTATGAGTAAAAACTAGAATAGATATTTAAATAATAATTTAATAATGACAAAATAATTAACATAAGATAAATTAAATTACTAAACATAAAAACCTATTTAAAGACTAATTAATAAAATTTTAAAAAATATTTTGTAAATTGAAGTATTCATAAATTATTTTATCTTTAATTCTGCTTTTTTAATATAGAACACTTGAGAAACAAAAATTTAAATTAAATAATTTAGAACAATTATCACGATGAATAAGATTGTGTATTTACGATAAAATTAAATAAATTATTAAAACAATACTTTTAATAGATTAATAAATAATAAAATTGTATTGACTTACATGAGAAAAATGAGGAATTTTTCTTCGTTTATATACCCAATAAACAAATAAAAACATACTGGCCACAGCTACTAATGGTATAGTAGAAAATACAATAGTGTGTATTAATTCATTATTATCATACATTGGTTTTGCAGCTTTAAAAAAAATATGTTTAAATTAAAATATCACAACGATAAAATATTTATATTATTTACATGTTTCTGTTCGAGGAGTTGTTGGAATAGGGTCCCAAAAAAATTCAGAATTACAATAGTCTCCATCACAGCAACAAAAAAAGAAACCATTAGGTTTGATTTCATCTTTTTTATCTTTGCATTGTTTTTGACCATGACATTCGATGTTATTTAAAAAACATCCCTGATAATACATTATATATAATACATAATACATCATTATCTAAAATAAAATTATATTACCTGAAGCTTTATTGATAACTGATTGGTAGTGTTTGTCCAAACAGTATAACAATATGATGGTTTATCATTATCAGCAGAGATACAATCTTGGGTAACATTTCCACAACCATATGTACCTCGAGAACTTTCACATAAAGTTTGGTTGTAGTACATACATTTTGTGATATTAGGCTGAACATGACGACTTGCACAATTGCCTATAGTTACAAGAACAAGAATACCACATATCCACATCCATAATTTTTGTTCCATTTTATCCAAAACTGTCTGGAGTAATAGGTTCTGTTTTCTTTTATTTATAAATTTTAATTATCATACTCTGAAAACATTAATATCATATTAAAATTATTAAAAACTAATTCTTACTAATAATTTAATTTATATAGCCTATATATTCATGAATCATATTTTCAACCAAAAATATAAATTTTCTATACATACAAATCAAAAGGTAATGTTTAATATACAAATGCTTACATAGTAGCACATGAACAATATTAAATTAGTCTCCATTAGATAAGACACAAGTCCTACTATAAAAGGATGTCCTGAATATAATATAACTAGATGAACCTTAGTTTGATCATAATTAAGTACCTTAATGTCAGTTTAAGTAGTAATGTTTTTATGTTTATTGAACTCAAAATTATTTATACCAAATAAATCGTTAAATACTCTAAGGTAAATGTTTAATATATAGAAAAAATTTGTTAAGACGCTCTGGAAGGAGCGTTATTATATAATAGCGCAGTTATATTGTAAAACTGCGTATCATGCAGGATGGCGTAATAGGTAATATCTTGCCTAATACACTCCTGAAACAGTTTTCTTACAGGATGAATTAGGAAAATAGTACATAGTGTTACATGTTATTTACTACAGTATAACAAAAATTCATATCACTTACAAGTATAAACTAATAAGAAAAAACAAAAATTATGTATACAGATTTACAAAACATCTTTCAAAGATATCTTTGAATTATTTTATGTTTGTTATTTCGTTTTTAATTTTGTTGGCTATACCAGAATATACATTAATGAATGGGGTATTAAGTATGTATGTATAAATATTTTGTAAAACAAAGGTAAGATAAACCAGACAACAACATTTTAATCGACATATTAATTGAAATTTTTTCCATGTTAAAAATTTTGAGTGGCCAAAAAAGAGAGCATATTATATGGGATTACGTATTAAGTCTTAATGAGATTTTACAGTAATTTCTTTAATTAAAATATCTTTCTTGTAATTGACTTAACCATTGATAAAATGGAAAAAAAAAGTATAAGACATGAAGAGGTAGTTGTATTATTAACAGTTATAGACAGTTAATTATGTCATAATAAATAAATTAATGAATTTAAAGGTGTACTTAATGAACATTTGATTTAGTACAAGTACATAATTTTATAAGCATGATGAATTGGACTATATATCTTAATTGATAAAGTACCTAGGTCAGCTATATATCATAATAACAACATTGAAATTATCATATGTACATTATGGATAAAGTTTAAAACAACCAAACCAGATATGAAAATATTAAAAAGATAAATTAATGTTGTAGACAACTCTAGAAACTATACAGAATTATATAGCTAAAATATGTAAAGTAGGTAAATACATTTTTTGTACAATTGAAGTAGTTTGATAATATATTGTTGCGTACTAGTCTAAGTGTAACGGGAGATGTGTATAGACAATTGTATAGCTTCTCAATCAATTAAATTATCGATAGCGATGAATAAAAGAACTCATGACTTTAAAATATTCACTTTATTATAATAATTTCTAAGTTCTAAGTACAAATTAAATACTCATGAAATAATTCTAAGTCCAAATTAAATATTTATTATGTTAGGCGGCACGAAGGTGCTTTCATTTATCGAACTAAAACACATCTGAAAATGGGTCTATTCGGGACTCCCTTTTATACCCTGATCTCAAGTGAACTCCATTTTGTTTCTTATCTTATGACTATTCAACACAGGATGTGGTCAGTGATATGTTATTTTCTAATATGGAGTTAACTGTCATTCCGGGATGTGACTTTTATATGATCATCATTGTGTGCTCGTCCTTGGGTTGTTTATTACATTTTAATACATTTATCTTAAGGATATTATTTTTTACATTTTCTACAGCTACTCGTTATTATGTGCTCCTTTACGGATCAATAATTTAATATAATATATTTCAATTTCAATATATTATATTGATGTGACTATATTTCTTATACGTAACTATTCTTATTAAATATAAAATCACCCATATGCATCCATAAATGCATTTCTTGTGAATTTATTGGTTTATGTTTAAGATTAGCCCCGATTGTTATATTCCTATGTGCGTGTATTTTCTTTAAATTATAAATGCAAGCCCGTAACAATATTAACAATATTTTAATGTTAACTTTGTTGTCCAAATACAACTTAAATAACACTATGATCTAATTGAATTTATGTTGAGGCACAATACTTATATGCATAACACTAGCTTAAATACTTAATACCCGAAAATAAAATAGGTACCTGTTTGGTTCACGGACATTCAAGACATACTCATGATTATTAAATATCACTTACGACAGAATTGTTTTGATGTTGTTGCAAACCATCTTTCGCAAATGTTTTGCATCATTTGCTGGAGGAGATACTAAAACACTCGTATGACGAAAAAATTATTTGCAGAAATTGTTAGCAAAAATGCAATAATAATAATTAATAATAATAATAACATTAATAACAAAAATTTTTAGTGATTTTTTCACAACAAAAACAATATGGACGACCCCTGTAAAAAAAAGGATTATAACTCACAGAAACAGTGTAGCCAAATGTATGATACAAACGATTCACCTAATGATTATGTTTTTCAACTATTACTATTCATTGTATATTATTGTAAAAATGAAATATTTCAAGAATTGTTTACTTTGAAAACACTAAATATAATTAAAAATAGTTTTCATTTTGAAAATATTTTAGATATATTAGCGTTATAATTTGAATAGCTTAAAAAATAAATGGGGTTTTTTATGCGACCAATTAATCTCCCATACTGAATCGAAAGTGATAACCATGATTTTTTAAATTATTATTTTATTATTATTATTATTACCCTTATCTAGGATTGATAATGTTCTATTGTTTTTATTGATATTTGATAAATTATAGTCTTATGCACGTGACAATTTGAGATTTATTTGTGTTTATATTAATTTTAATAAAATGGGCAAGTCTAAAAAAAAGAATTTGAGATGTGGAGCGGACAAGCCATATTCTAATTTGGCTGATCAGATTGTTGGTGATAGGATAGTTTCAAAAAAGAATAAAGAACCCAAGATTCGTTTGCGTCAGGATGAGAGCGAAGAGGTATTATTTCAAAATATTCTTGGTTCCTATCGAATTATAATTAAAATGTGGGTTATATTATGGTATAGGTTATTGGTTCTCAATTATCCAGGCGGATATTGGATCAAATTAGAGAACAAAAACAAGAAATAACAGAAAGTGGTAAGTTATAAATAAATAGTAATTAACTTTAAAAACTTATTCAAAATTGTATTGGTTCATTTAAATTTTTTTAATCTATGATTTATAGAGGGCCCATCAAAAAATATATTGACATTATTGGATTCTGGATCTGACTCAGAGGAAGATGAAGAAGATAAACCGATCTTTGGTGAAGGAGATGATGGAGATTACTATGAGCAATTGGTAATTATAAAAATAATCAAATAATTTATATTAATTTGATATTGACTATTATTTTAAAGAATATAAATGCAGATGACGAAAAAGCATTAGAAATGTTTATGTCTAAAAAACCAGAAGCTCGCTTAACTTTGGCTGATATGATTTTAGAAAAAATAACTGAAAAACAAACTGAAATACAAACCCAATTTACAGATGCTGAAAGTAAGTTTAATTGAAATATTTATTATGTATACTGATGCATCACAATTTAAAGGTATATTTATGATAATTTAATTCACAATAAAAAAGTTATGAGTATGTTAAAACACAATATCATTGTTTAATTATAATTTATTATATTCTTACCTTTCATATAAGATTATAAATTAATTGATTATTAAGTTGTATGACTTCAAAGTTTTACAATATTTTAATAAATCAGTGAGCTGAATGAATAGTATTCAATATCATTGTGCAACCAAGATTGATTAAGGAAGAAGTAATGAATATCAAGGGATTGGTCCTTAGTGCTGAGAAAAATATATTAATTTTGTAAAAATGTTATATGTTTTATTTTATAAACATTTAAATTGATTATTAACCGCAATAATCATCTACCATTTAGTTGGGTTCACGGACATTTCGTCCCTGTTAAAAAAATGAGTCCATGGACGTTTCGTCTCCGCCTATTATTAAGATAGGACATTTGGCCTCCAGGAATTATATAGATTTATTTATACACAATTATTTATATAAGATTACTTATTCTTTTCAAAAAATATAAAATATCATTATCATTACTAAATTTAAATTTAATGCAATGTTGTTTTACTTTATCTTTGTAATGATTTTTTTTTTGGCAAATTTATAATTTAATTTTTTTCGTGGTTTATAAATCCATAGTTCACTGACGTACGCAAAATTACACTGAAGAACTAGTACTGCGTAGTGTACTCTGTGTAATATACTATTATAGTATTCAGAGCAGATATAAAATATTATTTAATTTTTACAACACAAATAGAAAAAGATAATAACATTTTTCCACTGACAATTAAATAATAGTCGAGCAATATGATCTGTCGATAAGAAGACCTTCATTTAAGATAAATATATATCGATATGTCATAAAGGTAAAAAGGTGTTTGTAAAATTGTTCACTTGTTAGTTTAGTTACCTATATTATTTTTTTTTAGTTAATTAATTTAGAACGTAATAACCTAATCTAACCAGGGGCCAAACGTCCTATGGGTAGGTATAAATAAATTTATATAAATCCCGGGGGTCAAATGTCCTATCTTAAAGATAGACAGGGGCAAAATGTCTGCAAATCATTTAGTTGATGTGTGTATTCTTATTATTCTGTATTTGTTATTTTCAATTAAAAAAAAAAAAAATATATATTGTTAATTTTATTTGTTGTTATTGAACAGATGTTTTATTTAAAATTTTGAAATATTTTATTATTATCTTATGTTATATATAATTTATAGGTATTCACCTACAAGATATAGATCCAAGAGTAGTGCAAATGTATAAAGGTGTTAAGCAAGTGTTAACTACTTATAGAAGTGGCAAGTTGCCTAAGGCATTTAAACTAATTCCTAAGTTACGTAATTGGGAACAAATTTTATACATTACTGGTAAGTAATATTTTTTGACCCTCAAGTTTGCTTTTTATTATACTATTTGCTCTTTCTTAGAGCCTACTTCATGGAGTGCTGCAGCTATGTATCAGGGTATTCGCATATTTGCATCTAATTTAAAAGAAAATATGGCTCAGCGATTTTACAATCTTGTTTTATTGCCTAGAGTTAGAGATGATATTGATGAATATAAAAAATTAAATTTCCATCTTTATCAAGCATTAAAAAAAGCCTTATTCAAACCTGGAGCTTTTATGAAAGGAATACTTATACCTTTGTGTGAAGTATGTGAAACATGAGGTTGATTTATAAAGCCTTAAACACTTAAATAATAGTATAATTTTTTCAGAGCGGTACTTGTACTTTAAGAGAAGCGATCATTATTGGATCAGTTATTGGAAAAAATTCGATTCCAATGTTACATTCAGCAGCAGCTATATTAAAATTAGCTGAAATGGATTATAATGGAGCTACATCAATATTCCTCAGAATACTTTTTGATAAAAAATATGCTCTTCCATATAGGGTTGTAGATGCAGTGGTTTTTCATTTTCTGAGGTAAAATAATGTTTAAAATACCATTTAATATTATTATTAATTATAACATAATTGTTTTATATTTTAGGTTTGAGCATGATCATAGAGAATTGCCTGTGTTATGGCATCAGTCATTTTTAACATTTGCCCAGCGGTATAAAACAGATATAAGTTCTGAACAAAAAAAAGCTTTGTTAAAATTACTCAGAATCAAATCTCATCCAGTTATTACACCAGATATACGTCGTGAATTAGAAAGTTCTACATGTAGAGACATTGAAATGTCTGAGCCTATGTTATAATTTATATTGAAAAAAATTATCATTTTGAGTTCTGTTAAGCAGATTGTTATTTTTTTTTTTTAATTGTTATTTGCCCAAACAGTTGTAGCCATTTTTCCACTCCACAATTTTTCTTTTTAGTTCATAATGTGATCTTCTATCAGTATTTTTTTCTATTTGACTAATGTAGTACGATGATGATCACCATTAAACTACACTGAAATTTGTATAGTTATAACTATGACAATATTCATCCTTAAAACAGCAACTCTGAAAGTGTGTTCCACAGAACCTAAGGGTTCCGAAGTATGTACAAGTGAATATGTAGCATAGTAGTTATAATTGATAATTATCACAAACTATCATTAAAACATTTTTTGAAGTATTGGTTTTTCTATAAGTAATTAAAAAGTCAGAGTTAAATTGAGTTGGAAACATTGGGCTTCCTACAAAAAGAACTATTTTGTAAGGGTTCCATGGTTTTTAAAAGTGTGGGAACCACTGCCTTTAAAGCTTGTGTTTCAAAAATTAAATTTTTGTTATATGTTTATAAACAATAGTTAATATTATCATATTCTTACACTTGATATGTAAAAAAATTAACCTAAAATAGTTTTAAATTAAATTTAAGTGAGAGTCAATGTAAACTTTAAATTCTATCACAGATAATGAACATTGGATAATTGTTTATTTGAATAAATTGTTTTAAATAACACATTTTATATTAAAATTTTGAATTCATATTATTTTGTGTCAATGCGCTATCACCATTATTGAAGATAAATTTAAGTTTTGAGACACTCAGATACAATATAATTTGTTTATAAAAACATAAGTTAATAAACCAAGTTAATAATGAAATAATTATGAAAATTAGATGTACACAGAATTATAATTGACCAAATTTTAAATAATAATTAGCTTAGGATAATGGATTATTATAACCTAATATGCATTCATCTGCTCTATGTTGTAAATACTAATACAGAACAGCATGAAACAGTAAGTCCCTAGAATTCAGTATCTGATTAAAATTAATTTTAAGTTTATAACTACCAAAATATATACAGAAGTTTTATTTGGTTTGCTTTATTATGGAAAAACAAGCAATATAAAATCTACTAAATTGATTTTTACTTGTTATACTTAGTTATCTATAATTTATTTTATTGACAAATGAATAGGATGACTCTTATCATAAAATATATAAATATTCATGAATGATTAATCAGTGTGTTATGATTAGAATTCGATAATGATTTCTTTATAATAAAAAAAAATAATGAAGTAAGTTAGGTTAATTTACCTTTTTAATAAATATGGTTCTTTTCAATATCAACCCTCAGTAGAAATATAAATTGATCTATTCGGTCTTTTTCACTCAGAATTGTATTCTCAAGATCAATGGTAAATTAGTTTCAAGTTTCGCATTTATCTATCTCACACGGCCTAGGAGTTTCGCTCTATTTTTTTTTGTAATATAATATATGGCGTAAAATATTTTTTAAATAAGTCTCTTTAGATAGGTACTTAATAATTTTTTGGTTTCATCTAAATAAAATTTCCCTTGAGTTTTTGGCGATTCCTTCATATTTTTTTTAGTACTTTGAAGTTTAAAGTTTAAATTTCTATTCTAAGTTTGTTTTTTTCAATTTAATTTATATATTTTTATTATATTAGAAAAAATTTTTTGTTCTCACCAAAATCTGATTACCTTCTAATCTCTGAGAACCTTTTTTAATTTTTTAAGTTGAAAAAAACAACAATCATAAGCTTAACTATTTAAATATACTTGAGACGTCTCGAATCAGCGAATGCTGTCCGTCGGACCGGTGAAGAGAGCCTAGCCAGTAATCGAGGTACAGGCAATGGTTAAAGTGGGGGGGGACGGATTCCCCCTTCTTATTTATAGTAAGATTATGCGTCTTCTTTAATTTAAGTCACCAAAAGTTCGGGTGGACGATTAATGGCATTGGTCTCCAGGTTCGGATTGGCCCGGCGAGTTACCGAGCAAAACTCGGTAGGCCGCGACAATTTTTGGCCTTTTAAGTTGTGAAAGGCCGCTAACAGAAAATATTAATAGTTTAAAGTTGAAGATTAGTGCACCTATTGAAATATGTGATTAAAGAAATTTGGACAAGGGCCGCTAGTTAGTAAGTGGGCCGGTAACATACAGAAAACTCGGTGGGCCGAATTTGTCCAATCCGGCCTTGTTGGTCTCTAAAATAGGGATCCCAGATTTATTTTTTAAAAATACAGGACATTTTAAATCATACCAATTTTTGAAAGTCTCATTAGTGTTAATTGGAGGAGGGGGATGGGGACTTACAATTTCCTCGCAGTTATTAAATATACTATAAAATAAAGTTGAACACAAAATCTGATACTTCAAACAAATATAAATTATAATTAAAATTATAAACAAATAATTAGGTGACTTTACTATTTTTTTTAGATTTTTTTTATAATCAAATATTATTAGTTATCATTTGATTTAGATATTATAGTGTATCAATTATATAAAATTTAAAAAGCTTACCGATATTAAAAATTTAATTTTTAAAATAAGGTATATACGAAATAGACTATACAAAATACGGGACAAAAGTGTTATTTTTGTACTTGTGTTGGGACACCAGAACACTTTATTCAAATACGGGATGTATGGGATCCCTACACTAAAATACAATATTGAATATACAATATTTATTATAATATTACAATATTACATGAAATTTATTTTCTTGATTAATTGTATAAATTTTAAAATTTTTAAATAAATACGTTATTTAAACATCGGACTTCAGATTAGAAAAAAATAGATTTTTTTTCAATACATCGCAATAAAAACATCGATTTAGGGTTTCGATATATCGAACGAAAATATCGATGTTTTTAAAAAATCGTTGTATTTTGCCCGTCTCTAGGATAAACACTTTTTTATAGACAGTACACACCTTATTAGCTATGTACGTATTTGTTACTGTCTACGATGACCAACTACTAGCAAGGTTAGTAATTATTTCTTTTTAGTTTTGTTAAGTTTAAGAAAATTTTTAAAAATTAGCTACCATGTATTTCAATTTATTTTTACTGAGCAGGCATATGTATAGAATTATTTTTCTTTGGGGGAAATTTGTTTTTACACCCTATGAATATAAAGTTTTTATGAACATGTATGTGTAACAGAAGAGGCTTAGACCTCATGGGTTTCCTAAAAAAGATTGGTAAGATTTAGAATTAGGTAAGTGAACGCTCCTCAATTTTTGATCAATATAAGTCCTTCCACAATATTTTTCCCACTTTAACCACTGGGTACAGGCCAACCCTACTAAATTTTTTTTATAAAAGAAGTACCTAGGTAATTAACTTCTGAAAATTTTGAAATCATATGCTGCAGCTGGTTATTTTTTACCCTTATTTGGGAGTAAGCATCCTTATAATCAGTATATTGCAAATTCCTAGAATTTTTCTGTTAATCATTTAATTTTCTATTATTTTCATACATTTACATGCAATGCCGACCATTCAAGGCCTGTTAGCGAATCAAAATATTGATGCCCCTAATCATCAAACGTTTTTGAGGCCCGGGGCCCGTGTGCATTGCATTCTCTGCATGTCCGGTTTTTACAGATCTTTTTTTACATGTCATAATTTCTATTTACCAGGCACGTACATAAAAAAATATTTTGGGAGGGGTTTTAGGTTGTATATTTTCATAATTATATAAAATTAATATATAGATTTATATTACTTTTACTTTATATAAATATATTTAATCATTTTCCTGAATGTCAAAATGGGTTTAAGCCCCTAAATTCACTCACCCTTGTGTATGCGAATGCTATTTATTCAGCTCTTTTTAATCTTGTGCATATTAATGGGTAGTTTTCTTTTCACTTATGCTTACTCCCAACTAGAGGTCAAGGGCGTATTTTTTTTGTGAGGGGGGGGGGCGGACGAAGGGGCGCTCGCCTCCCCTGAATCCGTATTTAAAGAATCGATTATATGTGAGATACACATTTCAAATTTTTTTAATGTGGATCATTTTATAACGAAATCAAATTATGCGTAGATATGAATATTGAATTGGGCTTTTTGTCGGGTCCATACTTAATGAAAAATCAAATATAAAACAAGAGTAACTTTCAAAACATAGATTACACAAAAGTCGATTCTAAGTGGATCCGGCATTAGATTAAAAAAAAACCACAAATATTAAGGATTCACCAGATTTAAATATTACCAATAATTTTACTTGTAAATTTTGAGCCCAAATTAATGAAAATATTTTCTTTCGCTCCCCTCCCCTAGAATTAAGTCTAAAAACACCTTGCTAGGAATTCAGTTATACATTTACCTACTTGATTAAATCGTTTTGGTAAAATAGGCACGTCTTTTATCAATTATCGTCATTCACTAAATTCTATTTTTTCTGATTTATGATCATATTAATTGATCCTATTTATCGACTATTTGCCATAATTCGAACATTGATCGTCACGAATGATAAATAACAATATAGTAGAGACTTATATGTGTCTTCATATATAGATAATTATAATAAGCCACTATACACATGTACAGTATACACTATACACTATATACAGATCTATACTAATAAGAGTCGACATATATTAGAATATATTTTTTACTGTACACAAATATGAGATAAAATAAAAAATATACATTTTGACATTTCGCCAAGAATAAAATTATTTTTTTTCAGAAATTATTATAGGAAATAAAAGGGAGAAAAGAAAAGTAGATTTCGTTGAAACTTTACTCGATACTAATGCTGAGAAACTCCGTGTTGACCATAGTTTGACCGAAAACGAAGACGAAAAAAAAGAAGTGCTGCTGGTTTTTTTGAGTTTTTAATAGTTTTGGAAATTTACTGGTACGATGGAGTCAATATTATAATTAATTCGGGAATTATCAATTTTAGATAATGAGGTCATATAAATATCGGTGATAAACTCGATATGCAGATTACTGATATTTATCTAATTATAAGTTAGACCAAGATGCAAAATATAATTAAGTCAATTTGGTGAATCTCAAATTTGTCACGTTATAAACTTGTCAATAAAAGTAATGCAATTATTTTAAATATTATAGTCATTATGTACATCATCATATGTATGTAAATAAATAAATTTATTCATATATATATTCTTTATTAAATTATATTAATATTGAAAAAATATTGAAGTTTTTTACGAGCACATTATTGTTCATAATCGTTTTTTCTTTCTTTCGAAAATGCAATTTATTTTATAAGATTGCGAATAACGTGATTACTACATAATACGTATAAATATATAAAGAAAACAACTTTAGAATTATTAATATGCTTATCTTGAATTGAAATATTTGAAAGTCTTCGTTTGAACCTTTGAATTTATTCACGAGGGAAATTAAAGTTATGAAATGCAAAAAAGATTGTCTGTTATTTTTCCCGGATACTATAGTTAAAATATCGATAAATAAATTCAATCTATCTTGATGTGTTATCATTATGTATGAAATATAAATATTTTAAGATACCTTTTTTGAAAATCAAGAATACTGTATATATAGGTATAAATATATTGTATTAAATTATCTATTTGATTTTATTTTATCAGTGTATAAAGTGTGTAGTGTTCGATTATGTTCACATTATTATCGTCATGTAAATATTGACAAATTATGGAAAATTATCAAAAATTATGTGTTTTACACAGTAGTACTAGGATTTATATACAATACAAAATTGTAAAATATGCATTTAAATTTATATAAGGTAAACACAAAAATATAGTTACAAAAAAATATTTATTTATTGAAATACATCATTGGTTGGCTGTCTGTCTTAATATATTATAATTGAGAAATAAAATAAAATGAAATTTATGTTTGACAAAATAACCAAGTTTTATACTTTAATCTACAGGGATAGAATTTAATACAAAATATTAATCATGAAATATACTATAAAACATTCATTTTTCGCATTCTTATAATCGAAATATGCAAAAATATGCAAAGTAAAAATATCACTATTTATCTCATCATGAGGTGATTTGTGGACATTATTGACAAAATCAATAATCAGAAGTCGCAAAAAAAAAATGCTCTTGCATACAAATCCTAGCCCTGATTATCAGATAAAATAAATATGTATACCTGAACGTTTTTTGATAATGTTTTAATTTTTTATTCAACTTGATAAATACATTAACTTGTATGATTATTTAAAATGTGAAAATACGATGTAATATTTATTAATATAAGAGAAGTTTAAGAAATTAAGTTTACAACCGACAGGTCACAGATGTAGAAAACTAAAATAGATATCATATATCTATAAAATATCACCTCATATTAGCAGTATATAAATGTTTATATATAAATTTAAAATAAATGTAATATATCTAGGGCATGGACTACCTAGATATCTATGTCACTGAACACATGGTCTGTGTAAACTGTAGATAAATACAATATTATAAGTTATTATCTTGCATTACAATAATACAATGGTTAGTTAGTTGGTATAGACATACCAACATATATATATTACATATATTCTTGTTATAGTGATAGGATAACGAGTAACAACAAACAGTTAAATTTACTATTTTATGATAATACAGTTAAGCAAAGTTGTTTGAAGGTAAAATGGAAATAATTAAATTTAAGTAGGTACTAACGCAATATTACAAATGTAGCAATAAAGTTGTAGCAGTTGTGAATTTAAAATTAAAATGGGATAAGATTATAATCACGTAATTTCATAAACGCAGAATTAAAATAATTATACGTAAAAAACGTAATTTTATTTAAATAAAACAAACAATGTTTTTTCATACATTAAAAAATAAATTATTTTCTATTAAAAATGTGCTTGACTATTTTATATTTTTTTTATGATACATTAACAAGTTAAATTAAAATCGATTATTCTTAGAAGTATTAAACTCACTAACCAAGATGTAATTTTAAGTTGGTAATTTTATTATTCCATTGTTATTATACTCGTATTATTTTTTTCATATACAGTGGTGCTTATGAATTTATTATTGTTGTTTACCTACATACTATTATGATACAACGTTTTTTGATCTTTTATTAAAATCAGTACCATTAATTATTATATTACAATTTTTCACCTATGTACAAGGTTCTTAAAATTATGTTGTTTAAATTAAATCATATAATAACGATTTTTGTTTGTTTTTATAGTATTACATTTTTGTACATCATTACTTGATATATAATATATGATACCATTATAACTTGTAAGTTAGCATTTTTTTAGTAGATATTTATTTACATTGAAAATTAAAGTATCTTATGGGCTGTAACTAAATTGAGCATAAAACCCACTTTTTTGACACGATTGAGAAAATGTGTCAGCATATTAAAGAATATAGAAATACTAAAGAAACCTACATGATTGAATATAAAAATTTTGCGATATTGCCTATTTCAATTTTGAATGTAATTGTGTTGTCCAGAAGTTTCAATCGCATTACGTTTATCTAACCCTGAGAAAATTATTGTTAAATATTTATTATTGGTACACCTCCATCTCAAAAGATACTCTTTTTTCGTTCTCTAAATTATTGGTAAAAATTTACTAGGGCCAAGAATTATTCTTTGCCTCTTTCTGACAAAATTATTGTTACATCCATATTAAAAAAAAAAAAAAAATAGAAAGTACAAGACCTATACAAATATACCACTCTACACAACGCACTATATGTAACATGACTATAGGTGATCAAACACTACATAAACTGAATTATTTCTATAATAATTTTGGAACCGTAACCATTGTAACTATCTTATATTTTCCCCCAATACTAAATGTTTAAGATGTCAGTATATTACGGATAAAACTAATATTTATACATATTAAATTAATCGATAGCGTTGCCGATAGAGTTGGGCTTGAACCTCGATTCGCGACTTGTTTAAGTTTAGTATCTTAAATAATTTTAGTAACACTTTACACTTGTAATAATATAAGAAGAATATAAGTTACAAAATTTCGGAAACGTGAATGTGACTATGTCGCATAAAATATTCTATGATCAATCGTGTTGCTGAAAAGGTATATGCTGAATCGTTCTTTACCGATCTTATGGTGTTGTAAATGTTGTTTGAATTAGATAAATGGTAAACATTCCGTATCTATGTACAAGATGTTCATTTTCAATTATTTGAAAAAAATTTTAAGAAGCTTGTATGTGGTTTTAATCTTTTTTTTCCTCAGTAAATACCTACTTCTTTAGTTGTAGAAATAATCCGAAAGTTGTACTTTATAACTAACTTAAAATATACATATATTGGAACTCATTATTTTATATGAATATAACTTTATTTATTAAATGTAGGAATAAATTAATAAATAATTGAAAATTTTTGTTGATTTACGACTGTGTATTTAAACAGCAAAAAATAATATTCATGAAAAACATGATACTATAATTGTTTGCAACTATATTTAATACTAAAGGCCTACCTATACCATTTGTTCAATCTAAAATACTCATTTTGAACTTTAATATAATTTATTATATTAAAATAATGTATTGTAGTAAGAATATATTAAAATTATTATATGGTTTCCTTATAGATTTATTCTTATAGTAGCTATATTAACTTTTATAGTAAACGATATATTTTTCTATTTATGTTATATACACACTTACATACATATTACATACTCGACATAAATATTATATATATACTTATTTCATATATACTATCATTATTCACTGTTTTTTAAATTTGGATTCATCACATGTAGCACTACGTATTTTTATATTTTGAAGCCAAAGGAAAATCAGTTTTACTGTTCTTGCAGTTTTCTTTTATCATCTCATTTCTTTAGAAAAATTTGAAAATCCGTGGTTTTCTATTATGATTTTTTATTATTAGCTTTTCAATTTCTATATAAATAAACCAGTCTTTTTAGCCCATTAATATTTTTTTCCTTTATATTCATTCTAAAATGATGCACTTATTATACTTGATTTGACGAGTTTATTTTTTAATTTTGTCAAATCATAATTACAATCAATATTTTATAGGTAGATATTTTTATATTATTATGAAGTATTTATATTTGTTTCGGGATAAATAATAAATTATAAATCGGGCTTGCATACTATTAAAAGACACATTTTATAAAAATCTGCAATTAATTAATATATGGAATAAATAAAATTTTTCTGTATATTTTATAAATAAAATTAAATTAAAATGTGTTTACAAACGTATCTTTACATTAATTTTGCTAATCTACAGTCAAGTATTTAATGTTTCTATATTAACTTCAAAACTATAGTTAGGTACATTTGATGAATGATCACGGTATTTTCAGCGGCTAATTTGCTGTCACATTTAAAGACAAATGGTTATCAAAAGAAAATCAATAGAAAAACGCATAGTTTATTGTAAATTTATAAAAATAAATGATAAATTGTATGGAAAATAATACCAGGGAGTATTATTAAATTAAGGTAAAAGTGTTATGTTGATGTAATATATTCAAATTTTAAGGAAAATTTATGATTATTTAATCGATTATTAATAATTAATAATCGATTATTTGTAAATAATAATAGATACTATATTCTAAAACTTCAAATAATGATAATAACCGAATAGATTTAAATTTTTCTTTGTAAACATATTTATGTAGGGTTTAGTATAAGATATTTTCTTTAAACATGGTATTTAATTTTAGAAAAAGATTAATTGGCAACTATAGTCTCAACTAGAAGTGTGAATTGTTTTCATTTTTAAATTGTGTATGATAAAATATTTTTTGTCGTTGGAATTCACGTAAGTACGTAAGTCTCAGCCTTCAGAATGGGGCGGTATTGGCAGTGGGACGAATAATGTAGCACAGAGAGTGCGTTTAGGTGATGAACCGACGGCAAGCCCTTCAGTATCATTTTCCTCTCAGTCTTGCTTGCGTGTAGGTGAGCGTTGACCGCTCTAACTCTTTCGTAACTATCTTTTATCGTGGTTTTTTTTCAATTCGGTGTGTTGGGCTAGGTTAAAACCTTTTAACAGCACAATGCATTATTTTGCAATGACTTGATGTATTTAAGGTTTCTTAAAATATTTATACAACAAAGGATACAACAATTTTTCGGTTTCAAAAATCACCCGCCAAATCCACCACGTGAAAATATGGACGATCTTGTAAGTATCTATTACAATAACAGATTTTTCCTTATAATTATTAACTATTTTCGGTATAAATAATTATTTTATACAGATCATTTTTTTATTTTCGAAATTTTACACTTAAATGTATTATTCCATTTCGGACTTGTGAAAAAAATTAATGACAATAGAAATGTGTATATGTAGTAGGTTCAACAAAATTATCATAATACATGATATCATTTACAATATATTTAAAGTAATAGACGTAAGAAGAAATATATGAGAAATATAAAAAAAATTATTTTTATCTTTTAGTAAAGTTGAAATATATTCTTTTTTCCTTACTTTAATAAGACATTTAATTCCAGAATATTTTTTGTAAAATTTATATTTGAGAAAGAAAAATATTATTGTTCTTTTTTTATTCATAATCCTTTATATAATATAAATTCCTTTATAAAATATATCTCTTTTATATAATGCACACAACTGATGAAAATTACCTATTATTTTAATATTAAAGCATTGAAATTTTTTTTTTAAAGATTTAGTAATCAAATTAAACTTTGAAAATTAAATTTGGATGTTACCCAAACAAAAAATTAATGATTAATTACTATGTTTGAGAAAATAATTAATTATATATATATATATATAAATATAAGTGATAATGTTCGATATTCATGTTCATTTAGACTTTAGATAATTAAATACTTATATATAAAATTATATCTAAATCAATAGAAAGATTAACTAATAATAGCTCAATAATCAATTAATTAAATGATATGACACTTGTCTTATAATATAATCAAATAATATTCTGCAATTTATGTATCATGAATTATAAGTGTGTGATGCATTCTCTTTCCGTTTATCAAGCCATTTTAGGTATCGATAAAATTCAAAACACATTGATTATAATTATATTGCATACTATAATTTAAATATTCGAAACAAAGTTTTATGTAAGCAAGGTCGTATCTGGGGGAGTATCTGGACCCTACCGAAATGTCTTCAATATTTTACGAATGTTTAAATAATTATTTATTTTTAATACTAACATAAACATTTTCAGTCAAAAATGACTTAAGCTCCAATTAATCATTGACTGCTTTTAATTTTATATCATAATATAATTTGAAAATATGATATTAATTTTAATAAAAGAAGATTAAATCTTTTTCTGTCTTATTTTTAACCAAATATCAAAAATTAAAATCTAAATTCAATAAAATTACAATATACATGTATTGGACCCCTCCCAAAAAAAATTTCTAGATATAGCATGTATGTAGGTATAGATGAATTTTCGAGGATGAATGGAGGCTGAGCCTCAGTAAAAATTACGATAAAAAATATAAAAATGTTTTTATTTATCTTTTTATAGGAGTATGCAGTTCGTGGGAATTATTGTGTATATTTCAATTCATACCCCCCACAATTTGTTCTATATTTATCCGTGCATATACAATTATTTTAATTTATAGTTAATATTTTAGATATTATATGAAATTATTGATGGTTGTATATTTATTAAAAAGATATATAGATAATCTTATAAATGTTTGAAAGTCGGTGTATAGTAAAATCGTTCTTGGCTGCAACAACAGCATAATTTTAGTATGTACGTATAGTTACCAACAAAATGTCAATATTATTTGTATAGTAAACTAAAGGTGAATAAATTCTAACGAAACTTTATAAATGACCATATTACTGAATTAGTGAAACTATTTATTCAGAAAATTATGAATCAAAGAGTATTTGTTTTCAGTGTGGCTTGCGAATATTCACTACTATGTTTACTTGAATGAATAAGTATGTGCACACTTATAGATTTTTACAAACGAAAATGCATGAATTATTAATTAGCGAATATACCTTAAAAAAATATTCATTCATTCAGTCAAATATTCATGATGATATATTTTATCACTACGAGGTTTAATTAATTATTGTTTAAAAATTTTAGTTTTAATTTAAATTACAAAATTATGTAGAATACAAAATAAAATAAATTTAAATATCAGTGTAACATTACATTATTCAATGTGTAACAATTTAATATAATATATATGAAATATGATCAACTTTAAAAACCATACTAGGAATTATTATTTACATTTATACTATTTTTTATACTTTACGGTTGTATTATTAACCATATGCTCATACATATATTTAATAATGTCGGATTCTCGAAATGTTAAAAACTCTAAGAACTTCATATTAAATTAATTAAGAATTTTTTTTGACTAACATGATTTATCATCGCTTTCAAGTCTTACATTGCTTAACTTAATAATAGTGATGGGCGTAATCGAGATATACAATCGAGATATTTCGATTATTAAAATAATAATTCGATTATATACCCAAGAGATTATTTGGAGTGATATCTCGTTTATTTTAAAAACAATCAATTTTTGATCTTGAAATGTGTATCGAATGAAAAAATATATCGAATGATTTTCATGGAACGAAGGAGTGAGGGAGGAATATTATTTTTAATCTTCATAATCGAATAAGTAAATACATATTATTCACTTAAAGTTTTTGTATTTACGACTCGTGCTACTTGTAGGACTAGTTGTTAGACAAATATTGATGCGTATACGGTTATTCATTATTTATATTTTAAAGTTTGACATAAATATATAGCTATAATTTTTGAATTACTCAACCACAAAACAACAAATATTTCTCAGAACGTTTATAAATACAATTATATTATATTTATATTTATATATTATATTTCAATGGAACATTTCGAGACATCTCGTGGTTATAAAAATGTCTCGATTACTAATATTTCGATTATTGAAATCATTCGATTATGCCCATCACTACTTAATAATACTATGCTAGGTTGAACGGGAAGATGTGAGCAAAAAAGTGTTTAAAACTACGATTATCTATCAATATA
Source organism: Sipha flava (assembly GCF_003268045.1). Lineage (NCBI taxonomy): Eukaryota > Metazoa > Arthropoda > Insecta > Hemiptera > Aphididae > Sipha > Sipha flava. The sequence goes on along the minus strand of NW_020273159.1, from coordinate 1,695,325 downwards.
TTTTTAAAATTAATTTTAGACTAGAACCATTATTGTAAAGATATACGTTAAAAATAGTTATGACTTTATAAGTAAAATATAATTATTTATTAATTTAAGGTAAAATACTTATTTTTAATTAAGTTCCGTTTAGAATAGCTTCTCGAATCGAGTAATTTTCAAAGTGAATTTGATAAAAAACTCGTCCTTGTTGGTTGTTCAAAACAATAAAATACACTTGTTACCAATTCAGAAAGAGTTTTTAAAATATTAAATTACCACAGCGCTTATTATATACGTTTGAAGAATATAAGAATAATACTCGTTTATGAAATAATGTAAAATTTTAATATTTCTTCAATTTATTGTAATATTATTCATGGCAAAAAAAAATAAAAAAAGTGGGTAAAAGGTATTATATGTATATGTTATGTGATTGAGTTATGTTAGTTGACAATTTAATAATATATATAATTTCAAAAATAGGTGGACATTAAATTATAATATAACTTATGCTATAATAATAATTACTTAGCAAATTAAAATATAAAATATTTTCAAAGATTTTGCTAAAACACCTTGAACCAATAGCCGTAAGATGCATTGGAGAATACCAGTGTGGCTTTCGTAAGGGTAAGTCGACAATCGATCAGCTAACAATAGTGGGGCAGTTAATAGAAAAAAAATACGAATTTAGACAAAACATATAGCAAGTGTTTTTCGATTTCAAAAAAGCGTACGATAACATACACTGTGATAGTCTTTACAATATTATGCTAGAGTTTGGTTTCTCGAAAAAACTCATCGCTTTAACAAAAATGTGCATGAATGACACGAAATACCAAAAAGAGAGTGAACCAAACGCTGTCCGATGAGTTTGAAGTCATAACTGGCTTGAAACAAGGGGACACGCTCTCACCACTATTATTTAATATAGCATTAGAAAAAATAATACGTAATGTAAAAAATAACAACTTGGGAACCAATATTGGCGCCACACAAATTAATATACTAGGATTTGCTGAAAATTTAAACCTAATTGGAGATAGTATGGAAATAGTTGAACAGAATATAAACACACTCATAGAAGGTGCTAAATTAGTCGGATTAAAAATAAATCAAGACAAAACGAAAGTAATGGAATTACTTCCCAATGGGGAAGAAAACGTGGTTATCAATGACTATACCTTTGAGAAAGTTAAAGAGTTTAAGTACCTTGGAATAACAATTACCAACAAAAATGATTGGAGTACCGAAATCATAAGCCGTATACTCAAGGCAGAGAGGGCTTATTTCGCATTACATACATTTTTTAAATCAAAATTATTTTCCAGAAGAACTAAGATCAGATTGTACATGACTACAATAAAACCAATGGTTACTTATGGATGTGAAATATGGCCCACTACTATACAATTAGAAAAAAAGCTACTAGTTTTTGAATATAAAATACTGAGGAAGATTTGTGGTCCAATTTTTGATAATGAGCTAAACAAATGGCGTAGAAGAAAAAATACTGAATTAAGAGAAATCACTGAAGTTCCACTATTAACAAGCCACATTAAGTGTCAAAGACTCAAATGGTTTGGTCATAACATGCGGAAAACAGAAACCAATAATACGAGAGCAGCAATTGAATGGTAACCGACAGAAAAAAGACCAAGAGGAAGGCCTAGAAAGCGATGGATGGATGGAATAAGGAAGGACTTAGAAACACTGGAAGTAACAAAATGGGAAGTAGAGTACAGGATCGTGACTACTGGAGAACGGTGACGGTGCGGCCAAAACTCTTAAAGAGTTGTTAAGCCAAGAAAGAAGAAGAACTTAGCAAATTAAATATATGAGTACAAACATACAAATATACTATTAAACTGCATAATTTGTAAAGAGGATTTACTTGGATTTAATTTCAAATTTTAAATTTTAATTTAATTCCAATTGGACATTATATTTTTACAATGTAATTATTAATTTTAAAGCCAATAATTATATTATATAATGAACAATGTATGAATATGAAAATAATTATAATTTGAAACTAGTTAGTATCAAAGATGACATTTTTTTCCTGTGAATGTCAATATAATGAACAATACTAAATAAATTTACTGTGGACTTGAAAATATATTATACAATACATTTTTTAAATTAATGCGTTTATAAATATACGATAATAAATTTTTAAATATAGCAGTGGTATTTATTATTTATCTGATTATTTACATAAAATGATGAATTACTTAAAATTACACATGTGCAGTTAGGCAGTTATACCCTTTTTATAAATTCATATTATATATTTTAATGAAGTTCCATATGCTTTTTAGCCATCAAAACAAGATAATTAAAATAAAATTAATTGTTATGAGAATAAGTTTGTTTTTTAAAAAGGTAAATAATATTTAATATTTTTGTATATTTACATTAACATAGTATACTCGTATTTTATAATGTGCATAATTTTTCGTAATGGTTTAAAATTATGATGTTTTTACCAAGAGTTTTAATTTTTATGTATAATAAGAGAACATATTTTTTAAACTTATTTAGTTTATCGTTTAAAATAAATTGAATTGTATTATTATTACTCGCTTTTGGACCAAATAACTATTAAGAAGATTGGAATGGTTCCTAATGACTAAGCATCAGTTATTTTTGGCCAATTCAAATTGCTAATTTATAACTAATTTCTCTAAACATTCCTTCCAAACATAGAAATTCCAATTGAAAAACAAGCATTGTTATCACCATAGATGGGTATTCGTATTCTGCCTATATTGATAAATTATTATGGGTTCGGAATTTATTACATAATATAAATTTATAATAAAATAAACAAAAAAAGTAAATATATGTACATAGTGTCTAGAAAGTTTGGAAATATTTGACAATCAATTCGTACATATTATTATATGTACGATTTGAAACTTTTTAGAAATATTATTACCTTTTATATATACACTCGTATAATAAGAAAAAATACGATATATTCCAATAGTTTTATTTAGTGAAAAGATAATAATTAAATTTTTTATAATTTAAATTGAACCTTTTATTGTACACAATTTATTTTTATTTAACAATTAAAATATAGACATTCATATATTACACTCACGTATCATATTTTTAAAATTTATATTTAAAATACCAATATTTAAAAATAAAGTAACTAATATATTATAAGCATATTATAATAACTAAATAATAATGATTTTGCAGCTTTTCTGTGATTTTTATATGAATTTAGAATGTATAAAAAATTGTTATATTTCTTAAAACTAACTTTATTTACTTACTTTGTTCATTAAATTTTAAGGTTATTAGGATATTTACATCGTATTATATAAAAATGTACTCAATGTCACCTAGCCTATGGTGTTTTTCTATGTATCACATTAGCTGCAAATATGTTTTTAACTTTTTCATAATGGAAAAGATTTTATTTAGTTTTCAGTTGTATATGAAAATGTTGCTAATATGGCTAACTGTTTAAAATGTGATTGAAAAATAAATTTAAAGCTTGTTTTTGTTATAAAGCATTTATAGTTTTTTTTTATTTATTTTAAGTGCTTGTAAAATTTGTTTTTGTGTATGTACTGTTTTTTACAGCTATACGTTACAATTCGAAACATATATTGTCATATTTCAAAATAGCTGGAACTTTTTCTTTTAAATAATCAAATTTTCATATTGTAATTACGATATGAGGCAAATTCAAACATATAATTATTTATTTTATTTTTTCCATTTAATTTGATATTTCAAATCATATTTGATAGTAATATTTTAAATGATTTAAATTAGATTTATATGTTGTTAGAAGACATTTTATCTTAGAAAATAGATTGGTATAGTTTTTTGTGTAAATTATCAATAAGGCATGTTATCAATTATTAATAGGTATTTTCCAATACCTAATATGATGGTTAGAATTTTTTTGAATTTATATTTGTGTTCAATCTGAGTTCAACATTTATCTAAGTAGTTAAATATAATCCATATTTATGTACAACGATTAAATTATTGAAGAACGGATACAAATATTAAATTACTAAATATGACATTGAGGACGGTATGTTATAGATACCTAAATTAGTTTTACATATATTAATCGAATTCGATATAACCGATCAAATTTATATAGTTTTTCGTTTTCAAATCACACTTATATTTTCAATAATGTTGTGCACTGAATTGACAATATTATATAAATCTGTCAATTAATTGTTTTTATAAAACTATTATGAAAATATAGAATCAATAATTAATACATATTTATACTAATATGATTTGTATAATTAGATTTAAATAATTAAATTTATACATCTATATGATATGATATGATAAGACTTAATGTAGAATTTTAAATTGATAATAACGGAGAATCTTTATTTTTGTTTTTTGAGTTTAAATTAAACAAAATGATTCATACACTAATATAAACAATTTACGAGTAATTCACATTCGTAAAAAGGAATATTATGGGTTTCAAATAATTTTAATTCTTTTTACTAGAAACAAATTTTCGGAAGAGGTCAACACTAAAAGCTTTAAGTGAAATTTTTAAATCGAAAAATGTGCAGTAGTTTAAAATAGTAATTTTTTGATTCCTACAGCAATTTTTATAAATTTAAAAAACTTGGAATTCGTATGCATTTTTCTACTGAAAATTAATACTAATTTTGATAAAACAATTTATTTTTTATTTTAATCAAGTTACTTTATTTGAAATATGTAGACGAAGTTTATGACGACAGGAATATTATTGAATTTATATTTTACGCTGTTACTCAGTCAAAACAGTTATTTAAATTCGATGATTTATCAGTGCTGTATAATTTATATAAATAAATACCACTAATGTAATGAAAGACTTACTCAAGAAATAGGGCTTTTTAGAGAATTTTAAATTATTCTTTTTATTCATACTGTTTATTTGTATTGAGAATTTAACGATAGTGCATCGAGGGTTACCTTGAGTTATTACATCAATATAAAACTATAAACAAATGTACAAATGTGTCAGATAAATGTTTTAGAACATTTATTTTTAAAATGTCCTAATTGTTTTAGAAAAATTGTGAGTACAATGATAATAATAAAAAAATAGTCTACATTCGTAAAAACAACATTGAGTAGTTTTTAGAACAAATATAATAGTTTTAAACAATTGATTAATATAATTTTTCATGATAATTTATAAGAACCCTTGTTAAATTTTTGAGAATTTTTTCATTATTTTTATGCATTTGAAATTTCAGCCTTAAATGTTTTGAATTTTCACACGAAAACGGAAATTAATGGTACTCCAATTATTGCCTAATTTTTTTTTCCTTTAATTATTGATATTCATAAGGTTTTTTTATACGTTTTTGAATTTTATGAAATCTGAGAATTGGGACAGTATTGTTTCTTTTATTATTTATTTTTATATTTATTTGAATAGAATTTATTGACTTTTTAATTATATATTTTTATTTTTATTATGCATTTTTTTAATGTAGGACACCATTTTAATGGACAAAGTAAGTATATTTTCAATTAATCTTTCTTTTTATAGATTAAACAATCAAATCATGTGGTATTTTATAAAGATAATTTTAGGACATTTTATATCATGAACAAATCAATTAGTGTCTCTAGATTTTAGGGCCTTCCGTTCAAATTTTAAGAATTTAAAATTGTCATAATTTTATTATAACTTTGATAATTAATTTAGATGTACTATTCAAAATATATCATTATTGTTTTAATCAGTTATAGTTGTAATTCATAACCGAATTCTTATAAATATTTAGCATATAATTTTATTAGAATGGATATCAATATTTGATATATATTTTTACTGGTCTTATCCCTCATTATATTATTTTAATTTTACAGACAAGTGCATGTTATTAATTATTTACATGGTAAACGTATAATAACTCATACAGTTAAAAATAATTAATATTGTAGGTGCAATATTATAGAATAAAAAAAAATAATGTCAAATATCAGCCAATGGTCACGTTGCCAAGGCCAATTTCTAATTAAAAAATAATTGAATTATGAAAATTTTGTTGTACTTTCATAACTATGTAAAAATATTACAACCAAAAGTTCTAAAAATTAAACAATCTAATAAAAATACTATTTACAAAATAGGTGTACTTAAAATATATTATGCAACATGTATATACGTATATTATTTGAATGTATAATAGAATATTATATTTCAAGTCAGTGGCGGACGCAGTAGAGGATTTGGGGGTTCAAACCCATCCCTGAAATGAATGGATGATTAATTTTAAATGTAGTTATCCTACCTTATACACCTTAAAAAAAATTAATTGTTCAAAATATGATTAAAATATGCTAGAAAAAAATGTTTTGCTAATAATTTGTAATTTTACAAACGTTCTATAAGGTATTGGTACTTTAAACTTAAATGTTTGAAATTCTATGATGGCAATAATTCGTAAAAATAATGCGTGTATGTAAGTCGCTTATTATCAGTAAATAAAAATAAGTAAATATACGTGAAGCTAGTTTCACACTCTCGCGAGGTCGTCTCGTCTCGACTCTTGTCGAATTAACGCAAGGCGAGGCAGCGCACGAATGTATACCTACAATTTTGTATACTCTCATGACTCACTCAGTTGTTTCTAGCGGTTGTGCAAAATGGACGTGGTTGAAATAATAGCCGCGGCTGCATTGAGTGCATGCAGTTATTATAATTTTTTACATTTAAGCCACTCAAAAAAAATTAAACAACCCAATAAGAGGAGATGGTGGATTGATTACAACAAAAATACATAGAAACAAAACAAAGTAAGTTAGTTTGATATAAAGTATTAATTAATGGCTTAATAAGAAAAATGGTGTTGGAGAGAATTACACTTTGTATTACTCCTTATTTTCTCGCACTTTTCTTTCAAGCAAAGCATGGAAAATGTATTGGTAGAATTGTTATATAAACCTTCAGGTGAGTTTGAAAATTTTACTCAAACTTTTTGCATAAAGCGTTTTGATTTCTAACTTAACCTAACTAAGGACTCGCGAGCTCAGGCGAGAGTAAAGTTGGTACGCCTCACCTCGCATGTCTCGTGTTCTTTTGATTCGCGACCAAAATACCTACTCCGAGTGGAGCGTGCATGAGACAAGGCGAGACGAGACGAAACGAGTGAACCGACTACATTCTCGTGCACGCGCAACCTCGCTTCGCCTCGGCAAGAGTGTGGAGCTAGTGTAGGGTGACCAGACGTCCCGTTTAAAACGGGATTGTCCCTTTTTTGATTATCATGTACCGTTGTTCCGACAAACTTCGAATGGGACGCTTTTTATCCCGTTTTAATCCCGTTATTGCCATATTATTTATTATATAAATTATAAATGCTTGTAAACAAAATATCTATGTATGAAAAAATATAAAACAGTTTTACTCGTATATTTAAAATGTGAAATCAAAGTTAGAAATAACAGATAAAATTTTTCATGGAACAGCGTCAAGTCCCGATGCCGACGAACTATAAAATTACCGATTTAATAATTTAATAATAATTAAAAAAAAATATTTTATTATTTAGGTTATTTTACTAAAAAAGGTAAAGAGTAAATAATTGTTTATGATATAACAGAGATTTGGACTTTAACTCTCGAGATTTATGTGCATATGTGTGAATGTATATGGATGAGGTTTTTTATTTTTTTTTTTTTTTTGGGGGAGGGGTAATAACAGCTATCCCGTTTTTTTATTTTCTTAACATTATTTACAATGGTACATTATGATTGACGGGTTTCCCTAAATTTTGTGTTGTATGGTCATGTAATAACGATCGAAAATAGTCAGCCTATAGTCAATAGTCAATTATTTCAAAATAACGGTAATTATTCTTATTTTTTCAACCCCCCCCCCCCCCGACATTTTTTTCTGCGTCCGCCCATGTTTCAAGTTTTACTTTTTTACAGTTAACTAATCATTTTAATTAACCAACCGTATATTGATGATTTGATAAAGTATGAAAAGTTTCTATATGTTGTTTTCGACCACGTTAATAGTTAATAAATTATGTCCCTTGAGAAAAAATTAATTATAATGACGAGAAAATGGAAAATCCATTAACTTATTACTTTATGTACTATTATATACTCTCACGAGGCATTTATTTTTCAATATCAATAATTGTGAAGAGTTAACGAAAACAAATTGTATTATTTTATTTATAAATATGAATTATTTAATTTAGTTGGTACTACGTATAGTATTAACGAGTCAAAAATTAATGGAATAAAACTAATGGAATCAAACATTTCAAACACAGATATTTATAACCTTTACATTATCAATACCTCTCACTGTGATTAATATTATAATTTTGTTTCTAATATAATGTTATACACAATTTTATTCTTATTTTAAATAAGTACTGTTATAAACTGTACTTCGGATATTTGATAATATCTCGTTCTTGAGATTGAAATTAATATCTAAACTCTCATATTATCAATCAGAGTGATATTTTCCGTAGGTAGGTATTATATTGTGTAAGTGCATACTAGAATTAAATGATATATATGTAATTTTTTTTTGGACATACTACAAAGTGCTCTTTTGTTTAGGAATACTCTTTTTTTTACGTGAGCTAAACTATATCCACTGTTCTCCATATTATATTCCACTTAATTTTATATTGTAAAATCTATAGTAAATTTATAATTGTTTGATATTAATTTTTATGTAACTATTGTGTAGTATATCTGTTAGCTTTGACATGAGATGGAGTTCATTTGAATTTATTTAATTACTGAATCGATGTAATTATATAATTATAATATTATTTAAATCAGTGCTTGACTTGTAGGGGGACGGAGTACCCCAAATAATTTTTAGAAATTTTAACATTTTCCAATTATTATAAAGTTGTTATTATAACGCCTAACAAATTTTGGGGGCGCTCTTTTTTATAAAGTAAACAGAGTCCCGCTTCTTTAATTTTGCCAAGTCGCGTACTGATTGAAATAACTTATTTGTTGTTTTGTATATAAGAATGTTTTTTTACAACAGAAATATTTATTAGTCATATTCTATCTATTCTATTTTTAATGCTCATATTTATTTATAAGTTTTGATTTAATTAGTTTTGAATCAAGATAATTTACAGGAAATATAATAGTTAGTAGGTATTTCAAAGTATAAAACATAATACATTTATGTATACTAACTTTTTACTCGACCACTAAAAATACGAGTATGATGTTGTTTTATTATTATTCGAACGAGTAAAACTGCTCTATTTTTGGTTATTGCATCTCTCACTTTGATTTTATGTTTTTATTTATTATTGGAAGATTTTTAACACTTACTGATACCTATTGTATTTATTTTTTCATCCATCTATCTAATATCAAAGAATCCATTTAATCATAAGATTGTTATTGTTTGCGACTCGTATTTATTTAATGAAATGTTTTAACTTAAGTTTCTCTATGGAGCTGATACATTTTTAAATTTCATTCCATAATGATTAGAAAATTTGAATAATGTCTATTTCCCATGGGTAGAATCATGTCATACAGAATTAAAATACGGTATACGAGTAATATACTTGATGCTTTCAAAGTTATACTTATATATCCTGTATAGTATTTTATTAAAAAAAAAAATTGTCTCTAGCATATCATGCATATCTCCTCCTATTTATATATAAACGTGTTTTATACACAACGTTTGTTTATAAAATAATTTTGTTGTTTTGATAAATGAAAACTTATTTATTTTGATAGATACTCATTGAATTTTGCTTGCTGTCTTTTGGGATTACTTCAAAGGATTAGTTTGATAAATTATAATTGTTTTGGTAAATTAACGGGAATATAAATATGTTTTCACAATCTAAATATAATATAGATTAATAGTTTGAAAATATTCCAGAATTTTTAACATTTAATCAAAATTATAATAGTTAATTTATGAACATATTTAAATATGTATGTATAATTTGTATGGTTTTTAATTGATTATGTAAAAAAAAAGTGCAATGTATATACATGGCACCATAAGGTTAAAAAAATCACTTTTAGAATTATTGATTCGAAACCACAATACCTTGAATGAAATCATGTCTATTGGAGGGTTGAACACTTGGAAGAACTTGGTTCTCAGATTCCCAGATTGTCATTTTTAGTTAGATTTCATTATATTTATGTTATAAATAAAAGTAATTGCTATACTTTTTATTTCTCATTGCATATTTGTATTATAACTACTGAATTCCAGAATATTTGGTACCAGATTCTGCTTAACTTTTATAGTTTGATAACCATCACCAGTAACAGAAGTTAATCAATTTTTACAAAACAAAACTGACAAAAAAAAAAAAAATAAAAAAAGTAAAAAATAAAAAAAGTGTACTATTGGGATCTGAAATGACCACCTCTTATTCAACGTAATAATTGCCTGTGTTTTATTTAATCTTTGATTACTCATCAAAATTTACTTCTACTTTACTAATTCATCAAAGTAAATCGTATTGCTCTGACTAAAAACTAAAATAACTACAGACATGGGGCAGTAATATACATGTTATTTATTGATATTAATTTATTACACAGATGCTTTGGACAGGTAGGTGCTATTTATATTATAAATACATATAATCTACATATCATTGGCACGCCTCAGAGATTATACCAATATTTTGTTATACCTAATTTATTGTATATGTATAAAAAAATAATAATGATTTTTAGTTCCTTAGTGGTCTAATCCAGGCTTGATTATAAGTAAATAAAAATTAATTGTAGAAAATGTAGAAACTCATTAGGTATTTCTTCTAAAATATATTATTACGTTTGTATTTTTGATTTCATATTATTCATAGAAAGTATACCTTTTAATTATTAAACTTTTATTCTTTACTTATGGGTGAAACCTTGTGATACATTTTTTTAAATACTTCTCAAGAAAATAACTTTTTTTTATAATATGCTTTCAAATATTATTTTTACATATTGATAATAATGTTATTTTAATCTTGTCCGTTATTATTAGTTACTATGCAATAAGCTGGTTCATCATATTATTTTATTTAAGACATTTATTTCCGAAAAAAAAAAATGGTTTTGGAAGTAGCATGTGAAAAGTTAATATTCTATTCAATAAAACAGTTAGTCTACATAAACACAAGTTATATGATTTTTGCAAAAGCATGTATTAGTTATTCAAATCATCAAACTTCATAGACTCGTAATGTTTCTTGTAAAACATTTAAATAATTTCCACTTTTTAATACAATTGTCATATTAATTGTCTCACTAATAAAAATAGATTGAAACAGACCTATTTTAGGCAACTTTATCTACTTAAAAATGTCATTTTTCTATACCCAAAATGATTAAATAAAAACGTTTAGTGTGATAATTTACATATTATATACGTTTTACACTTATTTAAAGTCTCATGTTCATGTGTTTATATGTGTTTTTTTACTTTTCCGTTTAAAGAAAAATATGTGTACATTTGTATCTGAATCAATAGTATTCAATTTAAAAGAAAATGATGAAATAAAAAATGTACTGGATTTTATTTATAGGCAATTTGTTAATTTTGGCTTATGCTGAATCACGCACTCTTTTGGCAATTTAAAAATAAATAACTTTCTTATTGGTAATTACGGAAATTTAGATATATTTGGTCGCATGAAATACAATAATTAAATTCAAATCTAAACAATTTATTCAACGTTATTTTTTTTATCTAATTACTAATTCAAGTAATACTATTACAAAAAAAAAGTATAAGTGTAAAATTAGCCGAAAATAATTAATAGGTGGTCTCTCCACTAAGACTTTTCAACGACTATATTAAATATATACCATCATCATACCTACGCTTATGTAAAAATAGTTAATACATTGTGTGATGAAAATATTAATAAAAAAAAATCCTGATAATTAGTTCCAAGAAAATATGGATAATTGTAATTCCAATTACTTGAATTACAATTTAATTTTAGTCATATTTTTATTGATACTAGAACTGTTACATGACTCATATGACCTAATTATACCAAAAAACCAAATAAATTAACAATCCTGATGTGGAAAAATAATAATAATTATCCATTAGTAATTACTAATTATTATAATAGGTACTTTAGGCATTATAACGGCATATACGTTGAAATTACTCATCAAACTTTCATGATAACAGTAATTAATTTAGTAAAATATTAAATAAAAATATGTATGATGTAATACTTTAATGTATTGTTGTCTAAATATTAGAGCCTTCTCTGAAGTTTTACTTTGTAATTTTAGTTCATCCGTGAATATACGTTTTTAGCTTAAATTTGAAACTAATTAATAAACTTGTAAATTGTATACTATTCATCATATATAATAGTAACCATATAATAAATAAAATATAACATACATTGAATATAATATCAATTAAGGTTTAATTTATAATTAATAGCTATGTTCTATAAATGTATTATAATACTATAAAATAGAATTTACTATACTTATTTATAGAAAATTATTGTTCATATATCGATACAGCCAAAATAAATAAAATAGAAAATGTTCCATTGTCGAGTAATCATTATTTATTTATGTAGGTACTACATATATTATTGACTCACTTTTAAGATATGGGTAGGTAGTGTTGAATTTTTAATATTTTAGTTTATATCCAAATCAAAACCTGAGATTTGAATGACAAAGAACATGAAAAATTTAATCTTGAACGCTATTAAAAATTTTATGATCAAAATAATATTGTCTTTTAAATAACTTTGGTAGACTATAGTAATATATATAATATATATAATATTTAGATTTAATATTAAAAATTAAAAAAAATATATATATATATATTATTATGTATTATGTATTATTTTGTGTTTATTTTTTTTTCTATCCTTCTGTAAAAACAATTAGGCTCGACAACTAGTGATCTATATAAATTTAAGCATTTTTGATACTTTTTATATACAAATATAAAAATAATATACATAAATCTGTTAAAAGTTTGATAATTAATGATAAACTGTTTGATTAATTATTTGTAACATTAATTAAATTAATTAAAAATAACATTAATTGAACCCATATACCATTAAAAAAAACTTATATTAATTAAAAAAATTATACGATAACTTTGGGAAAATTTTAAGTACTTATCTACAATTATATTTTTTTGAGTTACGATTATAACAAAATTTCGATTTTATCGGAAATTAATTCCCCAAATGTTGCGGTTTTTTTTTGTAATTTTTCGTCAGTTTTTCGCTTTTTTTTACCTAAATAATTAAAAGTTAAAGAAGATATATTAAAAAGTGCTAAAATTATTAGTAATGAATTTCATTTTAATATGATGAAATATTGAAAGAGATTAGGCAAGGGTTAAATTTTGATGTTTAAAAAGTTAATCTAAAATAACAGATATACATTTATGACAGCCACATGGTCTTGAAAAAAAATATAAGTACAGGATATATACAATAGTACATAATAGGAATAACTATAAAAATATATTATAGATACAAGAAACCTATTGCACTTGACTTCTCGACATAAACTTGTTCACCGGAGTTAAAACGGTCCATTTTACCTTACCTGTTATTTTTGACATAACACATTAAACTTTTTCATTTTAGTTTGTACAACTAAGTTAACATGAATGGTTGAATGTAGTTTGAGTAATAAGTATATGTCATTGCGTAGCTCTGATTTAGTATTTACTCATGGAGCCTGAAAGCACAATATATTTCTCTTCAAATCGTTTAAATGAGGAACATTACTCGTCAAGAGGATACCAATTGGTAATATGTACTCGAGTATAATTAAAATCTGTCATATATAATTGTTGAACCTCCAATTTGATCACCATTTATCATATAGTATTAAACAAATTGTAATATACTGGGTCCTCACTCTTTTTAAATAATTTACTATATTTTTTGTAAATTGTGTTGTAAATCTAAAAACGATTTTTTTCATAGATATACCAAATAACGAATATATTTAATATTTAGTAGATAAATATATTAATATATTAGTAAGCTATTTAATTTTAATGGACATGATTTTTTCTGTAATTATTGGTACTTTCTAAAATTAAAGTATAGGTGTATACGAGTATTTGGAAATGAATCGTAATATTAAATGTGTTTAAGGTTATTGTTGTAGAATAAAAATATTTAATTAAGTGACAATTTAAAAGCAATAAAATAAGTACTTAACTGTTAAGGAGTAAGAAAAACTATTATTAAAAATGTAAGTCACCAATCACTAAATATGTTTCTCCTAAAAGTAATTCCTTTTTTCGTGGCATTATCATACTTAATGGGAATTAGCATTGGTTTTCTTTTAATTAATGAAATTGTTAATATCACAATAATTATAAAAATTACAAAATAAAACATGTATATGAATATAATTTTAAAAACAAATAATCAAAATTAATTTAAAGTACAATAAGTACAATTCAAATTATTCATATATTATAAAGTGACTTGTTTCATTTAAATTTACAAAAATATTTTTAAATCTCCAATTCGTGGAAGTAATACTCAAAATAGAGCAATATTCATATAAATTAAATATCAATAGTTTTATATAAGAATGGTTTGAAAAACAAATAAAATAATTGATCACATGAAAATATAATATAGTTTAGAAATAAAAGACAAATAATTATTGTGATGTTATAATTTTTATTTTAGTAATATAGATAAACAATTGAGAATGTTATAATATGAGCATGCACAATGCACGTAATGTTGGATCATTTTTTCTTATAAATATTCTACTTGTATTTATCTTGAGACAGTTATAAGTCGAAAATATAAACATCATAATAGTAACAAATTGTTTTATACCGAAAATCCGAAAGGGAATAATTCGTCAGTACCCTTATATCCAACTGACGTAAAAATGTCATGACAATAATATATTTTATCGAAATCATGAAAAAAATGTGGGCTTAAATATAAGAATATATATAGAAATATAAAAACTCGAGTAAATACCTTATCCTATTCCACAGCTTACGAGTACACTATTTTTTTTGCTTGGGTAGTATTAATATTGTATTGCAATAATATATTGATATTTAATTGAATTTATATCGTTCCTCTTCGAATTTATTTTCTTGAACATAATACTTCAATATACAAATACGATTTTAAATTAAAATAAACTTACATAAATCAGTTTATTCGAATCATATTAATTTAAATGTTAAATTGTTTACCTTATTTTTTAATCGTGTATTAATTATACAATATATAATTTACTATAAAATTTTCTTGGGTATTATATTATTACATAATAAGCTAAAGAAATAATCATCTAAATAAGTAATATTTATGGTTTCTCTGCCTAATATATATCAGGGATGGGCAACTCAAAGTAACAAAAGGCCAATTTTTAAAATTTTAAAATATGGCGGGCTACAGTAAAAAAATAAAAATTAAAAAAAGGTCATTAAAATTGACCATTAGCATTTACTTTCAAAAATTTAATTTTACGACTGTACCATTACAATGAAATTAATGCCTAACACCTATAGCACGTAGCACGGGCCAAAAAAAAAAAATTATGCGGCCGCCAGTTGGCCAGTTGCTATCCCTGTTATATATGAACAAGGCCGTATTTGATTGGGGGTTTCAAGAGTTCACCCCCACCTTGAAAAATTTTAATAGTTAATGCATTATGGATAACTACCTAAATATATTTATATCGACGCGAAAATTATATTATATCATTTTATAATCCGGTAAATCGTGCGAATACAAATCGTATATGAAAAACAAATAACTAAACAAGAAGTGTAAAATATTAAATACTGACTACCATAGGTATGTTAGAACAAAGTACTTATAAAAAAAAAATAGTTAATTTTATGTTAATAATATTGTGGTGTTTGTCTTGTACAATTCAAGATGAGATAAAAAAATTCCTCAAATATTAAAAAAAAAAAAAACAATTGCATAATGTTAACTTTGAGAATTAATTTTAAGAGAAAATATATAATGAACATTTATTTAAGTATGTATACGAATTATATTGAAATCAAAGACAACAAATAATTCAACATAATTCAATAACCTTTGTAAGTAGAACTCTTTAATTAATATTTAAGTATGACGATCTGTTTATAAATAAAATGAAAAAAAGTAATAACTCATAATTAATTTTTCTTAGTTAATTTCCAAATTTGTTCGAGCCATCGGCGGTAATTGTAAAATTATTGATTAAATCAATATTATAAATGTATAAAAAAATATGATACAGGATAGTAAAGTGGAGAGTATACCAATTTCGTGGGAGTAATAAATAATTTAATATCCACAATTCATGATCACGACTTTTTTATCGGGGTATACTGGAGAATACCATATAACTTGTATTTGGACTAATATAAAAGCATTTTGTCTTCGAAGTATTTTATTATTGTCCTTGCTTTTCTAGATTTGATTCTACATATACCATCAGTTTTTCAATTGGTGGAACTCAGTTGTAGTAGAACTGTTGAATGAAAACCGGAATGGGCCTCGCAAAACCTAATACCAATAATATATGTATAAACAAGTATCTTGAATATATTTATTTATTCATTAAGTTCGAACATTAATAATGTAATAATTTACTTCTAATAATATGGAGAAATTATTAAGATTACCTCATTACAATTATAATAAAATGTTTAATTTTGTTATAGTTTGCTAAAAAATTAATGCCATCTATAATTATTGAAAATTAATTGTATGTTATAGATTCTAAAAAAAATTAGCTGTACTATAAAAGTAATTCTTTTGTTTAATATATATAACATAAAATAGTACAGAACGTTAATAGATTAATTGTAGATTAATAGACGCTAAAATTTATAATATTTCAATACTTCAGTAGAAAAAAATACAAATAAAAAGAAAAAGTGACAATAAATTAAAAAAAAAAAAACACGAATTCATTATTTTAAATTCTGGGATGAAAATGAAAACTATTGATTTCACTAAAATACGTATTTTATTTTAGATTATAAGTACTTTTCAGAACAATGAAAGTGCTCCAAAATTGTATAAAGTTTTTTATGGATTAAAAATCAACATAAGTGACATTTTGAAAAAGATCCTTTTGGTAACTTTAGTTATTTCTAAGAATATTTTAAAAAAAACTGGAAAAATAAATAATTTTGAGTTTATAAAACCTATTAAAGGATGTGAACGTGCTTTAAATATTTACATGTTATGAAATTTCAAACGTTTTATAAATTAATAATTTTAACATACTTTTAGGAGTTCTAAGAATTACAAAATTTAAACAATTCAAATAAACAGATTTCTATTAATAAAATGTATTAATTATTAATTTTATAAATCAGTAAAGTTTAAAATGGTACAAAATGTATTTTAGAATTCTATATAAACATCTCGTGGTTTAGTTATTTTTTAAATTTGTAGTTCTATCATTTTTTTTTTCATAATCATTAACTATATACAATGAAACATGAATAATATTGAGATGATGATGTTTATAGTTTTATGTTTTTTAATTAGAATTGTAACTGAAAAGTATTCCTATTATAATATCTTAAGTATATTTAAATATATATTTAAAGTATCTTGAAAATCTTGAACAACTTTTTTTTTAATATTTTTGAGAACTTTATATGTTCAAGCCCTATAGTGTTACGTATTGTCAGTATACTGAATTGAGTTTCTTAGCTTTCGTGATTTCTATGATTTATTAATCCGTTCTAATTTAAAAACTCTCGCTCCAGTGGTTCAAACCTAATAATGTATATTTTATAGGGTGGTCCTTATTTATAGAAATAAGAAAATTTTTTTTATTCTTTTAATGTAGAACCCCCTCAATTTTTTCATTGTTATAAGAAAATAATTTTGGTTGATTTTGGTCGTGACTACTCTATCCTTTCCCATGCCCTTGGGGGGTTAAAAAATAGCCAACAAAGGTAGTTTGTTATTTTTATGATCTAACTATATAAATATGATACTTATGATCATTATACCAATGAAATAACTGGAAGCAAATTACCGTCCAATATTCAAATATTAAGAACTTTATTTTTCAATCTACCCATTATACAATGGGTTAGGTTAGGTTAGGTTAGGTTAGATTAATAGGTCGAACTTAATGTAAGAAATAGTGCAAAGCTTGTAATGAAAGAAGTGTTGATTTTTTTAGGAGAAAGCACGAATATCAACTAAAACTGATAAAATTTGTATTAATAAAGTAGATATGTTATACAACGAATGGAGAGAATTACAAAAGCATGCAGGAAGAATGACGGCAAGCCACAAAATAAAAGAACAAACATTTATTTCTAATCTACATAATATTTTCGATATAGCATACACAGATGTACTGAATATTTGAAATATAGAAGAAGATAAATAGTTTTTAATAAATCAGCAAAAAGTTGGACGGCCGGGTTTTATGTTTGGAGTTGATTATGAAATGCAACGGAAAGAAGGTTATGTGACATATCAATATTTTTGGTTTTTGTATATATTCAGGCATGGTTGAATGCAATATTAGCTTCGACTAAGTCTTATAATGATCTTAATTTTAATAAAAAACTTTAAAACTATAAAACAATTGATGAAAGTATATCAAAAGTTTCATTTAATAAATTTAAAAAATCATTTGTAGTATTGAATTCCTGAATCGGTTGCTATTAGCTTTTTTGATATCAATATAGCTGTTGAAACAAAAGAGAAAATGGTTAAAAATCTTAAACTCGAGAAAGGACCACCTGAAATATTTAAACGAGTTCTATTAAATGACCAATTTATTGCGGATTTTAAAAAGTATGAAATTGAAAATTTTACATCAAGTGAAACTAATGAATTTTTTAATAGATTTTTTAATAAATTCAATATTGATATTAGTTTCCTTCAAAAAGATCCTTCTATTTGGTCTATTGACGAATCTTATCAAAATGCTTTTGAAGTTGTAAAGAAACTAAAAGTTGTAAATGATCCTGTGGAAAGAGATATAAAACTCATTGAAGATTACAATAATTTGCTAACAAAAAATGAAGAACAAAAACTATAATATGTATAAACTATAATTAGTACTGCAAGTTGTCAGTGATTATTATAGCCATCATCCAAACTGAAAAAAAAAAAATTAAAAACCATTTTAAATTTATGAATAAGATTGTTCAAATGTTTATAAATAGTTGATAATAATTTGTTTAATACATATTGAAGTATTAAGTGTGTAGATTTCATTAAAATATGTTTAAATTTAGTTTTAATAACCATATGACCCCATATTTATAAAAAATATATAAAATGGAAAATTAACATTTTTTTTATCATAATATTTAATAAATCTGACTCCAACAATGAAATGAAGGATCCAATGAACATTTTACAAAAACACTTTTTGTTAGGAAATATAGTTTTATATAATTTGTAATTGAAATATTTTTTCATATTTCCAACCGTTCAACAATTATATTTAAATAACTAAAAATTAAAAATATTGTTCTTTATTAATTTTATTTCAAAATAATAGACATACAATAAATAATATACATATATTTTTTATTTAAAATTATACGTTTTACAATTTAAGATCTATACATTTTTTCGCTAAGTATCATATTTATATATTTAGATCGAAAAAAATAACAAAACTACTCTTATTGGCTATTTTCAACCCCCCCAGGGGTACGGAAAGGGAGTGAGTATTCACGACCAAAATCATCCAAAATTATTTTCTTATAACAATAAAAAAATTGAGGGGGTTCTACATCAACAATTTCAATGCTAAAAAATAAAGATCAACCTAATATTTTATATTATTCTATACTACTGTTTTTTATAATTGTATAAAACTTCATTGATCAAAACACGATTAATTTGTAATTTTTTATTTTTTTTTTAAATTTATAATTTTTTATAAATTATAATAATAATGGCATTTCAAGTACCTACCGAGTGTCTAGTATAGAGCTAATTTAATTAATTAGTTATATAATGGAACCTGCTACAATCATCAGATATATTTTCATTCTTGTTTTAATAGCTCTTGTCGATATTTGTCTTAAACTTTTATCCGAGAAATCAACGCATCAACGACATCGTTAAAACTAGTGACCAATGACGACGACAACAACGAAGATGGTGTGTAAATGCAATATTAGATTAATCCCTAATGGTTTTGAACATATTATATATTTCCATTAAGACGGAAAAGAGATCTGTGTGTGCACGTGAATATGCCCTCACGTTGTCGTTGCCCGCCATTAAACATATTGCCGCGCGGTCATTTATTTTCAGTTGGAACAACTACCATTTTTGCTCGGTTCAGTGCTCATACACTTCGCGGCATTCTCGTTTAATCCAGCAGAAGATATTTTTTATACACGCACACAACCTATACATTTGATGATAATAATAATAAAATAATAAAATAATAATAATAATAGTAATAATAATAATAATAATAATAATAATAATAATAATAATAATAATAGTAATAATAATATAACAATCGAGTAACGCCGGGATAGCTGCGCCGACGCGAGATCAAATAACAATTATAAGACGCATTCCGTTTTACAGCTGAAATCTGGTGTTCTAATCTTAATTTATATGGTAATTATTGTAAAACTACGCTATTCACGATAAAACATCCGTACGGCAATGAAACGGAATCGTTAAGAGTTTCACTAAACTTTTTATGCGTTAACTAAACACACCCTTATGAGCGCAATGAGTAAGCGGTGTACGCGCACGTATATTTAAACCTAAAATAAAATGAAAAAATCGATGAATTTCACGGCAGGCAATTATTATTTTTTTCGAATTCCTATTTTGGGATTGTAAAAAAAAAAAAAACTGGAAAAATGTTTAACCATAATTTATAATAATGCTAAAAGCCAGTGTGAATTCGTTAAAAATTCAAATAAATTTTCATTGTGAAAAATAATTGAACTTTTGCCAATACACTATTCAATAATTTATAGTTATCCGCCTGTATTGTTAATTAAAATTGATCGCATATTAATTTTCAGCGAACAGCAGTGGACTGTACGTCAGTATTAATAAAATTGCATTTTTATTGTTTCACCCATAAGAAATATCAATATGCTATTTAAGTTGTTATATTTAAATCAGCTTTTCCATTTCAATTATTTTATGCATTTTTAACATAAAAATATCTATGGAAAAAAACATTGTTAATACTCATAAACGATTATCGTCAAATATATATGTTTCCAAAAATAATAATAATGTTATTTTTTAACTGGCTTTCAAATTATTATCATACATAATCAATATTATATTTTTTATTTTTACAATTTTTTATTTTTATATGTCAATAATATTGAATAATTCATTAGGTACTGTTTATGAATAGAAAATATTTATTACATAAATATATTGTTTTCCATAAAATTATTTATTTTCATAGCCAATTTGTAAAAAACTTATTATACTAAGAGTATTTGCTTAATTTAAAAATTATTTTACAGAATAATATAAATATGAACTGTTAATGTATTTAAATTAGTGTTTTTCTCGGATAATTTAAAATGTTTCTTTTTATTATATTATTATTATTTTATCTTATATGAAACCTGAATAATATGGAAAAATTATTCAGTTCCACCGAATTTAATACATTTTTAAATACATCATGCCGCGTGAAAAATGTCTAACGTGGAAATGAAAACAATATTTTTATCATGCACCTGTTTATCATGGAAATACCTATTTGAAAATTATTGGTTTATAAATATAATCTATAATGATTAGGATTATTTCGTTTGTATTGTAACATGTAGTAGTTTTTTTATACGCTTATACGCTTCGGACTGCATAAAATTTTTGTATTTACATATTTTTTATATTTTTTTATTATTTATATTTTTTATTACTTTTTCTATTTTACATATTTTTTAAATTTTTTATTACATAACTCAGTTTGTCAAAAATCAATAAATGTTTAACTTTAAATTAATTTAATATAGGGAAAAAGATAAATTATCAGTGAAACAAATTTGTAATTTTTAAATATATAATTTTTAACTAGTTAGATATAATAAAAAGTTAGTACAATTTAATAAATAATAAAGAAGTATGTATAAAATAAAAAATATATATTGTAACTTTTTTTTTTGTTGACCTGTGTAAATGGAAAAAATATTCGGTCCGGACAGTTTCCATACTATACAGATTTTACTGTATTTAGGGTTATTGTTAATAAGCATTAAAGGATAAACTAAAATAAAATAAAAAAATATAAGAATTATAGATTTTACTCTTTTTTATTAATTTATACACTGAACTTAATAACATTTTTTTATTTTTTGCTGAAGAATTTTTTGATATTTTGTTGTACTACTTTGGTACCATATATAAAAATGCTCGTACTTATTTAATGAATTAAACATTTTCAATGAGTCCAGATGACATGAATGGACGAGAGAAATTTTGAAATTCATCTATGTTTCTTTATTCATCTCCTATACTATTTCTATCTTCATTTTTTATTGTATCAGAATTTCATCATCTGTAGGATAATCAGCAATAATAACATCTTCATCAACTTCTAAAAATTAATTTAATGGTATTTTTTCATTAATAATACCTCCTAACTGCAAATAATTCCAAAAGTCTTCAATGTCATCCAATGTTTCACTTTCTTCTTGAATTGGCTTATCTTAGAATCCTACTTTTGTAAACAATTACTTATAGTTGTTTCCGAAACTTTATTTTACCATACTTTTGAAAGCTCCGAAATATAAAATTCTAAGATTAATGACATTTTTTTCTGGTTGACCGTTTTCAGATTTGATAAAAGTTTTTTAAGATTCATTTATGAATAGCGAACTTATACATTTTTTATCACTCCTTAATCCATCGACTATAATTTTGATGTTGAATCGGGAAGAGGAGGGAACTTACTTGACATTTACTAATTTTATGGCTGAAATAGATGGGTGTGCTGAGCAGTAGTCTAAAAATAGAATCACTTTTCTCTTAACTACGCCCATTTTGTTATAAAAAACGAACAAGCCATTTATTAAAAACACCACTTATCATCCTTTGTCATACTTTCTTATTACAATCGTAGTAAACCTCAAAAGATTTTGCAGACATAGTGGCACAAGCGACTACAATTACACGTTATTTACTAAATTATTTTCCATAGCATTTATCGTTTTTAAAAACCCGTGTCTTGTTTGATAATCACTTGAAAAAAAAGTTGGGTTTATATATAATATTTCAAAATGATGTCTAGTACTTCCTCATTCCAAAAACTGTAACTTTCCACTGAAACGCTAATTACATTATCCTGATACAATTATTTCTGTAGTGCCTTGTCGTTTTTTATATTTATCTAACCAACCAGAACTAACTTAAAATGTTTTATGTTCCAAAAGTTGCATACATTAAGTTGCTTTTTCTTATATAAAAGATCCTGATAAATCTATTTCTACCCACTTAAGAACTGCTTTATCTATATCATCGTTCATAAGCGTTTTCAACCAATTTCTTCCGTTTTTAAATATATCCGCACTTCATCCAACAACAAAATTTATCTATGATTCTTCAAATATTTTTTTTTTTTTTTTTACATAACTTTCTTTTACTTAATACACGTATAAAACACAAATTAATAAATGATCAGCGATGACTAGTTATAATACTAATAGAGTGTTATAATAGATTATATCTTCTGTATCAATATCGATAACAATAATCTAAGGAATTTAAATTTAACAAGGAATAATAGCATATGATCCCTACTTTTGATGAGTGTATATTTTATAAATGACAATAGTTTTATATTTGTTGAAAAATAGTTATACAATATTAATTCGTTATATAGAAGCATTTTTTAATAAAAATGTCATGGTTTCATAAAATATTTCGTTTTATTGAGAGTTTTGTTAAATATAAATTTGATGAGTACTTCGTTGACTGTATATATTTTTAATTAAATATTATATAAAAACAAATTCATTGAAACTGTGATGATGTATTGTCATAACTTAGATTGATGAGAGTACATAGCCGTAACAGTTAGAATTTTGATAATATTTTATACTCAGCAAAATACATTAAGTACACATGTGTATTTATATACATTTACACTATAGTTTGAAGTTTGAAAAAAAAATTGAAATGGAATTAAAAACATATTAAACTTTTTAGTTGTATAAATATTTTACATAATATTCCCATTTATACGCCTTTTGTATGATTAATAAGTAGGGATGGCTGATGTAAATGACAAGGCTAAACACCCTTTTCCGTCCACCCAAACAAAAACATTTTCGTCGTAGTCTAAAGGAAATACTGACGAAACCACATGTTTTTCTAAGAATATCTTCTTGCTTATTTGGTAAATACAAAGTAAATTGTTTGATTAATTTGAATAGTGTGGTTTAAATAAACAAACATACAACGAATTTGATTGAAATTTAATAACGGTTTAATACAAATTCACCTTTATATTTGTAACAAAATAAATCTATATTAAAACCAAATATTCATATCTTAGTGCATATGGTTTAATATAACTAGTTTTAAAATGTATGTATTATATTTTTATTATTTCAATTGTAGTACTTGATTTGCTGGAACAAAATAGTAAATCTCAATAATTAATTGGTCATCTCCTTAAGAAATATTAAAACCATTTTGACATTATTTTCAAAGCTGTATATTTACTTTATTGAAAAATTTAATTTTTTTCAGAACTTGTTTTAATCGTTACTATAAAAATATTA
Organism: Sipha flava; assembly: GCF_003268045.1. Taxonomy (NCBI): domain Eukaryota; kingdom Metazoa; phylum Arthropoda; class Insecta; order Hemiptera; family Aphididae; genus Sipha; species Sipha flava. The sequence goes on along the minus strand of NW_020273159.1, from coordinate 1,670,574 downwards.
ATAAATTATTTTGTTGAAAATTCCATGCGTTCGTAGGTTGGTTACAAAATAATTAAAATCGATTCTATTAAAATCAGGCGCCTCCAGGAGTTTTCAGATTTTTTTTTAAATTTCTTGTAAAACTTAAGTAGAATATTCCTATAACGATTCTAATAACCAATCGATTGATCGGGCCACATGAAACTTTCAGAAATTGTATTTTACCACGAAAATAATGTGCATACGTTAAGATTTAAGTACGTGATATTATATTTAATAATTTTTAGATGTATATTTGTAGGCACTTAATTTTAAAATAATAAAACGACATGTTGTTTGTGGTGTTCGTTGAAAAATCAAGCAAATAGCTTTTAGATAGAAGGGATTTATTTCCATTGTTTACCGTCATAACCAAGTACATGTTTCTCCTATAGCTACAGCTTTACATAATATACTTTAACCGATATTATATATGTGCAATGTATACTATGCTAATGCTTGTAGACACGTACCTAGTTTAATACATTGTTATAGTATTGGTCATGTACCATGTTCTACGAATTTACAAGAGGTAACTCAGGATAAAATAATACTATTCACCCTCGCATCTCATCATTTTCACACAAGTTTCACATACCTTTACATAATATAATACATTCGACCAAACTTTAGAAATCGCAATACATTAATGCAATGTCTGGTATTGATTCATGAAAAATATTGTTAAATCAGCTTTATATAATCAATTTCATTTAAAATGGTTTACGGTCAACCCTAATATAAATTCTGTTAACCAAATGAACAAATAATGAAAGACTGTAGCTGGTTGGATCCAAAAAAATATTGTGATTTACAAGCTATTAATGAAATTTCAGATAATGTATTTAATGAAATAACAAAATTAACTAATGTTGAAAGAAGCGCAGTACAAACAGAATTAAAACAATTTGCAATTTACTATCATAGCATTATTTCATAACACCAAATGAATATATCAGAACAAGAGGGAGAGAATGAAATAATAAACAATTCAGAATTTGAATCAGAAGTTAACTATGAATCCATTCATTGTAATAAGTGTAATAATTGCTTAGCATATGCTTACATATTAATAGAGGAATGATCAAAATAGTCTGGTCTATTCAATAATTTATATATCGTTTTCAAATTTGCTTAAATATTATCATTAACACAAATAACATGTGAAAGAGTTTTTTCGAAATTAAAAATTATTAAAAATAGACTCAGATCAACACTTTCTCAAAATATTCTTACTCCAGTAAAACTGATATCAATAGAAAAAGATATAGCTGAAAATATAAATAAAGAAGATATTATAAATGAAATTTCCAAATTCTCAATGGAATTAAAAAGGCTACTTCAATATTTTTGTAATTTATATACTAGTATAGTAGTATGTATTTTATTATTTAACATTATCTACTTGATAATATATTAATTAAAAAAGTGAGTTTTAATAAAAATAAATTAAAATATTTTTATGAATTAAAAATTTTTCCAAAATGATTATACTTTCCTTTCCTTATTTTGATATTTGGCTTAATTTTTTAAATTATGGGCCCATCAAAAAAAAATTCCTGCCTGGGCCCTTAAGTACCCAGGCCGGCCCTGATTCTATAATTCATGAATAGTTGTATTTATATTAATCTTTTCAAATATATAATTAATAAAATACGTTTTAATGTAGATGTTATCATTAAAAGAGAAAATTATAATATATTATTATAATGCGATAAGCAAAAAATTAGTAAAATTAAATCGGGTAAGTACGCTGAAATATAATTAAAACGGAAGAGATAAACTATGAATTAAACCAATAATTCATAATAAATATAATAAAATAATTAAAACACTTAATGGACTATATTTTTATATTTATTAAATTAAATTTAAAATCTTCGTATGCCTATAAAGATTCATTAATACAACAATTATTTTTTAGAATATGAAAACGTTAATACAATCAACTTATTCAAAGTAAATTTATTTTTTTATTTTTTAAATTTCTAAAAATAATATTTTCTAAATTACACAAGATAAACTAACGTCGATTTCAATGAAAACTAGTGTACTGTCACCTTTTTTATTATTATTTTTCAGTAGTTTTCACAATATTTTAAACATTATATAAAAATTCATAATATAGCTTAATGTATCATTTATGTTAAATTTTAAATCGACTGATAATATAAGGATGTAGAAACATTTTAAAGCATGATTTTAACAAAAAACATTAAACTACAAGCTCATGAAAATAATAAATAAATGTGTTGCAAAATCAATAAATTTCTCTTTTTAATTTCAAATAATATAATAATAAAATAAACCACCACTGTTTCTAAAATATTGAAGAAATGAGATGTTTAATATCTTTTTATTGTTACTATTTAAACATAAATACAATTAATATTTGAATTAATAATTATAAATTTATAATATAAATTTAATCAATTATACAATTTATATTTATCAATTTTGCAAACGTATAAAATATGGTTTTAGCAATTATAGATTAATTAAACCTTGAATCGATTATAATCTCATTAAGCTTTATTTCATAGGAAAATGTAGGTAGAAAAGTATTGATTCGAAATTAGTTTGGTAATTTAATTTCATAAAAAGTTTAGGAAGGTGAGACAATGAAATTCCAAAGTCGTATATTTTATTAAACTACTCACATAATTATTATAATGAGAAGCTTTAATATCTTCTAGCTGTATCATTTATTGCATTTTTTCGGTAAATAACTACTCTATAATTACCATACTCTATAAGTATTATATTCATTAAATGTGATTAAAAATCTTAATTAACAAATAAGAAAAGAAAATTTGTCCAAAAGCATTTATCCAATTATGATCAAAATCATAATGATATTAATAAAATAGTTTTATACTAATAATATTTACTATACGGTTGTGGTCATTAAATTAAAAATAGCTGGAACATAGTATTGATAAAACGAGAAAGCCCATTTACCCAAAAATCAAATGTATTGAAAAAAATACGGATTTCTGATATTTATTAATTTTTTACTGTCAACTCAATGTGTTTTATTCCGAAATTATCAAAAGCAAGGATGTCATATGATAAAATCACCCACATTTTGTAGTGTTCAAAACTTTTTATTGTTAAAATAAAAAAAATATTTTTATGTACCTACCTACCATTTACATTTTTGACATTATATATTTTTTTCCAGCTAAACAATTATGAATACTGTACACTATGTCAATAAAATTTTCACTAATCAAAAATGACCAAGTTAACTTAATGTAAAAATAATTAAATATTTGTAAATGTATTATAGTGCGTCAATCCATAGTTTTGTAATAATAAATATATAGATGATTAATTTTTAACAAAACTACTAAAAAAAATTTTAAAAGTACTATTATTTCAAACTATTATATTTCACAATTAATAATTAATTATTAAACTAACAGTAGTCATAAAACAAATGTATTTTAAACAATAGTCATTTATAATGTAACGCACATAATATGGAGAGAATTAAGCAGCAGATATCTTATCACCTGGCAGAATCACTAAGCCCCAAACCAGACAATATCGTCAAGCTCTGCCAATTCCTCACAAATACACACCTCATCAATCTCCTGTAACCAACCTGCACCAATCTATTTGTTTATTTTATGTATTAAGTTAAAAAAAAAATTGTAACGTCCAATGGCCATAGAAGCCGCGGATATATTAAATAATAAAAAAAAATAAAAAATAAATAGTCATTTATTTACCTTTATAATAATGAAGCAGATTCAAGAAATACTAATAATAATTACCAATTGATTTATGCCCACATACCATACATAAATTATATATTACAATGCATACATTTTAAAATTATTAATATCGGTCATTATTTTGGATATTATTACCATTATTGGGATTGATAATTGCAGGAACGTCACAAGTTACATATATAATGCAATTGATATATTAATTAAAACCTTTACAAGTCATATGTTTCTATAATAATATCTCAATTCAATAAATTATATGACTCGTGATACTTCTTCAATTATCTATTCATTTAATTTGTAGGAGAATATACATATAATTGCATTTGGAGGATGATTATGAAATCAAAATTCAGTAAACATCACTCATGCCGAATAATTTTAGTAAGCTGTACACTGAAAATCGTCTTTTTAAATCGATAGTTTTAGATTTAAACAATGATAATAGATAATTAACAAATTCTTAACAAATGAAAATTGTTATAAATATTATTATTTGACATATACTCTGAGAATGATAAAATAAACCAATATTGATGAATCTTATTATTGTTCTATATTCAAAGACAAATTTTTACTTTAACATTACGATTGTAGCAATAATATCCTACCGGATGTTTTAAAAGGAAGTCATTCGTCTTTTTCTGTATTTTGTTGTTCCGGAGCTTTACATTTATTGCAGTGCTCGCTTTTAATGATCGTGTTTTGTTAACGAGAAAAGAATGAAAAAAAAGTAAACAACCTCTTCAAATTATATTGTACTACATTTATTTTTATTTTTTCGTGAACTATTTAAAAGTCAAATGCTGAAATGCAACATGTCGTTTGAAGGGAAATATTACAATAAGGTATGACACTTTAAATGTTAATACTACTTCCTTTAAATTACAGTTGTCTTGTCGAACTCTTTAGCATTTTTTATTATTAGTCAATAATAGCACGTAACTAATTTAAAACACAGATCATAATTAAATAGTGGTAATAACTTGCGCTACATAACCCATCTAGAAATATTTACGGTAAATATTATGTATTTAATTTCGTTTAATATACTTATGTTTAGACCTTTTGTAAACTTTAGTAATAAACATAATTTCTTTGTTAAGTATTTCAACACACTATTACACGGCCATTGTGTCTGTCAACACAATTCCTTGCCATGATTATCAATAAAGACTGGATATAATAATATTAAAAATATCTTAAAATTGCTCTAAAAAGATGTCAAAATTGCAATGAAAATGTATCAAAATAGCAGTATAAATATGTTAAAATTGCAATGAAATACATTAAAATGACGTAGTAAAATCATATAAAATATACAATCATTAATTACTTACTTAAATAATATTATTGACATCAAAATAATATTTACAAAATATATAATTCTTCTGAATTAAAATTTATAATTATATACATCTCTAAATTGTGTTCTTAAAAATTGTATCGTATGTTACTTAAAATATGTTTATATAATGAAAAAGTACGTTCAACGTCGACCCTTGTTATCGATGCATATTTAAAATAGTTTAAAAAATTGGGTGATGTATCTAAATAAACATTTTGATTTCCTATCATAATCTCAGAATAAGTTTTAATATTTTTATATCTTTCATTTTTTTTAAAACATATTTTAATTTATCTTGAACTGTTTTTCCATTGCCATCGGGAATATTTTTAGAAATATTTATACTAAATATTTTTATTTAGTTAGTATTTGTTTAGTATTTATACTAAATATGTTTAAACTATTAAGTAATTGATTATTTGATTCTTCTAAACTTGTGAGTTTTATGGATAACTCAGATAAATATAATTTTAAAAATCTTAAACTACATTTAAGTACTTGTAAAAATGTACGTCGTAGTTATATTTTTTATGTAAATCACTTTGGAAATAATAATAATATGTATATTTTATCACGTGAAGTATACAATAATTGCAATAATTGCAAAAAATTGCATTATTAAATTAAATAGGAAGACTGTAATTAATCTGATTCATACACATATTTTATCAGATTTGATTTACTGGGTATCAATAAAAAGTTGTAATATCAATTAAATCCGCTCTTTAATTATCAAACATATGCTTTGGTATATAAGTTTCTAACAAAACTTATATACACTAATAACATATGATTGGTTATATTTAATTATAATCTCCTAAACTATTGAAATTTGAAACTAGGAACTTGACATGCACATACATACCTAATATATGTTTTCTTACTTATTGTTAGTATTACCTATATTATATTTCTGTAGATCTATAATGTTTGTAATTTATGAATCTAAGTTTTTTACATTTTATGCTATAAGAACAATGGTTAGTTTAATATTTACATACACTATGCAATGGTAATTTTCAAAAACTTTTCCTGGACATAAGATATATTTTTTATTTAATGACAAGTCCAATGTAAAAATTCGAAATTGACATCGAATTGAATCAATTTACAACGAATATTACGATTTATAATATCAAAACTATTTCTGATATTCGTTCATTAGCACGTTGAGTTCCGCTAGTATTATCACTTATCAGTACACAGCCTAAGTTAGCTGAAATAACGTTCGGTCGACTAGTTACTACACAGCACGGTTATAGATGGAATAGTGCTATGCAGACACGCAATACGTGTCGACCTAGTGAACCGCTCTCAGCAACATTCAAAATATGAAATTGATTGAAAATTCATTCAAATTTGTGATAAAAATAAATATATTTACGCTTAGTACCTTTATAGGTACTCGTACATGAGAAAATATATTTTAATAATAAAAGATTATATGGTAGTTTTGATAAACGACGGCGTCGTAATTTCAGGAAAAATATAAATCATATAATACTACATAATATAATACAGTTATAATTTGGTATATATTTTATTCATTGTATGGTTTATTATTAATATTATCGATATTAATATTTGGAATTTGTATTTTTGTGTAGCTGAAAAGTGGCATTCAAAATATATGTATGGTTGATGGAGAGTGGTGTGAGGGGCAAAGCCTCCACGAGTTCGTTTGAAATAATGCACGTAGAACGCAGTTTATAAATCGTTAGTCTGAGCTCCTCTACTTAATTTTTCCCAATTCGAACACTGGTCAAAAGGTGTACTTAGTTGTACACAAATGCGAATAACACGCTTACATAAGTTCTCATGTATGGTAATGTAATGATATGAGATTCATAAGTGTGTGAGTCAATAGTTTATTGAATATAATGCTTTATGTAGGTAGGTATTTAATACTTTATTGGTGGAGTGAATTTTTCAAAATTTATCACAATATTCAGTATCAAAATTATTGCACATTTAACATTGTAAATACGTATATTGACATACTAATTTTTTTAGTTGGTCAAGGTTGAAAATAATTTATATTACCCCATGCTTAGGATTTCATAACGGGGTTGAAATAAAACCGAACAAAACATTACCGATAATGAATAAATCATGATATGAGTTTTTTTTTTTTTACCATGTTTATATGCGTTTTTTTCCGGAGGACCTAAGAATAATAATGCTTGTGTTGGACGTAGATAATAAAACTAAACTATCTGCATAAACTAAAAATAGCTAGTATACGTTATAAAATATCATAAACTATCATACTTCGTAGTTGTGATTTTTTGATTTATAACGACTACTATTTAATGTATTACTCTACTACTTTATTTAAAATCCAATAATACAATAGACTGGTAATTTTAAATTTAATGGACAACAATAAATATACCTTTATTTATAATCTATAAATGTATAACATTAGTTACACAACAGTTTAATGAACAAATAATGTTTATTTTTATTTAATTCAATGGTCCTGTATTAGAAAATATCAGATGTGATTTGAACCTATCAGGTATTTTTAAATATTTATGACGAAAAATGAGTAATACATCGTCAAACAGAGGATTTTTAACTGTAGGCTCTCGAGATTATTAGAAATTTAAAGGTGTGTGTTGAATATATATAAAATGAAAAACATATATAAATAGGAATGCTATTAACGGTTTTGGTGTTAAATAGTTTATCTGTAGTGCTTTATAGTATGTACTTGAATCATACTTATACGACCAAACAGGCTTAGAATAGTTCAGCCGTTCGTTGTTATTCATGAAACATTTTAAACGAATAAATGGTAGATAGATATAAAATAATATGCAACATATGGTGGTTGTTAGCAGATTTGGTCTTTGCGGAATGTGATATTCACAACATTTTAACTCTATATAATCAAAATCGTTATATTCGTATAAATAATTTCTGAAAATTTTCTTTGATACTAAATTGGAACAACATAATTATTTAATTTTATCAGGAATGGTAGATGAAGTCGTAAAAATAATGCGATAAATGATGATTTCAATTCATCAATTTTCATCATACATAATTTAGTGTGGAGTTAAGTAACATCGAATTAGATGCATTTATTATTTTATCAAACGTCCATCAAATATTATAAATAAACCAATACATCGTACTTTGAATGCAATGATTTCAAATAAAAAATAAATAATAATTATCCAACAATAACATTTAACACTGAGACGAGCGAAACGATACATATACCAATATGTATGTACTTCTATATAAATTGTGCATTATTTATTTTTTATTCCTGATCTTTTTCAAATTTTATTTAATCTTTTTTTTTTTTTACTACCTGTATATTTATATGATTAAATATTATGTCGCATGCAACCTTGCATTGTTAGTGGTTTTTTTTAATTATAGAGACTATTTATTTATTTTATACAAATAAACTAGTTGAAATTTTAATTAATTCGTAGGAAATATTTTTGTTTACCAATATAATTTTTCAAAACCAACTTGTGACAGTAAAAATAATAATTTATTGCATTTTAATTTAATTTTTCTAGTCTCTTTAAAACATATATCTTAAAACACGCAAAACTAAAAATTGTTTTACTGGTTTATATAGCAATTTTTTCGGAGTTCTATGGGACCTGAAATCCTATCATAGAGCAGCTTATGCCATCAATGTTGTTACTAAAAATTATTGTGAGCCTACAGATTTTGTGATTTAATTCATTGGTTCTCTCTCCCTCCTCCACTTTACAATAAAATAATTATTAAGAATTATTATTGTATAATATCACAGAATAAAATATAATTTATTGATATATGTTTATACACGTTGATAAGAGTAATTCATCTGATCGATTTGTATACCTAAAAATTAAACAAAGTGTTTTCTAAGATTTACCAAAAATTACTTTTAAAGCTGTTTTTAGTTTATTACATTTTTTTACATTTGAATAAAACAAACAATAAAAGGTTAAAAAAAGTACTGAAAAAGCGTCCTTTCACGACAAGTAATAGTAACACAACAAACCCTTAAAAGATATATGCTGGATTTATGGTATTGCAATTTCAACGGATAGAAACTATACAATGTTCTTTAAAAACCATCCCCTTCAAAAAGGCGACACATAAATTTCAACATCCTATGACGATAAAAATCTTCATGTGTAGTAGAGATGTTTGTTTAATATTTTACTTTATTTTTTGCTTAACTGAAATAATTGTTTCATTTGATTTTATTTTTATTTATGTAATCATTTTCAAATCGAATATAAGTAACTTTACAATGAAATGAGAATTAAGATATTTTATCGACAAAATTACAAATAGTGGATACGCATATAATATACGTATATAAATATATATATATAATAACATATAGTATTGTTAATACTATATAATTATTAAACATACCATCAATATACATACATCAATATCAATACATTTCAGTAGGTTAGGTTTATGAAATAATTATCCATTAATAATATTTTTATCGTCTAAATCGATAATATACACAGTGCATAAAAATATATTCTTACAATTATGCCAAATTTTTGATTTCTATACGCAATTCATGTGAGTTGCAATTGATCAAAAATATAAAGTAATATTATATTTCTTAATAAAATTCATCTCATTAATATTGGAATTTTAAAACGTTAAATCCATATATGGAACACATAATGTTAATTATAACACAGTAAACTATCTATTATCTAAACGAAAAATGATACAAAAAATTTAATTAAAATAACAATATACTCAACCTTAATGTTTTAAAAAAAAATAGAATATTATTTTGTATGTAATCAACAATGGTATTTTTGATCATAGTGAGAACGAACACTTAGCATTTAATCAAGTTGATAAAAGTAAATGAAAATAAATAATAACATAATCATTAAAAAAGTTAATATTATAGTAACCTGAAATTGTATTGAACAACAGTCAAAGATGGTCGCATAAATATATCAAAGGAATAGCATTCGATTTTTTTGATTTTACGTTATTTTACTTAATTTCCCTCATAAAAGTTTTTCAAATAAATAAGTTAAGAAATAAACAAAAATGAAATCTTATTCTTCATGAAAATCGGGTACCGTGGAAATTACAAAACAATTCTTAAACTAAATATATTTAATATTTGCAATTTAGTTAGTAAGTATTTATAGCTATACAATTATAATACAAGAGAAAGTTATTCTTTTGACATTAATCACTAATATTTTGGTTATTGTATGTATTTTTGAAAAACTATTATTTATATAATTAAAATATATAATCATAACACAGTATTTATTAAAATAATTTAATTAAAATTTTTTTTATTGGCCGCCATAATTGTATACTTCTATTGAATTAAAAATGTTAAATTTTTGATTCTATAACTTAAAATTGATGAGTGAACTTTGCTTCTATTCACCCATTCGTAAAGTCTCACAGTCACTGTCGTAAATTATATTACCTTTACTATGATTATTCTACACTTCAAGAACAGGTGGTATAATTTAATATTTATTTAAATAAGAAATTTCGTATATATTTTTTTTTGTTCCTTTTCGGTCGGCTTAACTTCAAATTGGTACTTATCCAAAATTAATTATGCAGATACCATTTGTAGATATGTATCAATATTTCGCAATAGAATACTAAATATTACGTTGTCATGGTGTAAAAAATACAAATTACGATAAAAAAAGTTGCAAAACGCAATTATTTTTTCTTCAACAAAAATATTGTGTGGGTATGACATGTAATAATGTAGAATTATTTTTTTTAACATATTTGAACGAAAAAAATGAGGGTTTCACGTTCAAAAAACACCTTGTAAATTGCTTATATAGCCTGTATCATGGCAATTTCTTTTTAAATTATTTATTGTTTAAATAACTGTAAATATAAGATATATTTACCACAAAACGTAGGGTTGAAATTATTACGTTGAGTAATTGCGGGACACAAAAATATAAAACATCTCGTTGAGTAAAGCTATAAAGTTAGGAAAAAAAATATCAGAGTTTGTATGATAATAATTGCTGTCGTTCCATTACTATAGTGATTTCGACTTTTTCCTTTTGTCTTCCGTATGCTATTCTCTCACGTACAACACATTTGATGTGTATTACATTTATATAACCTTCCTCAATGGAATATTAAGAATAATTTAGGAAATATATGACATGACCTATAAATTTAATAGTTAGTAAAAAGTTCGCAATGAGATTATTTCGACCCCTTCCATCCGAAAACTGTTTCCTGTTTTTTTCACTGAATTGTATTATATTTAACACCTCAATTTTCAATAAACCTCAAACAAAATTATAACCATTTATACGTGGTACGTCTTTTCTCGGAAAACAAGTGAAAATGATCATTGCCTTCGTCTAGAAAAAAAACTAAACTAACTTAATCGTTAATTAAATTTATATAGTATTATGTAGTTGGTTTCACGTGTTACAGGCGATCCAGTTGAACCATAGAAAAGAACCTGCAGTGATCATACTCAATGACGACAACATGTTGTTAGATGACAAAATGTTGTGTTCATCATCACCAAAACTGTATCCATTTGCCATAGTTCTCAGACTTCGTGTACTGCAGGTAAGACGCACTGAAGTTTTCAATATGGGACAGCTGTTTGTAAATATTTTCATTATCAAACCATGGTAAAAGTATATAGTTCAACAAAAATGTGATCAATTTTTAAAATACACATATGTACTCCGTTTGTACACTAACGCCTTCATACGTTAAATATAAAATAATTATAGACACTATCCATTGAGGATGTTTACGTTTAATCTTTGAGTATGCTAAAATGATAAAACGAGTTTAATACAGTATCATATAAACATAAAAAAATTATAAACTAGTAAAATGTAGTTTTCATAAAAACCGAATTAACTGTAAATTAACATTTTAAATGAAATTTGAATAAAAGATAATTAACATATTAATAAAACATGAAACACGTCTGTATAATTTCTTATTTAGGGATTTATTGAACCCTATAAATAGAACGATATATATTGTTAGTCAAAATATTTTGTCATTTTATTGCTTCGTATGAGTTATAAAAGGTTTCATATGTGGATAACATAACAATATATTTTAAATAAATAAGTAAACGACATGAGGAAATCACTGGATCGCATTGCAGTTGAATTTGAATTCAAAAAATTCAATATTTTTATATTATTTTAAAATATAAAAATACTGTTGCTTCATTTAATTGAAGTGGTGAAATATTTCCCCCAAGAGGAACGTCAGAGATTATGTAAGATGTCAAATACATGATGACAAATGATGGGATCGTCGTATTATGGACGTATAAACCCGATAATCCTTTAGCGCTAAGGTATTTATCTCCCTCGTTACCATAGGCATTTAAACACGAATTTTTATGAACAATTTACCTAAAACGGCTTGAAATACTTGCATTATTTTTACTGATTATTCATTGTTATAAAACAACAAGCAGCATAGTTGTGATCATTTAATTTTACCGGGAATAATGGTTAAAAAATGTCATGTACCTAAAATATGTCAACTACCTAAAAAAATAATTTGAATAATTTGAATATTTATACATAATGTTTTAAAATATTACTTTATAAATGAATCGCAAAATACTGTAAATCTACAGTATTTATACTATATATGTTAAATATAAGCAGTAATGGTCCTTGCCAATTTTATTGAGAATATATTACACCAACGAGTGTCTGAATATAGATATTTTTATGATTTAGTCGATAAGGGTGGTGGTGACTAAAATATTACTAAAACATTAAAATGCATAAATTTTACGGAAATAGAAATTAAAATTATTTGAATAAATTAATACCGTCATAAATACATAGTATACCTTCAATAATTACTTCAAAGTAATACACTAATCATTTAAGGGAAACCTAAATGTCTATTATAAAACAATTCTAAAATTAAAACCTTTAAATCTAATTACATTTAATACTTCTCCACAAAGTGCTCGAGACTTAAGAGTTAATGCAGTACAGTGGCGTATATAGGGGAGGCATAGTGGGCTACAGCCCCCCCAAAATATTTTAAAAAACTTAAAAATTATTTTAAACTTATGTTATATTTTAATGGTGCTTTATGCTTATTCAGAATTCGCATTCAACGTCAAATCGTTTTGGGACATTCTGTAAATTAAATATAGATAAGTACCTATTGTGTCTTATTAGTAATTCTTAGATAGCAGTGGTAATTTAATTAATTAATTTCTGTTCATAGTAGCCCCTCCCGAAAATATTTTCTGTATACGCCACTGATGTAGTATACTCATGCATTTTCAAAATAATGTTGAGAGTATACGGTGTATGTATAGGATAACCTATGGGAACACATGTTATATAAATAACAATAATATCTATAAATACATTTTTTTTTACAACTGAACATGGTCAGTATATTTATGAACTCTGTCATATTGGTTCAAATCCAACAATTTTAATTTTATTTAGCTTAATATTAAAAACTAACATAAAAGAAGACCAAGTGATATTAGTATTGATAAATATATATAAAATATGATTTGATTTCAAATTAGCATGAATATTGTAAATATAAGCAAATATAATATTCTGTTGGTTATGACGTATTAATTACTGATAATTTATATACAATAAATAAAAATAAAAAATAAATTTAACACATTTTAATAGCTTCTTTGAATACATGTTAGAATTATAATCTTAATATTAAATTCTAAAACTTCCTAGAGTTCACTAATATTCAATCTTCTTTAGATTTCATTATTTTACTAAAACATCTAACACATATTACTAGCATAAGCACTTAACATTTTGTATAGGGTTTCAAATGAGGGATGCGATTATACACCAGTTGAAAACGTGAAAATAATTAATGTGTATACAGGTACACGGTATAAGTTGTCGGTCGTGTGGAAAGCTTTCACAAAGCTTTTGAAATATTATCTTAAGGGTAATTTTTAGTTAAACCATTCTACAATTTTCATTAAATGTTATATTTATTCTTTGAAACCCCATATTATAATATGATAAATAAAAATGTAAATCTTAATAAAAACATAATTCTGTCTAAAATAGGCTGTTCATTATAATCTTGATGCTATTAAAATAATGATTATGTACAGTTATTACTAATACTGACATTCGAAATAATGAATATTCAATATATATTAATATTGAGTACGTAATAGATAACTGAAAAATATTTTTTCTTTTAAAAAATAAAGACAAAAATAAATATTATTTTGTAGTGGTCAATACTTGAAAAATAATGCCAAAGTATTTTTAAGTACATTAATAATTTATTAAAAACTATTCAATATTTCTAATCATAGCAATATATGTAAACAAATAAAATGAAAAATAAATAAATGTTATGTGAAATATACATGAAAATGTAAAATTTGTTTGGATTTAAAAATCTATCATAAAGTAAAAAACCACATTTAATATTTTTTTGTGTTCAATTTCTATTCCACGCAATATTTACAATAGAAACTCAAAATGCATATTGAATATTCAACTGGAATTCACGTAAATCGACATAAAAATGATGAACCACAAGAAGTCAAACATCAATGTTGCGTGGTAGGATTTTATAACATCATAATGATACATGAAAATGTTTTCACCAAGACAGCGATGTCATTCATGCATCAACAGTAACCTCATAAAAAGATTCAAATTATTGCATAAAACCATACTCCCATAAAAATAATATTATTGTTACGTTTTTTTACATTGACGTAAAAGTATAAGAGTGTCAAATTTGACCTCTACTTTATTGAAAATCATATTTCAGTGATTTCTAATTTTCTATGAAATTCCTTACATTTTGTTTAAGTACATAAAGTCCATACCTTTTTTGATACTTTATATCATAAGATCGTTGGTTATATAGTAAATATAGTATTTTGTAAATAATCTAATTTAATTTAGAGTAAATCTTAGAAAAAAAAAGAAATTTTTCATTATCTTCTACTTTAAAAGCACATAAAACTATTAAATTTAAATTATATTTTCCCTTTATTTTAAGTAAATATATTAACTCAACGATAAAATTATAAAAAAATTATTGTATGTACGTCAAAAAGTAATAATTTGAGAGGAAGAAAACCATTCTAAAGAAAATTTAATATTGAATATTCGAAAAATATACCTTTTTAAATGTAGTTTAAATTTATAGAGTGATATATGTAAACCTTTCATAACACTGATTTACATATGGATGAAAACTTCATTTTTTTTTTATGAAATACGCTTAACACTATGTGTACCTCTATATTACACAATAATTTATGAGCACACGAAATTATTAAAAAAATTGAGATATTATTATACACTGTAAAACCACCATTTGACCAATCAATATTTTATGTCACAGTTCACACAGCTCATATATTCTTGTTCACGAGTGTTTAGTGATGATATTAAAAATAATATTATTTTGAAGGGTACCTATATTTACATTAAAAAATAGTGATTACATTTTACGCAGGAATACAATCTAATAGTTCTTGATAAGTATAATAAACAAAAATTTTTAGTTTAAAATAGATTATAACGATTGCTAAGATATTAAAAAATAACAAACATATTACAGTCAAACTTTTAAGTTTATTTTTTTAATTTTTTTATTTAACTGAACCACTCTTGATTAACATTCTTCGATATTTTCGTTCGTAGACATCGTATATTTATGTTATAAATTATAATTCTAGTTAACAGAGTAAACGATTTTGTCTAGTAAAATTGTAATCCTGGTTTAAACTTGTTGTTTTTCATTAAATAGTTACTACTAATAAAAATAAGTAGATAGAAAAATGTTTTTCACGCCATACACACAAGTGTATTAGTAAATAATATCAATTTGTTTTACCATACAGGAACGAAATAAATGAAAAATTAACAAAAATCAACCGCATGCTATGGAAATATAGAATAATTCATGAACAACCTTCCCCCCTCCCCCGTTAACTACATTAACATTTATATTGTGACTTAAATATCATGTACCCTCGCAATGTTTGTGATGGACTAAATTGCTTTTTAATATTTCATGTTCTATATACTCAACTGCGTATGTATATGTTTGATTTATAACTGAAGTACAAATGGCTGTACGGCATTGACTACCAAAAAAACAATCTCACGCATAATCACCTAATTTAACGTAATACAACCGAGCCAATCGTAAATATAAAACTACTTCCACCCCATATTATACGTGTAATCAAATGTTTTCGTTACGTTTTCGTAACGGAATATTTATAATAATTAAATAGAATAAGAATTAATTTATTTTCTTCTTTATTTTCAGATAGTCTGTGGTATTACAGGATTAGTTATGGGCATGGTCGCCACCATTGAAGAAAAAGGAAAAATGAATTTAGGTTTAGCGATTCCAGCTGGAATACTAACAGTTATAGCTGCAGGTACGTAAAATATACGTTATTTCACAGGAATGGTCAAATAATCAATATAATATACTGTATATGAGAATATTTCGTAGTAATGCGTATAAGACCAGCTGTGGTATAATATGTATATCGACAAAGATAATTTTAAGGTGGTTGAACTGATAAACACGCCCTTGAAAAAATCACATTTAAAATAAACAATGACAATGAATAACTATTGATTACGATTTAAAATTTTTTCTTTAATCAATCATCGTAGTATAGTATTTGATTTGAAATGTATGTAAAACTGCTTCGTACTATTGATTAGGTTAGATTGTTATTTTGATTTAATTAATAAAATATATGAATAGTTTAAGCAATATTGATCAATATTTTTAAAAAGCAATTAAAAATTTATTATCTTGCACTATATTCATATCATATTATATACATTTATGTATAATAACAAAAAATGTAAAATTATTTTACTTTTTTACGCAAAATTCTAAATTTGAAAACAACTTAAACGCTTCAGTAAAAATAATTAAACACGAAATTATAAATACTACGATTTATTGCTTTCAAATATGTAAATATTATTAACAACAATTCTTTTAGAAAGTACAGACAATATATAAATATTCGATTTATCGGCAACCTTTTTTCACTTCTTTATTAATGATTAATAAATTAAATAATTGTATTTTATTGATTACGAGGGAAAAATCTTTTAATAATAATAAAAATTAAACCGGTCGTTAACTGACTACAACAATTATTTTATATTCAATAATAAGAGTTAAAATAATATATATTATGCATTATAATATATATGCAATGCTAATATAAGTACGGTCAATATTTTTAAACAACAAAATAGTTTCTTTAACTTTTTTTTGAATTGACTAATTGAATAGAACAGACACTGAGATCTTTTGAATTGTCGTCCGCCGTGAACATAGATTAGAAATTGAGGACGATGAATTCCGAAAAATACCGAAAAAATTGCATCGTTGAATGAATACATATAAAGCTGTAATCGGCAGGTTTTGAGCAACTTTGTATGAACCTGAAGGTGGTATAGAAGTTTTGGCTTTTTTCACGAGATTTGTATTTCATGAGT
Organism: Sipha flava; assembly: GCF_003268045.1. Taxonomy (NCBI): domain Eukaryota; kingdom Metazoa; phylum Arthropoda; class Insecta; order Hemiptera; family Aphididae; genus Sipha; species Sipha flava. The sequence continues at coordinate 1,652,941 of NW_020273159.1, read as the reverse complement.
CCAAAGAGTTTTAACAGTTATTTATATTATATTGATTTAGCGCACATGAAAAATTGTTAATTTAATTTATTTATCAATATATTTATAAACTATTTCGTATTATAAATATACACTGATTTAAATATATATCTTTATGGGATCGTTTTTTTTTTTTTTTTTTGATAGTCAATTTATTATTTATTTTTATAATATTTTATTATAACTAGAGGTAGACATTTATAAAATATTCTTATTTCCATCGTAATTTTTCGATTCAATTTCGATAAATTTGTGAACTCGAAAATGCTTTACCTAATTGGTTTTTCTGACATAGTTTATAAATTATCATGAGATATCTTTCAAACAAAAAATATACTGAATTTTTTTCTAGAATACATATTAAGTTTCATTTGAGTAAAAATATATGAACTAGGTATATTTTTAAAATAATGTTAGCTATATAAATATAGCATACCTATTATGATATTATGAATAAATAAATAAGTCGCTTTTTGTAATTCCAAAGAATGAAATAACAAAATGTTTTTTCTTCCGAATCGATATATTTGATAAAACTTAGTGTTTTAGTAACTTGGTAATATAAAAAAATGCTTTGTAAAAAATTATTTTGAAACAGCATATATAGCATACAGAAACAGTAGACAAATTATTGTAAAAGCAAGTCGTATGATTAGCATTTGTCTAATTCGTCGATACCCAATACTTAAAACTACATTTATGGGAAAGTAAAACATCAAATAACTGAAAAAAATAAATTTTTTTCATTTTAAATAAAAATAACAATTAATAAGTGTATTTTAATCGAATAGAAATAAGATATGAACTAAAAACAATAATTCAACGAAATAATTCTTACTGTACAATAAAATCAAATAATAAGGGAACAAATAAGTTTCTTTTAAATATCTGATGGTAGAACTTGAATACTATATTGTTTTTGGTACCTAAATCCTTTTATAAAAAGAGATATGACGCATTGTTGTTTTAAATTTTAAACTATATTGTTGCATATTATCACATGCATAAATAATATTATTACGTGGGCGCCCAAGAATCGGGCCACAATTAACCTTTTTTCAGAAAGGTATACAGTAATTGGGCAACTATTTTCAACTATTTTTTATTATTGTATACGGTAATTGGGTCACTATTAAATTAATATGTCATATATAAATATTGCTACAATACCTAACAGTGCACATGAAAATTTAATCGAAGCGACCGTGTGTCTCATTAAAACGTAATGAAATGTAATGAATTATCAGGAGCTGCCATAGTCTCATCAAATTAAATTAATAAAAATAGCTAAAAGTGCAATTTACAAAGATTGTAGAACTTAGCGATCATTTAGTTGATTGAAAACTATACGATCCACGTTTAGTAATATATGCTAGTTCGGTAATATATGAGTATAATGGAATTATTGGAATTTATAACGACGGAGACAGAAAAAAGATTATTAATTTTTAATAATTATAAATCATGAGAGTCAATGTGGCAAAATTTGTTGGCGATGTTTTTTATACTATTATATTATTAGTATTATACTTTTTATATTATATTAAATTTGTGAATTCTCAGTATGACATTATTAAAAAAAAATTATTGTATTTTATGCATTATAAAAATAATTATTAGTTAATAAACGTTGTATATTCGTAAATTTTTATGGTGTTCATTTATGGCCCAATCTCCGGGTACACTTTAAAAATATAGACTTAATTTGTGGCCCAATCTCCGGGTAGTAAAATGTAAACAAATATTTTATACGAAGCAGGTACAAAAAATGTGGCCCAATTACCGACCGCCCTTATTACGTAACTTAGATCAATACAACATCAAGATTTTTAGTAATATTTATACTAAAATTACCAGTTACTATTAAAAGTACAGCGAGCTTGGGCATAGGAAGATATTTTTATGGACTGTGAAAATAGATTACATTTGTAAATTTTAGAGCACATTCGTTTTATATTATAATTATGACCATATTTATGCAAGGACAAATAAGATATTTGCACTGAGCAAATTCGATCGGGGCAATAAGCAAAAAAAAAAAATAGTTATCATTAAATGTATATTTTATCATATTGTGTGTAATAATATTGCAGTATAAAAGCTTGAATTCTGTCTGATAAATCTAAATTATTAAAGGTTCAATGGCGCCGAATACGAACTTAAAGTAATGCATTTGCACCACATAAAATTAGGAGGTGAGTATAGGTGACCCAGAGTAGGTCTATATAATTTTGAAAAACTGGCTCTTAGTAGCCAGTAGGTATTATGTAGTACGAGTAGATATCTATTCAATTTGAATTTAACAATATTTTGATCATTGATGGTCAAATAGCAGAAACAAATAGCAAAGATATTTTGACCTTGGATCTAAATAAAAATAATATTTTTGAGCTTGTTTAGGTAGGGGAGGTTGAGGTTAGGATTTGTGTTTGTACCACCTACTAAAAATTAGTTCGGCACTAATATTCGTTGTACCCCACAATATTATTGATAATTTTTCAGAAAACAGAAAGCGAAAAACAATTTGTGGAGACATAAATCAAATTCAAATTCAAATTATTTAGTTTTTTAAAAATTTATTAAAATATAGAATAAAAATTCTTAAAAAAAAAAAAAAAAACATTTAATTTTGAACGTATACTTTTTTATAAATATTAATTAGGTGCGTTGAAAAATTATAGTACTCATGTATATAAAATAATTATATTTTTATCAATTCAGTTTTATTTTATGATTTTACTACTCATAAGTCAAAAATAACATACAGCGTTATTTTAATAATATTTTATACTTATATACATTTTATTTTAACAATGAAAGAGAAAAAAAGACCTAAAATTGTAAATTGTACTCGGCCTATGAATTGATAAATCAATGCCTGAATATAATAGACAATTGTATACAAATATAACTAAAATACGTCTTTTAACAAACCTGACTTTTATCCTAGACCCCAGTATCTATTTCTTACATTTTATCATTCACAAATCATTTAAATGGCTCCGTAAAATAACATTAACTGGCATATTAACGGAACAATAAACGATTTCTTAAAGTATATATACTTTTTGTCACATTCTTTGTGTATATACATATATAATATATATAGACAAGTAATAAATTTCAAACCAACATTTCTGGGATACAAATAAAAGCCAATTCCCTTCTTCCCGCCTCCTTCCATTGGTCATATTAATAGGCTATTTCTTACATAATAGCAAGACTAAATGCACCCAGGCGTGTTATTTCTCCTAGGACACATTTTACCTATTTATTTGTGTCCCATCATTTTTTCATTTTAGTAAAGAAATTAGGTTTATTCACATTTTAAACTTTAATTTATAACTTTTTTACGATGTACTACAAAGTTGTGTATAGTTAATATAGTGATTGTTAAATTACTAAGAAAAATAAAAGAAAAAAAAATACTTAATGTGATTTTAAACAAAAGTATAATCATCTACAAAATAGTTAACTATTTGGGATACGTTATATTCATAGAAGATTCACTGGCTTGTACTTTTAATATTACAATAATTGTAAAACTATTTTAGATAAGCTTTATGAGTAAAGGCCGGAATTATACTCTTTTACATATTTTTTATTTATTTTTTATTTTTTGATTCTATGCAGTTAGATGAAGGTTTGAAATCTTAACAAATTAGGAAACGTATAAACTAATGGAAATTATTTTTTTCCATATTTGAGTATGTTTAGAGATAAATGAATATTTCATATGATAAAGAATATTCGAGAATATATCCAATAATTGTATAGATTTTCGATATTTCTTGTTGCAGTGGTATAAATATACTAAATTTTATATTCAATAATAGTGGTTTTTAAAACGTAGCAAAAATTTTAAATAGATATAATGAAGAACAAATTATAGATAATTTTTCAACAACCATGATAAATAATTTGGAACACGTTCCTTGCACCTAACCAGTTAACGTCGAATGTTTTTTTAGTTCATCGGTTTATAACATTTTAATCTTCCATAAAACGAGTATTATACTAGAGCACATGGAATAAAATATTGATGTCAACATTTTTCAAAAATGGTCTTAATTAAAAATACGTCATTAATCTAATTTAATTATATAAATTAAATGTTAAATAAATAAAATATTTTTTTAAGCTATATTATTTTTTATTATATATTAATTTATATCAGATTTTTTGTATTTTTTATTTTACATATAAAAACATATATTTAATTTATAGAAATATTAATATAAAAACATATTTTTTTTCATATATATTATTATGATTTTTAAAGAATATTGGAAAAATATTTTCAACTTTTCAAAAGAATATTAGCATTTTATTTTGGCTATTTTAAAAGAATTTTATTCTAACTTCTACTTATGAGTATTAATTGTTTATATTTTTATTTATTTTTTATTTTTTATAAAATTATGTAAATTTAAATAATAATAAATTTATAAATATTGATATCTTATATTCTTAGAGTTGTACTTTTAATATTATCTTGGCCATTAACATGTAAACAATACATCTAGGTTATCAGGTATATTTAGTGTTTGCCTAGCGTGTTTCTAAATTCTGTAAAATTAAAATTTCACGTGTTAGATATATTCTTGGCGGTTCTTTATTAATTTATTATTTTCTGAATCGTAACCAAATAATCATAGTTTCACAAATAGATTTGATGCAAATTGAATGATAATATTTTATAATTTTTCAGATAATTGGCAATAAACGTAAAATGTTTGAATATACATTTATTTATAATTTTACTTAGCATTGCATCCTAATGTGTTACGCAAATTAAAATTATTAAAAAATTATTAAAATTAATGTGATAGAATTTAATGAATCATTTAATACTTCGAATCTATTAAAAAATAAGTACTAATTTTATCATAATGTTTCACTATTTTAATTTATTATTACAGTCAAATTCATATAATTAAACATGATATAATCTATCATACAATTAAGATATTTTTCTCATTCTAATTTTGTATAAAAATATAAATATATATGTTATAACTAGGGCCCGGATTTAAATGCACTTAAAATCATATAGATATGCTCTTAAAAATAGCTAAAAATGTCCTTAAAAAATGTATTTTACGACAAAAATGACCATAAAAATGACAATTTTTTTTATTTTGAACATTATTTAACACACTATTTAATACAGTAAAATCACATTCACGTGTAATACGAGCAACGTCTGCGAGGTAATACGAACTAGCTAATTATTTTTTATTTGACCGAATACTGGTGACGTTCCATAGTCAATAATAAATTAAGATAAGATAAAAATTGAATCGAAATTTTTTTTTTCTTATAAAGATTGACAATGTATTCGGAAAAACTCGATAAACCTACTTAAATATCAAGAAAATAATTTGTCTTTTGATTTTATTTTAAATAAGCTAAATTTGTTTAGTACATCGAACAAATATGCATTAAAAACCAAAAAAAATGACCCAATAATACTAAAAATGCTCTAAAAATGAAAAAAACGTCGAAATATGCAAAAAAAAATGCAAAATAAAATTTCTAGTTTTGAAACCCTCATTACATTAAACGAATTATGTTCTTAGAAAGCATTGTGTATGATCAACCAGAAAAATATGCACTTTGCATTGAAATCCGGGCCCTAGTTATAACATATTTGTTAATTATTTGTTGTGTACTCTTCTTGTGAAATAGGAAATATTTTATTACTAGTATATTATTACTAGGTTTATTACTAGTACTATTATAATAAATCAATCTTAAGCGAAATAACTCTGTTTTTAAAATAATTTTTTCTGAATATGTAAAAGAACTCTGTACTGTTCACTACGAAGATATATTTCATAAATATATTTTTTTTTCTTTCGATAACTCACATATTTATAGTTGGGAAGAGTTTCTGGACTTGTTCCCAAATCATCTTGAAATAATCACGGATTCTTTGCCGTCGGCTAAAACTGTCAAAATCCGTTCGAACTGTTTTAAGTTACCGCACATGAAAATGTATTTTCTGCCAAATGGTTGCTGTAAGTTAATATTGGGTATAATTTCAAAAAAAGGCATTTGGAATCCATTTTTATCCTTAACACAAAAAATGATAAATAGCCTTAAATACGAGTGTTAAAAATTAGCGTATTTTAACACATTCAAGTGGGAAATTGTCGATTTTTTAAATCAATATAGATCATCATTAAGGACATATACAAAAATATTACTCGGAAGAAGTTTTAGTACCTCCCTCCCCCTAAATGATACTAATTTTTCTAAAATCGATTAATTTTAGATAATATTATGGTTAGAATAAAACCACTCACCATCTTCCTCTCGATAACACAATTTAACTCAGCGGACTAATTTTCTTGGGTTTTGTATACGAAATTGATATGAAATCAACTACTGAAACTGATAGCCTGGATAGATATAGGAAAATTTATGCCATATAAAATTGCTACTATTGATTTCTAGATAATGGAATATGATAGATATTTAATGATCAAAGCATTCTTAAGTTAACAGAAATAGTGTTTTACTGACAAAATTAGTTAGTCTCCCATCGCTTTTAATGAAACTCGATGAATTGATTAAAACTGATTTGATTGGCGGAAATCGAAAAGGAACAATAAAAATAGTTTCCAAGAAAAGTTTATATTATAAATTCTTTTAAGTACCTATTGATAAACTAACCAAAAATGTATAGCTGCATCTTATGAAGATTATTGAGTGAGTGTTCGTATCTAATAATCTCTAAACAGAAAAATATTATTATATTATTATCTAGTATATAATATATAAACATAAAATAGATGTTAAATTTGATACATCTCATCATAATATAAATTCCTAACAAAGCTCGATTTGCGATGATCTATCTATAGTAAGTTTTAATTTTATATTCCGAACACAACAGGGAGACTTTATTGTGTTTATGATGATGTAATTTTTATTTTTTTATTTTTTTTATTATATATATATATTCCTTACACTTTCAAATATTCATTAATTTCCAAACAATAATTACATAAATAAAAAGTTATTGAGATTTTAAATTAACAGTTGAATATCAAACATTGGACTAATTAATTGATCAAATAATCAATCAACAAACGAAATAAAGTATATCTGTCTTATTAAAACTGTGTACTAAAAAGAATAATGTAAAATAATAATCAGATATTTCGTTATAAATCTATTTTTTATCACTTAAAAATAAGATTATTTACATATTTGATTTTTATTCCATAATAATTACTTAAAAATGTATTCTCTTTAAAAATTAGTAAATTCGTTGTATAATTATAAATTTTTTAAGAAAAAACAAAACTATATTATTTCCTCTATTGAATTAATTTCTTACGCCCTATAATTTTTTTAAAAATATATAACGATGAAAATGTGTATACTATAACAGTTATTACCTATAGCTTGTTGATAAGACTAGAGAAGGTCTAGTTTTTCAGGATTGTATGTATCGAATTCAAAAAATAAAAACAAATTATTTTGTTAATGGCTTCTTACTCATACTAAATTATAATTTCATGATCACGTAATTTTATTGTATGTAATTATATGTATTTTATCTTTTCCTGTATCATAATGTTTATCATTTAAACTTTAATCAAATGAGAAACCAAAGTCAGTTTATTAATAAGTGTGATGTATACAGTTTACATTTTTACCAGTAAAAAACGTTTATTTGAAAATAATTATTTTCTTTTAATAAATAAATTTGTACAATAAATAAATTAATGAATAGTTATGAATAGTTATTATACACTGTGTTTAATAATATAATGTATCATTTTTTGTCATAAAACTTATTTATTGATTTATTTAATAGAGTATATATAATTTATACCATATAAATACACCATAACAATTTATTAATGTTTTTAAATATAAATATATTACATAATATTGTGTATAAATTATATTTTCAAATTATTAATTTATAAAAAGGAAAATAAATAAATTTAAATTTTTATACTTGTATATATATATTAATTATATTTCTTAAAATTATATAAAAACAGTTTGTTATAAAAGAACAACTTCAATGCAATTTTTATCATTTTCTCGTCATTCGATGGCAGAAAAATATTGTTGATATTTTTATTTTTTTTTTTTTTTGATCAATTACACAAGTTTAGTAAATCATCTTAATAATAATCATGAATTATGAATACAATATTAGAGTTGTTTCATATATGGCCTATAGGCTGTGCTATAAAATAATAAATATATACAATAATTAGCATAAAAAATATTAGATAAACCCATCGTAAATAAAAACGAATAAACCATTTTAATACTTACATTACTTAATTCATACACATAAATGATTAAACTACAATACCCAGAAACTTCCAATAATTAAACTGAAAAAGAAAATTATAATTAGTACTAATGTTTTAATAATTATTAATGTTATGATATTTATTATAAAGCTATCTAAAGCAAAAATAGTTGTTTTAAACTTATTAATTATTATATTAAAACTTATAAGAGAATTTAAGCAATTTTATAAGTCAAGTAATTATATAATACAAATAAAATGCTGAGAAAGTTGAAACATAACTTAAAATAAAAATTAAAAAAAAACTTCAATCAAACTATACAAGTACTAAATAATATTCTACTCGGAGTGTATTTAGTATAATATAATAATCTTGATATAATAGGCATTAGAAATCCTCCTATTGCTTTTAATTAATATAATGTATTGTTAAACATATCCCCTCTACATTTATTGAAAAATATAAATGTAGTACATTTAATCATTATACTCGTTATTTCTTCCGGAATTCAAAAACTTGTACAGTTTATAACAATCTTATAATTTCATAATGCTTTTTTCAAGACACATTGTTCCGCTTTAAAATAAATTTCATTTTATAATTGAAAATTGTACTTAATTAAAATGATAAACAACTATAATAATGTAAACCAGTTTGATATTATTTAATGGTATTTAATAATTTCTATTGTTTAAGATTAAAAAATATAATCTAATTTATACTGATGAGAGTATATTAAAGTACCGAACTTATAAATCACCATACTTAATTCAAATTTTATAATATCTTAAATATTGAGTAAAATTAATTTAAGATTTTCTAAAAAATGAGTTTGGAGTTGCATTGATTTTTTTCTGTTTGTAAACATATTTTCGAGTAGATTTGGACAAGGTATTCTAAAAATATAATACAACCCTGGATTAGAAAGTGAGCATAGAAGATACTTTAAATAGGTAATTTTTGCAAATTGATAATTATTGATAATTGATAATCGTGTTATTCGAGAAAATGTTAAAAATTATTTTAATATTAATTTAAATAGAATTGTTTAATTAAATAATTGACCTTTAATACGAGTGAAATTCCAAGTTATAAATGAGTAATCACCGCATTAAATACGTATAAAAGAAAGTAATAAATTAAATATAATTTAATTACTTAATTAGGTTAATTTATTTCTTAATTATTAATAAAGTAACTTAAAATTTTAAATAACAGAAAGCCGACTCATCATTATACCATCGCCTAGGTTACATATTAAATTTGTTCGTCATTCTTTTTTTTGAAAAATAATTTAACAATCTATTGAATATATTTTGCTTGACGTGTATAATATTTTCACAAAATATGCACCTAAAAATCAAAATGTTGTTACGTTTACCATAATTCGATGACAAAAATATTTATTAGAACTGAAACACCCAAATTAACTTCAATCGCAGTACCCACTATTTCTTCTCATCTCCTAATAGAAAGCTGCAAGTACTTAACTTTGACAATAATTATACATTTTGTTAAAACTAGAGAACTAGGTTACCTAAAAGGTTGCCATCACCATTGTACAATTTTCGTTGGAGAGTATCTGACAATATAATTGATGAAAATAATGACATAGGTAGCAAAAATAAACGACATAATATAAATTAATGATTTTTGTCATGTATTCAACTCCACAACCTTTATTTTTTGTTAGAATGGTACAAATATACTAAAAGTATAATTTATTTAATTTATATCATATAAAATTATATTATCAATTAATTATAAATATTTAAATTTTTCATCTAACAACAAGCCGAATAACGTCAAGTACTAATCACGCATGTATAATCTTATAAGTTTATATTCTTAAGTTAATCTTAAGTTAAGACCCAAAAACACGACACTGGATTTACAGAAGATGAACAATAACAAATTACGAAAAATCCGAATTTGAATGACAAACCATCAACGAGATTCATAAATTAAAAATATTTTTTTATTTGGCTATAGCATATAAATTCAAATAGCATACAAGTAATTTTTTGCTTTTCCAAATAAAATTTACGAAATTAAGTATTATTCATTAACATAAACTTAGTTGAAATACTTTTATTCTGTATTCGAGCTTAGTTTAAAATAAAGATACGATACTCAAATTTTAAAATCAAAAGAATGAAAAAAGCGACGATTTTAGAAATTTTAATTATGACATAGTACTCGTATTATATAGTGAAAAGTTTTTGTACTTCGATCTTAGTATAATAAATAAAATACAAAACTTAAAAATGCAAATTTATGTGTTAAAAAAACGTCGTTCAAAAATAAACTGCCTAGATTTTTCATTTTTATTTTTATTTAGTTAATATTATAAATATAATTCTGAAATAACCTAAGCATATTGCATTGTCGTTTATCAACGTTTTATTATACTTTTCTAATAAAAATGTTGTTATTCTTTCACTATTTTGTTTACTTTTAAGTTATATTGGGAAAAAAAAAATAATAATACTCACATGTATAGTAATACGAACGTTTTCCATAATGTAATATTCTTTTGTTAGCGATCGCATATAGTATTAAAATTATTACAATTGCTGAAATAACACCAAGAAAAAATACTGAAAAAAATCAACGAAAATTAAATTAATAAGTTGCAAATTATTGTTATGGGTACATGTCTATCATACATCTTCATAAATTTATTTTTTTTTAATCTTTCTATTTAACATGTTATTGAAATTCAATATCAGCCATTTATTAATGAATTTAACCTTAAAGTATTAAACGCAATACCAAATAAAAACAGTATTACTCACTCAATAATTCAGAAGTATTGTTTTTAACATTAATCTTGCACTCAGTATCCCAATCATTTGGTATAAATGGTATTAAAACCTCCGTCAATTGATCTAGATCACAAGCGACTGAATCACAACCTGGAACTTGAAGTAAATATGGGTCGTGAATACTTGTATTTCGATAAGAAACCTGAAAAATAATTTTATTTCAAAAACAGTAGAATTTTATTATTTATACAAAATTAAGCTAAAGCTACATCTTATTTTTATATCAGTTATTTGAAGCTGAATAAAAAATATTTTATTTAATTTAATTTTGCATTCATATTTACTTCATTATATATAAATAAAATTGTATTAAACGCTTATTGCAAATTAATACAATTCTATACTTATTTCTATATTAAATGTAGTTTTAATAAACGAAAATTCCATTATAAACAATATATTACATTTTTAAATCAAATTACTTCACTTTTATACATGTATAAATATATACAGTAACTATAAGTTATCACTAAGGTACGAATTTCAATGCAACGTGCATTTTTTTTCTATATCCTTAAGCAATGTTCAGTTTGGCAAAAATATGTTTCAAATAATTCAATTTTTATTTTGCATTTTTTTGCATTTTTTGTTGTATTTACTTTTTTGTTCATTTTTGGTATTTTCAATACTTTTAAGGACATTATTTTCATATTTTTTAAAAATGTAGCATTTTTGGAAAGAATTAAAACAATTTTTAGTATTTATTATTTTTCTTTAATCAAATTATTGACAACTTTATTTAACCTCTTACGTTATCATTAGGTATATCATTAAATGATTTTAAATAGTCGATGACGATAACAATAATGCGGAATATGTGTGTATAGTGACATCGTGGGTCTAACTCTTAATAATCCCATCTATTATCTTATAACCAAAAAACATTGACATTTGAACTAATCAAAGAATAAATTGTTGTGCAGTGCACACATATTATCACATACTTTTAAAAGGTAAAAATACTTGAATATTATAAAAAGAAAAGATTTTTTTTTAAATTTTGACTGTTTATACCTAACACTATTTATAATTTAAAATTATAAATGGTTTAAAATTTTCAGTTTAACGTGACTATAAAAATACAAAAAATATAGAATCAAGCAACAGCAGGAAAACTTTGATCAAATTAAATAAAAAAAATTTAGTGAATTTTTAGTAGTCATTTTTTAAATATTTCATACATTTTTTACGTCATTACATACATTTTTCTCATTTTTAATACATTATTTTAAGTCATTATTTAAATTTTTTAGGTTATAATTGAATTTTTTCTAAGGAATTTTAAAGTACTTTTTAAGACATTAAAACCCGTGCCTTTTATCACATATTATCAAAATAATCTTTAGTCAATAACAAATACATTTCTAATTATAGCCAATTATATGATTAAAACTTAAAAGTATGATGATAAATAAATAAAATAAATAAAAACTATATAGATATTTATAATAAACAGTACATCTTTATGCGGCCGAAGAACTATTAATTATTCAGGTTTTTCTGAAAGGTGATTTGGTATAAATTCTAAATTCTAATTCTATTTTCACAGATTGAGCATTTATGAATTGAAAATCCAACACAGAACTAGAAAACCAAAATAAGCATAAAATTAAACCCAATGTAACTCAAATTTTAGTGTCTACTCTACTCAAAAATTAAATATCGAAAATAGAAACTTACAAATATACTTACAATATATACATTTACATACATTTATATCAAAGATATGTTAACATTTTAAAATATATTATAAACATATATTTAGATTTAAAAGAAAAATTACTAATGTATACAATTATTTTAGTATTACAAAACGATTCTGTTATATACTGTTCATGTTATATTAGGTAACATGTAGATGATTAAAATATTGTTACATTTAATTTTCTAATTTAAATATTTATAACTACAAATTGTATAATAAAAAAACTCACAATAATTCAAACTTAATATTCTTACAAAAAATAAAAGACCATAATGGCCATCTATGACTGATAATTAGAAAAATTATAATTATAATATATTGATTACATACTATATAATTTAATTGGTTTTCAATGTTTAGTTCTTATTAGTAAAAATTTGATAGTTTCATTATTTTAACTCAAAACATACGTTGATTTTCAAGTTTTTAAATTTTACCTTTATATTTTAACTATAATAAGGTAATAAAATCGTATTAAACAGATATGTAGTTAATTTATTTATTTTTTAAAAAGTTTTCATAATAAAGTTTTAAGCAATTCAAAAATGTTTATTTTAATTATAAAATATATACAATTTTTAATCGAGTAAAATATATTTTTAGAACACAATTATATTCTACTTAAACAGAATACCAACTAAATCCAGACAAAAAAAAACCTTTAGATATAAAACTCATTTATTCGATTGATTCTTTAAAAATCTTAAATAAATGCATTTATATTTATATAACTTTTATTTTATTTATATAGCTTATGACATTTATTTGATGTAATAAGTACTATACTGACGGTTATATAAATGTATTATTCATATATTCCTGAATTACATAATAAATTCATTTTTTCATGCTTAGTTAAATATTCACAGATAGAACTTTAAATATGTATTGAATTTTCATAACATTAAACAAATATTTTTAATATTTCCTTTCATCAAAAGATTCAGTTATGTTGTTAAACTTTTAAGTATATAAATATATAAATTTGTATAAAAATATAAATTAATAAATACTTAAAAGTTATTACAACAATTTAACGGTTTATATTTAGTAAAGGGATAATAATAATATTAAACTATTGGTTACATCAATGTCGGTATATGAAACTATTAGATCTTTAATCATTAAATCATTGAGGAAAATATGTTTAGTACAAAAATAACTGTCATAATTGTGAAAAAAAAATACTATTAATTTTTTTGAGAAAAATTCATGATGATGTATTTCGAACTAAACAGGTTTTATTTTTGAATTATTTGAATTTTTAATAGCTAGAAACAAAAGTATAGTTAATAATAAATATTAAATAAAAAAATCTAAAGTAAATATTAACATATAAATTATTACCAAACTATATAGTGCCACACTTTCAACAAATCGTCTATCATTAAAAAATCACACTATTTAAATAGAAAGATTTCTTAAATATTTTAATGTCATTAATTAGTTTTTTTTTCTTATTTGAATTTAAAAAATATAGAAATACATTCGGCACTGAGCAAAAAATATAATTTATATTTAGTTTTAAAATAAATCACTGTTAAATGAAAAAAAAAAGGTGAGTACCTAATTCAAACGTATTTAAATATTTATGCTAATCACAAAACTCACGGTGACAACATAATTTCCTGTATTGTTTAACCGAAGTTCAATCATCAAAACAGCAGCATAGGGTACAAGTAAATTATTATTTATTCCCATAGTGTTGAGTAAACTATATATAGTTGTGTCATGACCTGAATAAATCCAAAGCTTTCTGTTAGGATTCAGAGAACCATGTTTCTTTTCATTCATATGAGTTACAATATCCTTGAGTAAAGGACCTGAAAACAAACAACTAAATTCTAATATCAAAACAACAAATAAAACATATATATTATACATTACATTGACGTTTAGCACATATGAGACACTAACTTTATAAATATATACGTGTCTTAGATTTCTCATGAATAAATATTAGTAATATGATATTACTATATAGTCGCTTTTCATTTACTTTGAATACAATGTATGTACATTTCAAATCATCCATTACAATTTTTAATATAAAATATATATATTATACTTAATAATATATCTAAACAATGTTTATTTTTTCAATATTTTAATATATTTTTATATGTTAAATAAACTCTTTGACAATTTTTTTAATAATAAATATTTTAAATAATAATATTATTCCAAGTATTGATCCTGACAATAATATAATTATAATAAGTAAAGCAATAATTGCTTAATAATTATTATAATTTTTTATTTTTTTAAATTTTTTTTTTAGTCAAAATATACAATTTATATAAGTAGACATATTAATTATATGTGATATAATAAAATAGATAACGAGAACAAAAAAAAGGTATATAAAGAAATGAAGACCCTAATGAGGACAGTTTAATTGTTGATTTTTAAATTAAGTACAATGTTACTTGGGCATATTTTCATTTTATTTGTTTATAATATTTTTTAGGTTTATTTTAATTTCTTTATTGTTGTAATATATTAAAACTTTATAATATAACAAATTATTTTCTTATTCAACATTTTAAAAAAAATAATGTTAATATAAGTCACTAAAAAAAAATAGTACCTCATTTCTCTAAATCAAAGTAGAAAATAGATTTCAAATTAATTTTCTAAATAAAAATTATGACTTAATTATATAAAAAATAACCTGCACTTGTATTATTATAATAAGTTCTTTGTATTTTATATCTATTTACGTATAAAATGTAAAACAAAATAAGATATCTATTTTTTTAAAACTTCTTATATTAAGATGTATACATTAGTAATATTAAGAGTAATTATTAACATTCTTACACACAGTTTACAGTTATATACATACAGACTTATTTGGTTGAAAGTTTGAAAACACATTTATTACTATATATTTTATAATAAAATATAGAAAATAGAATTCCTATATAAAGTAGATGGAAATTATTTTTTTAAACACACAAGTAAATTATGTTATTTAAAATATCATGCGTGATTTAAGTGATATAAAAATATCTTTAATAATATTTTTTTCCCAAATACATACTTTGAATTTTAAAACTCTTACCGCATTTTAATCTTTTCATAATATTATTATGTGTTGATAACTCATAATTTTTAATAGCTATTGTTGTCAATGGTTCAGGAAATATTCGTTTAGTCCAGTCCGGTAATGTATAATTGAATTTTGACTAAAAAAAATAATATTTTTATTCAAAACCAAAACTTCATCATAAAATAAATTATATCATTATTTCATTTCTTTAACTCAATAACACTTGAAATGTCGATTTTTCAAGCTTATAATGTTTAATGATTATAAAAAAAATCTTTATTTTTATGAAGATTACACAAAAAAAAAAAAGTAACTAAACATGTAAAAACCTATTTAATAAAGCAATTTATTATGTGAATAATAAAAAATATACTTATAATTAAGTACTGATCACATCGACATTATTTTTATTGAAAACAGTTTCGGAATGTATTAAAATTTCTCTAATCAAGCATTTAATTACAGCTTTTTAATTTGAATTATTACTATTCAATTTAAAAATGTTCTATTTTCAAGATTTTATATGAATTCAAATGTTTTTACAATAATATAATATCTTATATGATAAAAATTGGAATATATATATAAAATCTTCTTGAAAATAGAACATTTTTAAATTGAATAGTAATAATTCAAATTAAAAAGCTGTAATTAAATGCTTGATTAGAGAAATTTTAATACATTCCGAAACTGTTTTCAATAAAGATAATGTCGATTTGATCAGTATTTAATTATAAATATATTTTTTATTATTCACATAATAAATTGCTTTATTGAATAGGTTTTTACATGTTTAGTTATTTTTTTTATTTTTTTTTTTTTTGTGCAATCTTCATAAAAATAAAATTTTTTTTATAATCATTAAACATTATAAGCTTGAAAAATCGACATTTCAAGTGTTATTGAGTTAAAGAAATGAAATACATTTATTCCTTGTCCAACTAATGAAATTCATTTTTAAGTAAAGTACTAAAATAATATATTTACATTTTATAGCACCAAATTAATTATTATCGATTTTTATAATTGGTAATTATTACTCTTAACAACTGCTTAATTTAGTTTAGTAAGTAACATAAGTACTTGTATGTCCCTAAACCGTTATTTCTTATGTTTTATAAGGATTTTTTATTAAATTTAGAATATTTTAAATTTTTTTTCAAAAAATAATTTATTTAAAAATAAAATACATTCAGGAAATAAAATATATACCAAACTAATCATAAAAACAAATGTGTCATATATTTTTTAAAGACCACTTGATAAATGTCTTTGAAAATTAAAATGTGTTCGTGTCATATTATTCGCATGGTCGAGCATATTTGGTATTTTTTTTTATTTTTTTTTAAAGAAAAATATCATTAATATAGAAAAAATCAGTGGCGGATTAGGGATCAGGCTAAAAAGTTTATAGCCTAGGGCGGCTTTTTTTTTTTATAGAATTAAGTGTTATAATTGACTTATTAGGTATATTTATTTTAATATATTTTTTTTATATTTGTCATATAAACATGAATAAAAATAATTTTAAAAAGTTATAATAATATATTAATATGTACATTGTATGATGCGTACCCATAGGCTATAGTATGAATATTACAATTATTATTACAATTTGAAAATATTTCGTTTGTAATAAAATAATTACAGTTAGTTACTAGTTATTATTAATAACCTAGTAGTACCTATGTACTTATTGGGAACATCCGACTATCCGAGTATAGGTGTTTTCATATCTGGCTATTTATATTTCCGTTATGTGATTGTATAAGCATTGTTTATTTGTACTGGTAATAATGGTATCTGAAGTAAAATAATAGACATGAAATATTTTATTTTTAGAAGTTATCTATTTTAAAGATTTAATATTTAATATTTTTTTTTTATTTATTTATTTTATATTTTTTTTTTGATATAAAAACTGAATAACATTTGTAGAGAAGGGTATAGACCAAATATTGATGGTTCCTTAGTAGAGTGATAGGGGGGGGGGCAGAGTGATTAAGCCTAGGGGCGCCAAAACGCAAGATCCGCCACTGGAAAAAATTATAACTTGTAAAAATTATAATCCCATATATGATAAACAAAAAATAGAAACTTGTATTTGATACCTTATTATATGAGTAGCAATTTGTGGTTGCTACTTTGGAATTACTGTGAACAACTATTAAAATCACTACTACTGCTATTTAATGCTATAACTAGTCAAACAAAAACAAAAGTATATTTTCAACGATTTTCTTACGAAATTTGAGTCTTATAACCGAATTTTTTTATTGTATATCGATACTTTCCGGCTAATTTTAAGTCTAATAAGCGGCTGAATCTTATATCCGTGAATCTTATAAACAGTGTCAACTATATAATTAAAATGATTATATTATAAATTTTATACTACTCGTATGAATATTTATTTTATAAGCTATTCACACTAGTTCACAAAAAAACGTCCATATAAAAATAAAAAAAATCATTAAAGAGTCGATATATTAAGTATATAATATATTTACCTCGATAGTGAGTGCCTGAAACACCGTTGTAATAAAATAAATGGGTTTCGATTTTTCCTCCATTGTGGCCCCTGCGTTGTTAAATATGTACTTGATAACTGAACTAAACTGAGCATAAAATGATTGTACGTCTTCATCATTTTGTATTTTCTCTAACTCTTGTGAATACAATGGACAAGCTTCTGACATAGCCAATACCTAAACCATAGAGATTTTACAATAAATTTAGAATTTCTATGTAATATGAATAAATGTATTTAAAATGTGTTTAAAACTAGTTATCCTTTTACAAAATTCATTGAATTTGTCGTATTATTATTGCGACATATTTTAAATTACTGATTTATGACCAATTTCCCGGTCTAAGATTCTGTTAAAAACGAATTTTAAAAATCGTTATAATTTATCTCAGTGTGATAGAGTACACTGAGCACTATAAAATGGTCGAATTCAATCAAACAGAAAAATACGCCCGAGTATTTTAATCAGGGGCGTATTTATGGGGGGCCGAGGGAACCCAGACCCCCCGAAATGAAAAACACCATTGTCAAAGATAGTTATTTTTAACATGGATATGTCTTAATGTTGGGGGGTTTCCGAAAATTTTTCGCGACACTGAGAATGTTGATTATGCGATAATTTAAAATTTTATATCTATAAAATATGTTCATTCTTTTAAGAAAATATGTAGTGATTTTGACTGACTCTAATAAAAAATTTGTTTATTACAATGTAGTTTTTATACTTTTAAAAAATAATTAATCATTAAAAAAAATTGAGTTTCTTATTTCTATGATGGTATAAAGACAGTCGAGAAGTCTTATAGTGTTAAAGTAATTTTTTTCGTAATAGTGTGCTTCCTCCTTCCCTTCCACCCAAAAATCAAATACATAATCGGCCTCCTCCGAAATGAAAACCTATATACGCCACTGATTTTAATGCCATTAGTTTAACATAGTTTTTAATTGATTACCGTCAAACGCAAATAATTAATAGCTACTTAAGTATATCTATTTAAGAGAAACTTATATTCTTAACATAATCACAGTTAAAGTTAGTTCTAAATGAATATGTTATAACATATAAATGTATGCATATATACAATTATTTACAATACATATTTTTCTTGTTTAAAAAGATTAGTTAAAAAATAAGATTCGATTAGATATTACGTATATCATATTTAAGTCCACTTTTTTTCAATTTAGCTTTCTTAAAATGACTGTCTCAAAAGTCTCCTATTTTCTGTATTTATTTCATTAACTTCTAATAACATTAAAACTAAATGAACTTGTTATTATTACCTACATTTACTAAATTTTAAATAAAAATTAATCATCGAAGACTCCGTCCAAAAAATAATTCTATCTATTTTCTCCATAATAATTTAATTTTACTTCTAGGTTTTAATTTTTAATCTATAAATCCTTCTTAATTTCTATTTTTGTTACAGTAAATATATGTATACTATTTAAATGAATATTCTACATACGTAAATATATTAGGGAAGAGTAAAACAATCAGCTATACTTACATTATCCTGGAGTTTTGGTACTGTGTGTATTGGAATTAATTGATTCCATTTTTTAGGCTCCACAGGAGGATACAAACCGTCTAAATTAGCTTCAGCACTCATTATAGTCCGATCATAGTCACTGCTACGTATGTATATATCTTCAGTAGAATAAACTTCCGGTAACCACCCACTATAGCGTTTTCTCAACCACACTCCTAATTCATAGTGTTCTTCAATTCCAGTCTAAACATATATTGAAAAAATATATTTAAGATTAAACTATCAAGTTCTACATAGTATGAATTACTAATAAACAAATAAAAAAATGTATACATTAATTTGTTGTACAAGCATTTAATATGGTTATATTAGTAAACAACTTGTACTACATCGTTCAATTAGGAAGTTATACAATTTTTAATATTTTCTCGCAAATATTGAAAATTATATTAAAAAAGAAAACGTAATAATATTATTGTAAAATATTTCTAAGGACAACGAAAATTTCAAATTATATTACTCACAAGAGTGAGTTGGCCAAATCCCATTGGCCAGTAGGATTTGTTTGCATATGGATCCATTGGATAAGTATTTTCAATTGACCGATCACCATGTCTGTAAAGCTAAAAAATACATTATAAATTAAAATACATTTTTGGTTTGAATATTATAATTCATAGTTAATACCAATTTTGTCATTTAATCATTGACGTTGAGTTTAGATCAATTAATATTAAAATATATCTTAAAAACAAAAATATTATTTATGTGTATTTATAATATTGTGAACATTTATACCTATGAGGATACAATCTGTAATCTATGTAATATTAATATTGTGATTAACATTTTTAGATGTTAACCTTCAATAATTTACAGCAATCATCTTAATCCGTTATAAACATATTTAATAAATATTATTTATACATTTTTTTTTTTCATAAGAAACTTTTTAATTTTTAAAACTGTATATTTTAATAATAACATTATTTTTTTTATAAACCAAAAAATAAAAATGAACTTTGTTATAATTTCTGTATTCATTTTTTAGTTAAAATTATATTAAATATGAATTGTAGTAAGTACCCTTGTGTATCTACGAATTTAACAGTTAAAATTAAATTAAAAAAACTAGTCAGAAACATTTTTAAAATATTATATACAATAAACCAGCGTTTCCCAAAATTTTTCTCTGCCGAACCCCTTAGAGATAATAAAATTTATCGCGGACCCTTAATACAAATAAAAATTTTAAAAAATAATACTTAATAATACTAAATTGATTGTTTACTTTCTGAATTAAATACAGATATTTTTATGATAAATAACGATAAACCAACGCGATCAGTCTGCCTCTAAAATTAGAGTTTTTAAAGTTAAACAGTTAAATAACTGCTTTTCAACGATAACTATTCGTATTTCGACAGTGTTTCACATATAATACGAATATTACATCAGTATTTTCGTTTTCAAAAAATAAGTACTTAGTGTATTTTTAATTTACGTTCGCGGACCTCCTCTGGTATACGTGCGGACCCCTAGGGGTCCTCGGAACTCAGTTTGAGAAACGCTGCAATAAACAAAATGACATATTAATAACTTTAAATATCATAGTAAATAAACAAGTACACAAAATGCCTAATAACTATGTAATTTAATGGTCGAAAATAACTTATTATTTGTTGTTCGCTATAAATGAAGCATTCAATACATCTATCTCATCTTTACCACCAAATACATTTCTCATCGCCACTAACTCTCTGTCCAATCTGCAAGCTCTTTCCTCTAATATTTTCAAATCACATCTTTCTCTTCTTATACTCACTATCAGACATATTATATATTCTCTAACGGAATCTAGCACTAACATCCAATTCATATGGGTACTTGACCACACTGGAATTGCGGATAACGAATTCACTGACAAACTAGCTAAATCTTCGGCTTCCCACAGATGTCCTTCAAGTACAAAAATGTAATGGATCGACTTTATCCCCAACACCTTAGGACATGCACATCCGTTCTGTGGCTCAACTAATAGGAATAACTCCCTCTTCACTTCGCCACCTGGTACAGAAATATATCTCCAACCATCCCAATACTACCCTGGTTTCACAATCTCAATCTTTATAGAAAAAGTATTACATCGCTCTCTCATTTCCGATTTAGCCACTCACTATTTTCTTCTCCTTATTTTCAAATATGATTTAACGTTTCTCCTTTCTGCACACTTCATGGTCAGTAATCTGTGATATTAGCCATTTACTTTTCATATGCCCCAGCCTATCAGCACATCGTGATCACCACTTTTTTAATTTGGACTCCGTCTACATCCCTATCAATACAATGAATATATTCTTGGGCCATCAGAAGAATACCATATTAAATATATTGTCTTTTTTTAACCAAACAGGCTTTTTAAAATTATCTTCTATTCTTATTCTTATTTATTTTAAGCGACTTTTTGTATAAATTGTAGAAACTAATTGTTAGCACAAAGTTTCAATAAAAAAATTAAAAAACTGATTATTTGCTCACACAGTTATAAAATAGATATTCTTTGTAAAAATTTCATATAGGTGGTAGATTTTACCAAATTAAAATTTACAAAAAAACTTAAATAATATGTAAGTTTTACACAGAAACTTGAACAATAAAAAAATTTTTAGAAAAAAAAAACTTCCCACAATATTTCACTTTAAGCGAGTAACTAAATCTTATAGACCGAAACTTTATTAATTTTCCTTAATATTCTTTGAAACTCCAAATTCTCCAAGAGTAATATCAGTTTTGCTTGTTTTGAGAGGGTTTGATTAATTATACAAGTAGATGATTAATAACGAAGTACTATTAAATATTTCTATTATTATTAGTACCTATAAATAAAATAATACATTTTAAAAACATAACTTAATATATTTAATAATACTTTATTATTATTTTAAGAAAATTACCACAAACCATTTTTATTTTTTATTTTTTAAGATTATAATTTCTAAATTATTTGAAATTAAATATATAGATTAAAATATCCGCGTTGATTCATATTATGATACTTATATAGTTAAATTTATCTTTGTACGTACAAAATAATATATTAAAAGATAAATAATGGTATCAACTTGAAATCGTATCTACGACTGCAATAAAACTATTAGCATGTCGATCTAATGAACAAAAAATAATTGAATCGATATATAAGTATATTAATGATGAATCACTCGATCCGTCGTGATTAAAAATAGAAATAATTAGTACGTACTCAATCTTAATAATGTTCTTTGATGGCAAATAATACAAATTATCAAAATTCATATCATAAATGATTTATAGTAACATAAAAATATCATAAAAGAATTGATGTGAATGTATGAAAATATTTCGAATACATTTTTATAATATTAATTTATTTTTTCTGAATAGTTCTTATTATTACAATAATTAAAATATTAACTTTAACACAAATAATGAAATAATATAATACTATAATTAATTGCAATAAATGTATACAAATATGGATTAGTTGCGGAATAGGTAAATTTATTAAAGGATTATACTCGTATTATATAAGTCTACTTGACAATGACAGATGTAGTAGATAATTCGAGATATATTATGCGGTCACGAAAATTCTGCACATTATTTAATCTTAAAGAAAACATTCGCTAATGTGACTAAAAATAGAGATTGGGTTAAGAAGTATGCCTCATAGACGTATTTACAGAAGGGTCCAGTTGAGCACTAGCCCCCCGGCTAACTATGCCTCCAACAAAATCATCTCTGGGTATAAAAAAAGTCGTACGGTTTGTACTCAGTACCGACAGTACATGTAGAATACTATACATCAATGTTATGCTTGTGATTTTATTTTAGTTTAAACGTATTTTTATGATTTTAAACGCTAATTGTTTATTTTTTGGTCACAATTAAAAAATATTCATATAATTACGTGTTATATAACATAAAAATAAATATTTCTTCTGTCTAAAAAAAAATAGATCTCACGATTTAAAAAATGTATTATATCCCTTCAGCTATTATGTATAAATACACCTATGATATGTAGTTATTATTGGTTATATACAGTGTGAAAAAAATTACTTTAGTCAAAATAGGATGAAATATTCGAAACGACTAGAAGAAAAAAAATCAAAAAAACTACTTGAAATCTATACACAGCATTGTATTTTACATAATATCATTGTTCATAAATACTATTTTTAATGAATGGTAATTCATCTATCTATCTATATATGCAAATTAGTAACCTAACCTGTACATATGTATTTTTATAAATAATGAATAATAATATTATAAACCGTATTTTATTAACTATGTAATATAATAAATAATATATATTTCAATTACTTAACCAGCATAATAATACACTGTTAGTGATAATAATGTTAACAGAGTATAAACAAGTACTTACTGCTCTCTTCTCAAGGGCATAGCTAGAAGTTTAATCAGAAGGGCAACCAATTATCAAAACATATGTTTAGTGTTATTTATTAATTATATTTTTTAATTTTTTCACATGTTTAATTTTTTGTCTTATTTTATAATCATTAACTATAATTTACGAAGTATTCTAGACAAGGGAAGCAATTGACTCTCTCTGGCCCCCCTTGACTATACCCTAGTTTCTTCTTATTACCTGACTGCGGAAGGAGAGTAATGTGTTTAACTGTAATGGTGTATGTTCCCACCTACCGTTTAAACTAATGGACCAATTTTGATGAAACAAAAACTAAAACAATCCGTGAGCTTCCTGTAGTGTTCTTAGCTAGATTTAATAATTGTGGAAGAGAAATTTACTTTATGTACCATTGCAGTTCACCGCACTTGCTCCAGCCGTTATCAATTGATAACGTTCGTCGTTTATCACAACCGGCGCCTGTCATAATTATACCATAGTATTCTGTGATTATGCAGCGATCACCCACTAACCAATGATTGATCATATCATATTCATACATTATACAATTATATATATAGCAAAAAGTCCACATTATGAAAATTCATTAAATGAACTAACTCGTTTAAGGAGCCTACAAAATGAATAGTAAAACATGATTTAACAAAAAAAAATCGACTACGGAAAAAATGTCATACTACGAAAAATTAAAAAACATAAAAAAAAGAAACAAAATTACATAACAAAGAAAAATGAATTTATGATCACTATCAGTTTTTATTAAGTTAACATTTTATTCCGTTGAATTCGGTTGCCCTCCATAGTTCAACAATAATAATTTCACTACGACTTACAGAAAGACAGTAATAAATAGACTAAAAATCTGTCATCAAAATTAAAATATGGACATTCAATGGCCAAAAAAAAATTTTCATCACCACACATATTGACTGAATGTCGTCATTATTATTGTTATTGAACTACAGAGGGCACGCGGACTACAATGGATTTTAACGTTAATTTAATAAATAATAATAGTAATCGTGAATTAATTTTTCTTTATTTAGTTAATTATATACAATTTTATTATTTTTTTCCCGTAGCCCGGTTTTTTTTATTAAGTAACATAATATGGATGTACACTACAACGGTTAGACGGGATATTTTTCGTGCAAAAGTTGTGTATTATAATAATCAGTTGTGCACATTTGATTTGATTTGTACTCCAAGTGCGTATAAAGTACATACTAGACTTGAAAACACGAGTTTTCCATATTCTTCGGCTAAAGGATCCACGCTGACAATGTTTCCGACGTTGCAAATACAAATTAAAGCTGCGATTATACGATACATTTCGATGGTTTGATATTGGCGGCGCATGACCACATGGCTTGAAGCGTTTGAAGTCCAAAATTTGAACTCGCGGCTAACGCGACTTAAAAACGAGAGTGGTTACGCAACTAACATTAACACTGACACTGTGGGTTAAGGACTCCGGCTACGTGCGGTTATGAGCAACCAGTTTTTTCGGTAGGCTTGCACAGACGGTTGACCTGCGCAAACGCACTGCGCACGCTCTTCGTTGCTGACCAATCGATCCGCCTGAACGAATGCTGACCCGTACGGCATTCGTCGGCTCAAAGCACGAATTTTCAACTATATTTTAATTATTTTTTTCGAAAAATACCACCTGAAAATGTCTAAATAATATCCGAATAACTAATGAACGTCTGGGATATATTAAACATTACTTATTGTAACAAAACGCCGAATTATCGATAAATAAATAAATATTGATCTTTGATTGCAAAAAAAAATATTTAAAAAAATTCAGAGTATAAGAACATAAGCTAGTGACGATTTTTAGAATTTTTTCCGCGGGTCCTTTGATATTACCTAATAATATATTAATACCAAAAATGTTTAATCCATTTATAATTTATTACTTAAATTGTAATTCTTATATTAATGAAAAAAACCAAACATAGGATTTTAAGCCCGAACACATCGAGCAAATAATATATCACACCTAAACTCAGGATCTAGGTGGCTTCAGACCTCTTAGATCCCCCCCACCCCGTAAACCGCCGAAAATACAAACAAAAAAAATTATGTAATTAATACGTTTGTGTACTAAACAAAATATATCTGGTAATATACTATTATTATATTGAAATATTTCTCTTTGTTATTCTTCCTTTCGTGCGCTATACTGGACACGAGTGCTATTCGATTGTCATTCATTGAATGACTGTGTATATAAATTGTCTTGAAAATCACATAATTTAGAAGTTTTAATTATTAAATAAAAAATTTTAAAAAAATATAACTATGATACAAATAAGCTTCTACTACTCGTAGAAGACATTTTAATATTTACTAAAAACGCATCGAATACAAAAATATAATTAAAAATTATAATTTTATGCAAAATAAATTTCATAATATTATAGAATAGAAGCAGTTAAATTGTAGAAAATCTCATTAACTTAACTAATAAATAAATAATATAAATGTATTGTTCTTTTGTGTGTCCACTGTTGTAAAATTTTAATGAACAAATAAAACTTATACATAGCTCGAAATAATAATAACTCGAAAACATTTTATCACTTTAGAAAATAAAGATAAATGGATTCTGAATATCAGTATCTGCAACAAACTTCTAACATAACCACTTCAATATCCCATAATTCATACATGCATTATATACCCACATACTAAATTAACATTTACTCTTTTATATTAAATTTCAAATACTAATTTAGGTGCAGCATTTCCAATCAAAGATATTTTCATGAACCTAAACTACTCGAAGGTAGTTTACACCCGTCAGACAAAGTAAAATTAATGGGAAACAAATAAGTCATCCATTAATACCACCAGTCCTTTAAGTGACAACAATCAATTTCTGCTGTAAACCGAAAAAATTCTCGTTTTTGCTTAACAGATAATTCTGGGTCATTCGTTGTGCAACTTGTTTGACCATTATCAAAAAGTCGATTTTCACTTCAACCTTTTATTGAAATCGGTATAAATATTCAGTGAGTCCCTATGAGTGATATACCTTTTTTACTTTATCTACATATATACAAACACGAACAGAATTAAAAAATTATATGAGTACTTAAAATACAAATCATAAATGTACATTAATGACTTTAGTTAGATACCTACTTGAATTTATTTAATGTAGGTATATAAAAATTAAAATGGGCGTGCCGTAAACGGTAAAAAAATCCCCGGAAAAAAGTTCCCGTTAATTTTAACCTGGATAATTTACGAAATAACAATTATAAAAAAACGTAATAAAATGTCATTAAGATGTTATTTATTACAGCTATATTTAATTCAAATTCTGTACATTGATAATATCATTAATTTTAAAATATTCTAAAATCAATTATCAAGCTTATGTTTATATACTTGTATACATATGAAACAAAAATAAAAATTAATTACAAATGTTGTACTTATAAATAGGTAATTTTTACTAAGGAATAAATCTGGATAAAGCTATTAGAATATATTGAATTTCCTAGTTTTCTTTCAGTAATCACTTTCAAATATTTACTCCCGCGTACTCTAAAGCTTTTATTCACGACATTACAAGACAAGGTCGAAAATCAATAATTTTTGAGTCATATTAATGGATGGTCATATGAGCTATTAGAAACGAATGTTGATTTTTTGTTGGTAGAGAACAAATTAATAACATTGCCGAGAAATTCGTTATAAATATTGAATCAATCATTAAATCATATAGTCATTTCATATTAATTTAATAAGGCACATAGCTAAGATTACACAGTTAGGGTGGCCTTATTATCGTGAACGTTTATCTTAGTATAGTAGTCAACATTTACGTCCCCCTCCTTCTATTCTATAATACAAATTTAGGTTCTAAATGATGAGTCAATGAATAATGAAATTATTTTTTATTCAAATTTGAGATTATGAAGAAACTAATCTGAGTAAGTCTTCCTCTTTTCAATATAATATCATAGTAACAAAGTATAAAAGGTATTAAGACTCTACATTTAAATAAACAAATAAATTAGATAATTTCCAAAGTTTTATTATATAAACCTTTCTTTATATATATGTTATAGTAAAACTTCGTCAAAATTAATTTTTAAGTAGTTAATACTACTTTTCATAAATAAATTTCATCAAAACGGATATTGACTAGTTAAAACTAAAATTAACCATGATTTCAATTTCGGAATCACAGTTAAAAGCTAAAATTCGTCAAAACTAGGTTTAACAAGTACAAACTATGAAATTAACTGTAGAATTGAACAAGACTTCAATATTGATACTAATTTTAAAATACAATTTTTTAAGAAAATTCAATTTTTAATAAGTATAGTTTTTATTATTTTTTTTTTTTTGACAAGACAAAGTTATTGTAGCATTTAGAGTTACATCATTTTTTTCATACATAGGTAGAGATTTGTCCCGCATGACTTTTTGCAAATACACCCCGTAAAACTTTGTCCTAATACCGTTAAAGCTTTAGCTGCGATTGTGCGAAGAATAATATTATTGTCTGGAACTTGATCGGCAGCGAAAAACACTTCCGTGCAAAAACTAAATTTAGACCGAAAATAATTTTATTAATTACTGTCATTTTACTTATTTTATAATATTTAGTGGGAAATGGTGATGATGGACATACCTGCAAGAAAGTTTTCCGAAAATCCGTCTTTAGTTCCAATTCTGCAAAAATTAATTTCTGTTTCTTCTAACAACACTCCAATTAGATTACGAAGAACTGTTTTGATTTTATCAATATTTGGAATACGAATTATAACTTTAATACCAATATCAACTGTCGAATACTTTTTGTCCGATTAATTGTCATGCGAGTTGCCTGTTTTTCCAAATTTCCACAAGCTTTTTTTCGAACTTTACTTATACTTGGACATACTGAAAGAGACTAAAAATTCGTACCTGAAACATATTAAAAAAAACATTTTTACATAACGATGTATACCTATTGCTTCCTGGGCAATTTTATCTTCACGCCTGGTGTCTGTTAGTTTGTCAACATCATTCTCAACTTTAATGGTATCAATAACATAATCGAGCAGGTTTGATGATTTGAGTCCAACTATTGGGTCAACACCAAACATGACTTCATAAGGTGGCATATTTATTGTATTACTGTATATTTATATTAAATATATTGTATATATTTGTATAAATAAAAAAAAGTCGGGTTAGTTAAGCTATTTATAACTCAAGAATGGCTGGACCAATTGTAATGAAATGGAGTATAGAGATAGATTAGACCACGGAGAAAAATATAGGCTACTTTTTGTCGTGAAAAAAAGGAAAGAGAAGCATCAGTAACCTTGATAAGGCCCAAACGGGCAATTGTAGTTTTATGTTGTTATAACCACAGAAAAGACGTATATGAACCACACTTTAGTGTGCACCTAAAAAATAATGAACTTGTCTATTTTACTAAAAATAATATTCAAGAGTGACTATATTTTCCTCCAAAAACGACACTTACAGATTTCTGTACAAGAGATGAATTTGCAATAACAGAAAACACCGAATTATAGTCCATGTGTGTAATTTCGTCCAAATAATGTTATTGGATTATTTATTTCTCGATAAAAACTTCAGTCAACCAATCAAATCGGCTTAACACTTAGTCGATAATAAAAACGAAAAATATTGTATATCACAAGGTGCTTCACTGAAAAGAATCCATCCAAGTGTAACCCATGCAGCAAAAAACATAGCTTCATCAAAGGAAATTTCTTGCGACCCGTCATTGAAATACTTGATTTTTGTACTTTAATTAAATTTTTATTTTCTCTATTGATATATTATCCCAATAATTTATTGAACTTAATACATTTTATTACGTTAATTAAAAGGTATCTCTTATTCATGGATAAAAAAAATAAGCTATTCGGTTATTTGATTATTCGATTATTCGACTATATTAATATTTTTTAAAATAATCGCACAGTTCTAGTTGTGACTACATATCTATGAAATCAATTTGACATATACTATTGAATTTATTGTGTAAAATTGGTTTCAATGCGAGGTTTTTCTTTCCAGGCTTCTTCTTCTGGTACATTACGTATAGAGACAAAAAAAACTAGTTTTGACTAGTTAAAACTAGTTTTTACAAATCTAGAGATTTAACTGTAAAATATTTATTTCTTCTATTCGTATGTCACTGAACTTCTCCTAAACGGTTGGACTGATTTTTATTAAATGTTTTGTGTGCCATTAAGTTGATCCGAAAGAATAAGCTTTTCACTGATACGAAATAGGTTAAGAGATTTTTTTGAACAAAATAACGTTTGCCGATTCTGCTAGTAATATATATGTGAATAATGAATTAACGATTATAATATAATCGTATTATTATATAATATGATGAGCTCTGACAATCTGACCATAATGTTCGAATTGCGTCAGATGCGATAAATAACAAGCTGATATGTTCATATTATTTTGTATTCGTCATGTTAACATAGAACACAGGGTTCAAGATAATACTATTACAATAACAAATAACATAATAGAAATTTTAAAATAAGGTTTAACATTTTTACTCAATTATCTGAACCTCGGGTATTTCAACAATATAATGGCCTATAAATATTTCAAGTGGCCGGGCCACCCCAGGGCGTCCCTTAGCTATGTGTCTGCACTTAATCGTATATCCACCAAATCGATAGGTCCTGCGACTCAGTCAGTTCGCAAATTCATTCAATTCTGATGTTACCAATACTGCAAAATAAAACAAATCGTTGTATAATATATACATTTATAATTTATATACATATTCCCTTTTAGATTAATCTTTTCGGGGAAATTTTTGGAAAATAAAACCAATATAGTGTGGAACGTAATATTATAAAAAAGTTATTATAATATTATTATTATCACGTAAAGGATATAATATTATTACTAACATAGATTCACCGTTCGTTGCAGCTGGAAGCATATACATGAGTCACGGTTTCGGTGGTTATAGACCGCAGCAATGCGATCCGCGACTGCAACCGTTCCGATTTCTGGGGCCCACCGTCCGGTCAGCGGTGGCGCTCACATCGCTGTGGCTGGTCGCCTGTCTCCTGCACGCCTGTCTGCTGTATGTCTCGGCCCGGTCGCTGTTCCGAAACGGGCAGATCGCCGTGCTGGCCGCCATACTCATCTCGTTAACGTTGCTCACGCTGCTCGCCACCGCCGTTCTGGTGCATATCGACTGCAAGTACGACCCCGATTGACCCGGGCCTGAGGCCCACGCGCCTATGGCTTCAGTCAGCGTGATCGGGCCTAGCCATCTATCGACGGACAGAGCCACCAAAGTGGCGTGGGTCATATAATATATTGAATGTACGTATACTACTGCAAGCGCGTGTTACTCACTAGGATCAGGGCCAGCAATAAAGGATGGTGAAGGGAGGAGGTCGCATACCCCCCACATGAATGACCTATTTATATAGTCGGAAATCATCAACAAATTAAGTAATATTTTTGTTGTAGAATTTTGTTTTAAAAAGTAGTCGGCAAATTTGTATATTTACAACCCATCCTCTCCCGCCATCAATATTTGCTAACGACAACCCTGACTAAGATAACGTCCTTTCAACTTGAAAAAGTTCCCTTAGCTCTTAAACGAGTATGCGAAAACGATTTGCTATGCTCGTTACACCCGTCAGTGTTATCGTTCAAATAATATAAAAATAATGATGTTTCATACAAATTACTAACGTTTTTATAATTTGGTATTTTTTCAAAGATTGCATAAACGATCAAATTTAAAAATATCGTTAATTCTTTACTTTTTTTTCCAACAACATTACAACATTAAAAATACTCTCCGGAGATTGAAAAATATTTTACCGAAATTGATAAATAATATTCCTGATCAATTGTAATAACGATTGTTTTTACAATTATGTGTTTTTTTTGTTGTTTTTTTAGTACGCCTGTGATCACTTTGTTGGACAAATATTGAACGAGGGTCCCAAAGTTCTAACTATGGATCGAAAATTGAACGCAGATGACACTTTTAGAAAAAGTTTTTGTGAAATATAAAGATTATATTTCAGAAATTTTTGGAAAATTTTTTAAAAAAAGTGGTAATTGTTGTTTAAAACAGAATCAATATTGCTTATTGTTTTGAAATAAAAAAAGAATAATAAACATATAGAAACTTAAAACACTCCCCAATTATTTATTTAGAAAGTATAATTTACATATTGTACTATATAATTTTAAACATGTTAACCATTTATATTTTAATTATAGAATTATGAAACTTGTGAAAATTGGTTGACAATATTCTTGTTATTGTTTTCAGGATTAATTTAAAATATCATGAGTAAAAGATTTATACTTATCAAAAATATTAGTATACTCTAAAATAATAGTCAATTTTGTTACAAGGTTATTTGTAAATAGTTGTGTTGTATTTAAATTATTATAAAATTAAGATATTTTACTTGACATTTTAAAGGAATTACATAAGTAATAGAACAATACATATAATCTAAATTTAAAATATTTCAGTAATATAACCACCGAAAGTTTGTAAAACTAATCGAACTTTGTCGATGATAATAATAATAGTTATGTACTTTAGACCATTGAATTTCACCGTGATAGTAAAGCGAAAAGTGTGTCCAACACACATGTCACCATATAATTTGTACTTTTTTAGTTTTTTAGGGAAACGAAGTTTTCAGTAAATATATTTTGTGGCTGTAAAAAATCTAAAAAAGTTTTGTATAGCAATTCTACAAATTGAAAATTGAACGCATACATTACAGACTGTACTTATAACACTTTTTTTTTAAATTCAAATACAGTTTTTGCGTAATCATTTATGAAAATAACATTCCAATATTATGTGCAGAGAATAACGAAAAACAAATGTTTTATATTAAATAATTTACTTATTAAGTAGCTTTTTAACACAGCCAATAAAATTAATTAATTTTTTCTTGAAATCAAGTTTTTTTTTCCGTATAATATTTCTTATAAAATATTTGATAACAAAAAAGTTTATTTTTCTTAAGAGTTTTACGTTTAAAAATGTTTTATTCAAAACAATAATTTTAAAACTTTTTACGCTTTCCTACTTTTTGATTAATAGTATAATTCTGTAAATATTTGAGAACTTAATTTATTTATTGTTCAATATATAAATAATTTCTTAGAATGTAAAATAAATGTGATAAATAAAAGTTTTTAACACAATTTCATTGTTATGTAATAAATATAATTTACACATTGATTAATAGGACGTGTAAAAACTATTGATTAAGTTGAAAAGGAAACTTAAATAATATTTTTTCATGATCAATAAATCATTGTGTAATTAATACGTAACAAAATAATGTGCAGAAAAATATTAATTTAATTTTTGATTTTTATTTAAACCTTTGAGTCCCAGAAATATATAAATATAATATATTAAAAAATTATTTAGTCTAAGTACCTGGTAAATTAATAATTCATGAACGATAAAAATTTTATTCAATAATTTTAGTTTTTTTTTTTTTCATAAGAAGCCATTATTAAAACACACAGTATATTTTGTTTTTGTTTATGACAATTTATAATTTGTTAAAGAATTTTGATTCTCTGAATTCTTGAAACAGTATATACATTATACATTTAAATACACCAAAATATACATATTTTATAATTTTTGTATAACCATAACAAATAACCAACTTAATTAGTCATCACTACTATTGTATATATTCTATTACCATCATGTTAATACCGTTAAAAATTATGATTCTGTATATATCTGTAGATTTAAATAGCCCTCATGGGCTAAGAATGTCTTATTTTAATTAAATTAAAAAAATAATTTTTCAATGATAGTTAAAAGTATGGCTAGATAGCGATAGCTAATTATTATTTTAATTTTTTAATATATATGTACATATATTTGATTGAAATAATTTTATCGTTTTTAAATCTATTTATTTAAAAGCAACAACTTTACAAAATTGACAGATTACTTCAGATATTTTAAAGTTCTATAAGAGTTTTTTTTTTAACAAACTAAAATAAAGAGAGACCTTTACAGGTCACTTATTGTTTTGAATAGACACTTAGACATTTTTTAAAATTAACCCCACAGCAAAGTTTTGAAAAACTGTAAGTACTCTACATCACTATCTTAAGTTATCTAGTTACAATTTCTTTTATACTTTTAAAGTCCTCAGAAAAATATATTTATATCTTTGAATCCTTCTGAAATAATATTTAAACATATTTTTATTTAAAAAAAATAAATTATATTAAAACTAAATACCTCTAATACGAATGTCTAAGTATCTACGTAGAATATGTTACTTACAAATGATACAAATTCATCACAGTTTTCTGTATTATAATATCATATTGAAAATTCATTTAACTACCTATTACAACAATTACAACACTTATAAAAAAAAATTCAAACAATCCAATCAGTAAATAAATATTACGCGTTATTTTCCGTAGTCAGATGATGAAAGTGCAAAAAACATTTTTAATTATATTTATATTCACAATGAGAAAAAAACTATGATAAATAGGCACAAAATTGCATGTTATTATTTGGATGTAGTTGATATTACTCAGAATTAAAAAAACAATAGTTATATCTCACACTTTTATAGTATCTTTAACTTAATAAAAAATAAAAATAAAACGCTATTAACATCACTTTTTATACTATAAAAGATAATGTTTGTTGAATTATGATGATTGTGTTATCTATAAAATAAACAAATGAATAACAATCACAGATAATAAATAACGTTCTACTACTTGAGCTTTCGTAATTTATTGTAACATACGATTTAATAAAAATAAGTTGAAAATCTTGGGACTTACTGAACAGCACGTATTCAACTAAATTAAATTGAAATTTACTATGTTTAAAGGTTAAAATTCTCATAATATGTTTAGTGTATACATATAGATTTACTCAAACGTATACTAGTTGAAATTTACTTACTTTTTCGGGTGAGTTAACTCTGCCTATATCCTTTAGATTTAAATGTATACAGATTTACTAGATGAAATTTACTCACTTTAAACAATAAATTGAATTCTTCTATAGATGTCATGTGTACTAAGCTGTATAAATTACCACGCTTTTTAGTGTACACTTTTTAGTTTACACGTGAAAACCGTATCTAAAGGAAAGATTTTGAGTTACAAGCCACGCTTATAAAAAGTTGACAACCAATAAAGCAGTATATGATTTTACTGCGTTTTATTTGTTCAGGATTTTAAAGGAAATTGGGTTCATCATAAATCAAGTCAAATCAAATCAATCAAACATTTTAAACCATTTAATAAGTAAAAAAACGTACATAAAAGTGTCTTATGTTTCAGTAATATTCATCATTATTTAAAAACTATGTCATGTATGCATGGAACCCCGTACGACCTTCGATAAATTGAAATCAATTTCTTGATTTAAACATCAAACCGTTATGACAGAAATCACATTATTGAAAATAGAAATCAAAATCTAATTAATCATATTAAAAGTCGGTAGTTGAACGCAATATACATGAATTATATTAGTGTTCGAATTAATATGATTTCGATTTATCCATATATGTACCATCCAAGATAATACGGTTTAGAAAATTAATGCAACAATGTTATTTTTAATTTCAGTTGATAAAACCACTGCAATTTCATATATCCAACAAATTAACCCTTTAAGTACTGAAATCAAGATGAATTGCTTACACATAATACTCGTAAATACTAGTTGTTTGATTACGGTTTACAAGTAATTAATACCTTGTCTTTGGACACAGTATCATTGGTCAAAAAAACTTCTGCTATATACATATAATCTATATTAAAATTTTCAAAGAAGATTTTATCAATCAGAAAATTAACATTTAATTTTAATGTAGTAAATAACTTATAATCCTCATATTATTTTATACATGTAAGCCTCAGCCTGCAAGCCAAATTAAAACTTAAGAAAAGATAACGTTTTAAGAAACCTGTAACAAAATGGCCGATTGATAGATGACTTAATATTAGAACATTGGTTCAAATTTTGTTCTTAATATATCATTTTTATTGGAAATAACTTTGGTGATTCCCATTGTAGCCCACTATCACCCAAAAGGATATTTCAAACATAAGACGGATCGAAAGTTGCTTTTAAAATTATATTAAAATATATATATATATAAGTAGATCTACTACTACTACTACTTAGAATTTATAGTAATCAATCGTTTTGTAAATAAAAAATAAAACGTATATTTTCTATGAAAAAATATATTCTCATAAAATTATAAATTTAATTACATTATTATTAAATAAAATTGAAGAATTAAAAGGAAAAATATCGTTTTTATAACAATTCTGTTTTATTTGTAAGAACAAGTAATTATATAAATATGATTAACGCAAAAATGAGTATTTACTATAATAAAAGGTATGTATATTATTTAAATTATATATATCATTGTATATTATACTTTATTCGTATAATATCACAAAATATTAAAATAAACCAAAATGCATGCAACTATACAAGGTTTATTACTTATAACCGAAATTTAATTTAATTATGTTAAAGAAAGTACAGCTTTTTAACAGGTATTTATGTTTCTGAAAAAACGAAATTTATACCTTGTATTAGAGCAAAAAATTAAATATTCAAATTTCAATATGATAAAATATCAATTATATCATAAACGACGAAGAATAAACTTAAAGCCAAATAATTTACTTCCTTTAGCCACATTATGAGTATTTATACAACATAAATATGAATTTAAATAAACATTTAGTTTATGACATTAAAAGTATTACATTTTACTATTGTTTTTCAATAAAAAATCAGAAAGCTGTTATAATATTCTTATGTAATTCTATTGGGTACTGCTGACTATGAATAAAGAATTTCGTTCCTTTCCATTTTATTGTTCAATATTGATATATTTATTTACCTTAAAATAAAACTACAATCTACTTATCTACAGTCACCGATCACATAGATAAGACATACAATGTATTACTCCAACCGTTCAATGTTTCATAAAGAGTCCAACAATACTTCTAGTATATTTCTAGTATATAAGGTAAGAACATTTTAAATTGATAAAAACCTTTATTTGATATAACTATAAATGGTCAAATAATGATGTATCTGCATGAATGAAAAAATCTATAGAATGTTATAAAATAATATTTTTCACTGATCCATAATTTAAAAATTTATAAAAAAAAAATATATTTATCTTTTCTGATCCTATGTATTTGATACGAGATAATTGTTAGAAAATAATTAATATACTAACAATTTTAAATTATTAAATATTTTTATTTTCAACATCAAACTTTCAACCTAAGAATCGTGCTTTATTTAAAATTTTGATCGTTCAAGGTCTTATGATATATATTTTTTGTACCATGATTGCACGTATTCACATAAAATAATAATGTTATGTTTACTTATTAAAGCATTTTTTAGCATCATTCATACTACAATACAAACAAATATAGACAAATGTAATTCGTCTAACAATTTTAGAACCTGGGTTTTAATTACGTTCAGACAAAAACTAATTCTACTACATTTACTTTATTTAAAGATATTACTGAGAATGAAATATTAACTATAACATCTTAGTTTTGAGAAACAAAAAAAAATCAATTTTAATTTTTTATCTAAACGGGTTTTTTCTATTACTTGAACAAAGTGTAATCAAATTAATAATGGTTTCAGTGCTTATATGATTCAAATTAAACGAAATATTTTCTAATTATTTTAAGTCATAACATAAATAATACCTATGATTATCATATGGTATTAAAAATATTAAATTATAGTTGACTAAATCTGACTTATTCTTATTTGTCCTTATATTAGGTCTATTACTACCATATTTATTCCATCAGTCTTTATTATTCTCGTTCTCTAATTGCACATTTTCCTGAAAAAATTGTTATGTATATATATATATATATATACATGTCGTTTTTCACTACATCCTTCCATCTGGTTCGGAGCCTTCCTTTAAGATTTTTTCCCTATAATATATCTTCTTAATATTTTTAAACCTGATTTGAAAATTTTAAACTACTATACATGTACACCTCTGATATCGAATATAAATCTAGGTTTGACATAATTTCAATTGAGATTAAATCATAACCTCAGTATAAAACTACATTCAAGCCTCGTGATAATTTAATAATCGAATAAACAAGTTACTAACTGGCACAGGCCAACTTAAATTCTAATGTTTTTTGCCAAATTATTATAATAATAAAGTTAAGTAAAATTACCCATATCAATAATTTTAAAACCACTAAGCAAATTAAAAAATAGTATTATCACTTAACAATGTCCAACCTATGTTAGCCAAAATTACGTTCGATAAAATATTGACTAGGCAGCACGGTTATATTACTATGCAGACACGCAGTACGCGTCGACCTGGTAACCCACACTTTGTAACATACAAATTATATAATTGGTTGAAAATTAATTCGAATGTGTGTAAATACAATTATATTTACTCTTAGTACTTATATAGGTACATGAGAAAATATATTTTCATAATAAAGGATTATATGGTAGTTATGATAAACGACGGCGTCGTCATTTCAGGAAAAATATAAATAGTAATGTCTGGTATATAAGGTTAGAATATAATAATTGTTATTCAAGATCAACAAAAAAAATTTAACTACAAAGTATTTGCTGTAATGTGCAACCAAAGGCAAATTAAAAAGAAAAAAAAACTACAAAATATAGGACACAATACCACAATATCACATATAAAATTAAATACAAAATTTGAATTTTAAAACGTCAAGCGTGTACAGAAAAAAAAATTATAGAATAGGGAAAACTTAAAGAATGTGGCTGTAAAAAGCATTAATAAACGAAAATAACGAATTCTAAAATGAAAATCGTTACCTACCCTTGTATTATCAAAATATTGATTATTTTATCAGGCCATTTAATTCGGTAAATAATATTGAAAGGAATATAATTTGTTGACAGTTATTTCAATATATTTATTGACGTTATATGATTGTTAAAAACTAGTGTACCATAAACTTCAAGGTTTTCTTTTTTTTTTTTTTTTTGAGGCATAATATATAAAATAGAATTTCAAAAGTTAAAAAAAAAAGTATTTCAATTGACAGACAATTTAAAATTTTTGAAGCTCTGTTCCTTGAATTATTAAAATATATATATACCTATTGTCATAGATATAATTCGCTTTTCTGAAAATGTTATACTTCAATTGATTATAAGTCAAAGTTTTCTACGTAATCCATAAAACGAGAGGTGTAGTGTTGTATTTAAAAGATTGTAGAAAATGTTACGTGAAAAAATAAAAAACTAAGAAAACTAAGAACCTAGGTAGTACTTATAAAATACTAGATAGGTAAATTTTATTATTACCCACGTGGTCATTAGGCCACGTGATCTAATAAGTAATTATAGCTCATTGTATTCATTTTAGCAGTTCGGCCATTTACGTCTTATGATGTATTAACGTATCCACTACACAAGGTTTATAGATAAATTGGTACCTTGACTATCCACTTGTAAATTATATAGATTACAGATACAGCTTACACATGTTTATTATTCAATAATTGTTATCAACAGAATTACAATCATATGATTCGAACATCAGGTTGTCCTTATCAATGTTTAAAATCTCGAAATTCTTACGATGTCGTTAGAATAATGTTTGACTTTGAATGTCAAATGTGTTAAACTAAACAAAAACTTCACAGGGTCAAATCCTCTAAATGGTAAGTATTTATACGCAATCGCATTATTCAATGGGTACAGTTTTTTTCCTGTAGTTCCATATTAGGTAATTATTTCTTTACAGTTGATTATTTTGTTGAAAATTATTTTTTCTATCTAATCTCGTGGTTTGAACTATTGGTTATAATAATAATAATAATATTGCATCGCAATTTCTTAACACTTGTATTTTTAATTAAATAAATGTTCGGTAGCAGCAGTTTCGAGTAGTTAAATCTGCAGTGACGTGTCTAATGATATTAGGAGTATTTTACCAGATCAGCCATGGTGTTTACACAAGTGGTAGCCATCAAAGAAAAAGCACCTGGATCCAAAGTATACAATTATGCTGATTCGTTCTGGTGTACATATATTGTATCTGTGGCCGCTGCCAGTGTTGCAGAAATGTGTAAGTATTTTTTGGTCACAGAATATCTGATTTTTATACTAACACATTTTTGTATAAGTATTTGATTTTATTTATTTTTCTTTCCAGTAACATACCCATTAGATTTAACTAAGACCCGTCTTCAAATTCAAGGTGAAAAAGCTACTAGTAATAAACCAACACAATACAGAGGTATGTTGAAAACAGCTATTGGCATTGTGAATGAAGAAGGAGCTTTAAAATTGTGGCAAGGTGTTACGCCTGCGCTTTATAGACATGTTGTTTATTCTGGAATCAGAATTGTTTCATATGAAACTATGCGTGATAAATTACTGTTAAAAAATGAAGATGGATCATTTCCAATTTGGTATTTACAAAAATCATTACTCAAATAGCTTAGTCTTTATTTTATATTATAACTTAATATAGGAAATCAGCCTTAAGCGGTGTCACATCTGGTGCAATAGCTCAATATTTTGCTAGTCCAGCCGACTTAATCAAAGTTCAAATACAGATGGAAGGCAAACGGCGGTTAATGGGTGAACCTCCTAGGTATAATATATTCACATTATTAAAACATCAATATACTTTAGTTGTTTTATATTAGAGTGTTAAGCGCTGCACATGCATTCAAAAAAATATTATCGGAAAGTGGTATTCGTGGTTTATGGAAAGGCTCAATACCCAATGTACAACGCGCTGCTCTTGTAAATCTTGGTGATTTAACGACTTATGATACAGCTAAACAATTAATAATGCATAAAACTGGATTACCTGATTCACACCTTCTACATTGTCTTTCTAGGTATATTTACATTGCCTTTTATCAATTGACTTTATTTATGAATATTCTTATTATTTTTTTAGTATATGTGCTGGATTAGTGGCAGCAACATTAGGAACTCCTGCAGATGTTGTAAAAACACGGGTTATGAATCAACCAACTGACAAAAATGGAATGCAAGTTTAATTTTTATAAATATATACTTAAATGAAGTACTGATTTCTATTTTTATTTGCAGTGGACTAGTATACAAAGGATCTTTGGACTGCTTTTTTAAAACAGTTGAAAATGAAGGGTTTTTTGCTTTGTACAAAGGATTTTTACCTGTTTGGATCAGAATGGCTCCCTGGTCGTTAACTTTTTGGATGAGCTTTGAACAAATACGTCATATGCTTGGTGCTACTGGGTTTTAGACATTACAGTGTATATTCATTAGATCTCATTTTTATTGTGTTTTTCTTCTTTTACTGTAGTTAAATAATGTACTAAATGTTTAAGGCCAAACTATTTATTTAAAACTTTATCCGTACATCATTTTATAGATCGTTATTAGCATAAAAATACTATGTACAATATTTCTTCTTTCAAATAATTGACTTCTTGAAAAGCAAAATGTATTATATGGTTGAAAAATATTGTTTACAGAACAGAATTAACATTTTCCAGTAACTATCTCTTTCGATATGCAATATAATGATTTTTGTGTTGCTCTTCCAATGTGATTGTTTAAATTAATTCACTTATTATCAGACTAGATAAAGATAACTTGTACTAACAGTGTTCTAGCATTAAATAATGTATA
The DNA here is from genome assembly GCF_003268045.1 of Sipha flava. Classification (NCBI taxonomy): domain Eukaryota; kingdom Metazoa; phylum Arthropoda; class Insecta; order Hemiptera; family Aphididae; genus Sipha; species Sipha flava. Next base: position 1,610,813 of record NW_020273159.1, on the reverse strand, counting down.
AGTTATATTTCCGTGAACGAATTTCATTTAAAACTCCCATCATTATTAGTGTTATGTATTTTCAAAATGTGTTTTGAAATATATTATAATCAACTAGCTGATATGAATGTCAAATTTGGAAATTTACCAATTATTTTATTATGTGAATCTCAAATTTATCTGTCAATTGAAATTAATTGTAATATTTTGTAAATGTTAATCAAATTTCAACATTTCTATGTATTTGCATATTATACAACCTATGATGCCAATCAAATTAAACACAGTAAAACTTGTTTAAGACTCTTTCCTTGGGATTAGTTGAAAATTGTGACAAAAAAAAAATGTATATTGCAAAGTGAATTTTTACATTTATATTACGTTTTATATTACATTATTCACTTCAAAAAATTGTTGATTTTTGTTTGTTTCTCATTTTTTAAGTTTTTAAAATAAGGGAATTTCTCAATTTTATTGATTTTATGTAACATTTTGTAAGGATTGTCAAAAGATGCAATTAATCTTCTTAGCTCATTACATGATTAATTGCATTTATTACTGGGTAAATCAGTGTTGTATCATCTTCCTTGTTTTCTTTCTCTATAGAAATCGCACCAGTCGATAGATAATCTGTAATTATCTGGTAAATGTTTTAGTATTATTCATAGTAACATCCTCATAAATTTCTTCATATCTTAGAAACTACTCTAATTCTTGAAAATCTTCCCTGCTTTCATTATTATAAGTGTGGTATTTCTTTAAATTTTGTATTTTTATATTAATATAATTGACAATGAGAGCATCTTATCTGGGAAATAGAGTGTATTATTTGGAGTTAAATAAAAGTTAAATATTGTCAAAATCAAGAGACTGGTAAAAATGAACATGTTAGGCAAAAAATAGTTTTAAACTGGTTCTACTATATTTATTTCTGATACAAATAATCATGTTTTGTTCTGGAATGTTATATTTAAAAAACTAACTGATTAAATTATACTATTTTTACCACTTTAAATGATAGTTTTAAACTATTTATAAAAGTATTAGATATTAGTTATAAGTTAGTACCATCAGTTGAAAAATTAGGATTATAAATTTGTTATGTTTTAAAATTACCATTAAAAATAATTATGTACTTAATATGAATTCATAATATTGAACTGTTGTAAATTAATAAAATTCTCTAAATTACAATAAGTTCCTGAGTTTATTCAATTAAATCCAAAATACATATATTGAATATTCCCTTCAATATCTCATGCTAAATTTGATTAATTTTCAATAAAAGAATTATGTAAAAATAAACTAGGCCTCTTTGTTGTAAAACAATACCTTAGAACTTAAATATAATTCGTTATTAACATAAATTTAACATTTAAAATATTTTTTAAAAAAAAAAATATTTTACTTTTAGAATGGAAGTTTTTAAATTAAAGATACTGATGTAATGACTGAAAAATATAGGTGATAAAAAAACTGTAAATGGACATTACTATGTTAGAAATAATACTATTCCTTAAATCTAATTTAATATCCAATAATTGTATGTATTTTAATTGTATTTAATGGTTAATCTAGTGAGCCATAGTGAGATTTCAATAGTTATATCTAAGTTTCCGTGAAAATAAAAATAGCACATCTTGTAATAAAATAAAAACCAGGGTAAATATTAATTTTGAAAGTTAAAAAAAATACGTGATATGTCTTTTATGTCTTATTATATGTTTATTATAAAAAAAAATCAATAATTAAAATTTGAAGATAAGATTATTTCTTTTGAATAATAAAAATGTAAATCAATTTTATTAAAAATGAACGTACCAGATACATTATTATAAAAATATTTGGTACTTATAATTTTTTTGTTAAATTATAAAAATTCATAAAGTTTTTTAGTCATGAAAAACCCATCTTAATAAGAACATTACATTTTTCATCAAAAAAAAAAAACGTATTAAAATTGAGCTGATACAGGAAATGGGTTAAATACATTATAAGGGATATACAGAATTTGAGCAGGTGCATGGTTTATATTTTTAAAGCAATGACCAATAATTATTATTGCAATTAAAAAACTAATCTAAGCAAAAGTCAGCATAATATAATTTCAGATTATTGATTTTATGCGAATATACGGAAAAATATTTATTGTATTAAAACAAAAAAATTTTACAATTTGTCAACAAGGGCATTTAAATAAAAAATTTCATATAAAGAAACTATCGATGAATTTGCTAATTATAAAGCGAGAAAAGTAAATTTTCAAAGTTTATAATTAACACTGTAATAATAACTTATTAATATAAATTATATACTTAAAAATTACTAAAATTAAAGGTTAAAAAAAAATATCTTAATGTTAAATTTTAATTGGTTAAAAAGCGTTTTCTGTTGTACAATTTGCCAGGTGTGCTAGCGAATCTTTCTACACCACTGTAAATGAGTGATAAGAAAAATTACAGAAAAACAAATTAAAATATTACAATTGAAGGCGAACAAACGCGTATGATGATGTATATATTTTTATGTTTTATCAGTATCAGTATCAATAATCAGTGGTAAAATAACGTTCAATGTTGAATGTAATAAATTGGGCTTTTTGTTGGGTCCATACTGAGTTTAAAAGAGATGGTTGGATACGATTGAAAATGATACAAGGGCTGTTGATGTATGGATAGGGGATATAGAAATCGAGAAAAGTGGAGATTTAGGACAAGGGTGACCAATAAATTAACTTATATTTTAGAAAAATTTAAAATCTCCCCCTTCAAAGCATTTGAAAATACGCCACTATTTACATATATTTATATATATATCAATCATAATTTTTGATGATAGTAATTAGGTTTTGAGACTGTTACATTTGCATCTATTTAATAATGATTGTAGAATAATCCAAGTAAAATAAAAATTAGTTTTAAAACATAAAGAACTAAAATAGGAAAATTGAAATCGTATATTTTTGTATATTTTGTCGTTTTGTAAGCAAAATGCATATTAAACAAATTTTATAAATGTAATTGTTATTTAAAGCATATTTTTATGTTTTATGTGCAGAAAATTTATTCTATAGTTTAAAATGTTTTATAATACTAAACCTTTTTTTTTATTGTAGGAGAAAAAGACGAAGAAAATTAATTTATACAGAGTACCTAATATTATAGTTTTAGACTAATAAAGTTATTATTATAGAAAAATAATAAATAAAAAAAATAGTATGTATTCAAAATGTAATAAATCAAATAAAAATAAATAAATGTCAACTGCCATTATAAGAATATTCAGTTGCATATTTCGGTTATTTGAAATGCATACTTCCTATAATTAGTGTGCAATATATCCTGATTCTTATTAATAACAATAACCAATATAAATAATAAAATAGAAAGTACTTACTAGTATGTTTTCTTATCTACAAGAGTAACAAAGGTAATAATAAAATAACAAAAGTACGCTCTGAAATCGAAAACTGCAATTGTGACCACTGAATTGAGTAACCACATCAGAATATAATTAAAGCAGTTCAATTAAAACTACAAATAGTACAGATAGATTTCCTTTCAAACGTGTAATCAAAGATGTGCAATATTTTAAAATCGGGACGTTTAGTTCCATACTATAGTCTATATTGTAAAAATGTCTGCTTGATTAAAAGTCTACTGGTGAATCTAAATTTACATTTTCATAATAGCTAACAATGAAACATGTTCCTTCAAATATCATTAATCCGTAAGGCACAATGCCCCCCATCCAGTGCCTAATTGATCAATTGGTTTCAATGTTTCAACACATTGTGACTAGAGAGCCTATGTTCCTCTTGTCTCTTATTTTATTAGACATTGATGTAGGTAACCGGACTTTTGTAGTGGAGTAGCTAACTATAATGTACGTATCTTAATAAAATATAAATATTGTTAAAAATTGTTCTTTATTTCCCTATACATTATTTTTTTTTTTTTTTTTTTGGTTATTTAGGTATATTATAAATTATTCACTTATTTCCCTTAAAGAAAATTACTGAAAAATTGAGAAATAAAAGAACTTTTTTCCGAAAACGTCCATTGTATTAATTATTATGAGTATTAACATACAGTGTAACAATTTTTTTTTTTTTTTTAATAAAAAATATTATTATCATTCTAAATTAAATTCCTGGGGAGACGATAAATCTATCATTTGTTACATGAATTAAAACATTGTTCATACGCTATTGTTTAATAAGAGATTAAAACATTTCAATTGATGTGTGTTAATTATTGCAACAACAAAAAAGATCAATATACCTTAATATTTAAGCATTTTAATATAATGAAAACAACAATATTATCGTATAAAAACTGCCGAGTAGAGTTGAAAGCAAAATCAATACGATACGAAGTATCGCAGGTCGCTCAACCGCGCATCGGCGTCCTCATAAGTACTGCAATATTTTGTTTAAATTTATAACGTCGATTAATTTTATAAAACTAATATTTTTTATAATAACCAACATCTCTTCCGCTTTTTATACCCAATAATTAATATTATATTATATATCTACATATACCGACTCACCTACTTATAATATTGTATGTTAATATAGTTATTATTAAGTTATAAATTACAATCAAATATTTTGATATTATAGATAAGCTTATTTCATTTCTAACTGCTAACTTTTCTTTCTCTTCTTAATTTAAATTAAATAAATATAAATAAATGTAACTTATTAAAGAATTTTATTAAATTTATGATCAAATCCTCACACAAAAAAATAAGTTAAAAACTGTATAAACTTATGGTAGTCCATTGTAAATATTTAATGAGTTATTTTTTTTTCTTATCATTATAATTAAATTGTCTACAGTTTAAAGTATTAGGTACGTATAAAATATTTTTATTTGTCCACAACTAATATTTTTTATTAAAAAATAAATGCATAATATACAAAATTCAAAATACATCAAATTAAAATAATTATTTTATAAGTTCAATATTTTTATTCGAATCATTAAATATTTTTATTTAATACAATTATTTAGTGGTTAATACTTTCATATAATAACAAAGTAGTATTAAATATAGGTATTAATAATTTACTAAAAACTAACAACTATTTTTAAAAATATCAATAGAAATAAATAATAAAAGTTCTTGCTTTGTGTATTATGGTATACTATCACATATGTGAGAATATTTATGGCAGCTTTTGATTTAAAAGAGACGACTAAATTTAGAAACATACTATAATATTATAATTCATACTTATAAGGTTAAATTAAAATTACAATTTGAATTATTATCGATTATCGATGTACTTACAACTTTTTGTGCACTTATTTTTGAAAAAGAATTTCTGAAAGGTAAAAAAAAAAATTATCTTTATTAAAAATGTAAACATAATTTACATACCATATATTAGTGTATTCAAATTTGAGTTAATTCCGTTTTAAAATGATGTATATTATATGTTTTGTTTACTACTTAAATTAATAATTATCATTAAATTTAAATCACTTACAAACGTGACTGAGAAAAATCGTGTGAGTTGTATTTGTTCCTAGTTCAATTAACATTATAGGGATTGTAATTTTATGAAAGGTTGATCCCCAGTATCACTATAAAACGTGGAAAAAATATATTACATTTTTATTTATCATTCAATTTAGGATGACTTCTAAATCAGCATTTACATTTAAATTATAATTACGAAACCTCTTGATTTTTATCTAACAATTGATTATTGTGGTAATTTATAATTTACATTTCTATAAATGTAAATATAATTTCTTAAGATTTTACAAATTTTCAATTTATTCATACTACTTGCAAGTTATAACATACTTATATAATATTATTTCACCAGTAAAAAAAAGAACAATGAGAATAATATAAAATTTAAATCGAAAAGTAATAGCATTTATTTTAAAGTAAAGTAATAACAATAAAATTATTAGTCACAAACAGAAACCAAACAATGCACCTGCTGCAAAATACATATTATGAGACTATGTCTGTATCTATATAACCACCTGTTTGTATAACCCCATTGGCCCTCAAACATAACAATATAATGGTGTGTTCGACCACAAAGCCGGCACAGGGTGTATGAGGATGAAAAAGATAAAGCAATGGTATAGAAGTAAATAAGAGATGGCTAATAGTAGGTGCCTGTACATTTTTAATATGTTATAAATATCATGTAATGACGTGCTCATACTTTTACAGTATACAGGAAATTATAAGTATGTCTGTGTGCAATATACTTATTTTTTTTTGTATTTATACACATAAGTTAGAATGTATTATAATTTATATTAATACGTTATAGTTATCGGTAAAAACACAAAATATGGACATTAAAAATAAATAGTATTAATTATTACATATTATACACATTGAATATATAAAATAAATTTCACATAAATTTTATAATTTTATAATTTGTATAATTTTCAATGATTTTATGTAATACAATAAAATTGTTTTATAACGTTTTGACTTTAATATGTCGCACAGGCGTTTCGCCGGGTAGCCACGATGGTCTTCTCTACTAGTTAAAGAAATTCCTTTCGGCACATTACTTTTTAACAATTCGTTCTTATCCTCTCAACCAAACATTTAAAATCATATAAAGCAACTTTACTTCTTCATATTTTGTAATATTTACGGGAGCTTTCAAGTCAGTTATCTTTCCGATATTCCCAAAACAGAAAACTTATGTAACTTCTGCCTATAATATAGTCATACTTACCTCTTAAACCCAAATTTTCGATACATTTGAAATTAAAACTATGTAAATCTTTATTAAAGCCTATTTGGACTTTACAAATCTACTAATCTGGGGAAGTGTTAAGCCATCTAAAACACTAACCATACAATAATTTCAATCCGAAACCGCCCTCTCATAACCTCTGTTCTAGGGTACGTTACACATAATACACTCCACAAAGACTTGAAAATGCAAACTGTTGAATAATTTACCAAATAATATTATATTACATTTCACATTAAACTGCAGCAACACCAAAATCCTCTAATATTCTACCTAACAACCTTTTTTCTTAATATTATTTACTAAATTAACAAATAAATAAATGTATTTATTTATTAGTTCTGCAAGGTTCTGTTCCTGAATAGCCTCCCTCATCATATAATTTTGTCATTTATATTATTGTTGTACATTTCTTCTCTCGTTTAATTATTATATTTAGTACAATACAGACTATAAATTTCTTATGAAAAAAAAAAAAAACTATTTAACCTCAACCTTTTTTTCGGATATCACGTGTTACGCACACGGTATACTGTATAATAAGATAACACTAACTGAAATATAAATGTTAGAAAGTTCACTCGATAAACCTCAATAATTTTTTCAATATTATAATATTATTTTCATATTATACATTTTTTTCTAGTTTTATAACATCGATTTTCTTATTGCTGGAATTGTAGGAATTTACATTATATTTGTTCGTCCCTCTCAAATTTTAATAATATTAAATCACAAATCAAAGCTAATTATTTATTATATATAAAAATACTTCTTGACTTGAATTTTTTCAAATCATAAAATCGCGTAATTTAACTGTAATTGAGCTTGCAAGTGACAATATATAAAATATAATGTAATATATAAAGCTATAAATGACTGATCATTTGAAAATGTGTGTTAGATTTAAAATAATTGTACATTTATTTAATTATTTTTAACTATTTCCTTAAGAAATTACATTAAATAATTATACATTATTATATGCGTTGTTTAGGATATCAAAATTTTAAAAATATCATATTATAATGTAACTAAATATATTTATATTTCACCTTCATATATTATCAACATTTTACATTTATGGTCGTTTTGAATATTACTTTACTTATTACTATGTACATATTTTAATAATGATATTAATTTAATTTGACTGAAAAAAATGGCTTTCTCGTAATTAATTTTTTATTTATTTTTTTTAATTGATAACTGGTACTTACCTTACAATTATTAATTTCATTTAATTAGACTAGAAGTGCTTCGATTGTTACATGTGCAATACCCTCGCAATCAATTTAATGAAAATTGACTACAGTTGGTATACAGGTATACCAAGTTATACAGGTAAGTTTTCGGTGTTTTTTTTTTAAATATTACATAATCAACCAATCAATAACGAAAAAAGGTTTGCGTTTGGGCATACTCATTTTTAAGGATAGTGATTTTGTAGCCATTCACAAAAAAAAATAATCCTCCATAAAGAATTTACTTCTCTGACTACTATTTATTTCTATACTATTACCTATAAGTGTGTATTTAAAATTATAGAGAATTACATATTTTACATTTTTTTCAATTTATCGTTTTCATAGGTTAAATTAAGAATTGAGATAATTTATATTTCATGAAATTTTCAATTTAAACATTTTAGAACAGTTAGAACAGGATTTATTTAATATAAAAATATATTCATACATTTTTCTACCTCACGCATTTAAAATTATTAGTCCTTTTTTAAAACATTTATTTGTTTTAAATGTTTTTTTAATGTTAATACTCTTAAATAAATTGTTATAATAACTATCAATATTAATACTGTTACTATATTGAATTATATTCTGTGTATGTTCAAATTAAATCACAGATTTATATTATAGTAATTATTTTTAGTTTATTTTTAAAATGTAACAATAACCTTTGCTTTAATATGAATGAGATGAGGAATACAGTATTCATTACATTATATTCAATTTAATATAATTTATAAATCAGAAGTTATTTATTTATTTAATTAGGACTTCTCATAAGAATATTTGATCTCACTAAGAAAACTTATGAGGAGGCACATGGTTATTAAAATACAGAAAAGTAACATTAGCATACATAGTCTTACAATAGTTATTTAAATACGATTTGAAAGCAGTAGAATAATAAGATATAATAAGCAAAAGAATAATAATTTAAATAGGTAAACAATAGAAATACAAAAAAAAATAAAATATTACAAATAGAAAATAATAAACAGTGATATTAATATTAATACTAGTTATTTTACATGCATATTTAAAATAAACTAATATTCTATTAATATTTTAAATTTTTTAATAGTTATAAAAGGCTAATTTTAGAATATTTTTTTATATTTCCTTAGTTATGTTCCAATATAGTAATATAAGTATAGTACATTTAAAAATCGTGATTATTGAGTTTTTTTTTTTTTATAAAATCTGTAAATGTGTAGGAACCATACCAACCCCTGTATTCAAATTCAGCTACGATTTGATTTTCAAAGGCGATAGTTAATATAATTGCTTTCAAATTTAAAAATGACTGTGGCTAATGGTTACCTGACAACAAAATCAACACTTATTAATGTGTATTGATTATCACTTTATTTTTTTCAAAAAACACGTTAGTAATCATTAATTTATTCATAACCAAAACCCCACAAATATTTACAATGGACAGTTATAATATGCATGCTTCTCGTTTAATAACTATTATTTTTCTTTTTAAAGCCATGCAGGTGATTTAATGTAGATATATTGTAAGCTGCAATGCGTAGTCAATAATATAACGTTTTAGAATAATAATTGTATTATGATTTATTTTCAATTAACATTTAACAATATCATTATTGAAAAGTTTTTACAATGTTTATTACAATATAACATAATCGATTAGGTTACCTAACTTCATAACATAGTGCAGTTATCTATAGTAATTAAAATGTGTGTTTATAATAATTATTTATAATTCATCGGTGTATTTCAACATGTCAAAAGTATATATATTAAAATTTAGGCGAATAAAAAGTAGTTTCAATAAATCAATAATTAATAATTAATAATGAATATGGTCTATTCGTCGTACTCTGAGTTTAACGTTTTCAATCCGACTTCAAGCGTAATTTGCGAAAACCAAAAAGTAAGTAATATGTTGTGAGTAAAAATAATTTATGGTAAAGATAATTATATAAATATATTATATACAGGTATATTATTAAGTATGAAATAATTGTTATTGTAATAATATTCTAATCGATTGGTATACAATTATTACACTAGGTCATTACTGTGATTTTAATTAAAATAATTGTGAATGTCATTTTAAGGTATTATATTTTACACAATCGAGTTTGTTGGAACGAGAATTACAACAAGATACTTATAACTCCGATTCAATAATTGTGCTACGCAATGTTATTAGCGTACGTCCGCTCGACGAAAAATATCGCATAAGTTTGTCACGAATAGACTACAATTATAACGTTAGGATTTCATGTGTGAACGGTTTTCGATATTTTGGGATGCCCTTACAGTTAGTTTTTTTTTTTTTTTATCAAAACGACCCCATCGCTACGCAGAATGTAGTCGCATCGACCGGCTACGCTACTGCCGCGCCCTCTGTCTGCTCTCGTGCCAAAATCGCGAGTCGTTCGGTACTCATACATATATACTATTCATACGGCTACTTTACAACAATAATAATACTTCAACGCACGATTTCGACTCAAACAAATCGTTACGAATTCGTACGTATCGCGGTCCGCGGTATGGTGTGGCACGTTTGGTAACCACTGGCCTTAGTAGTGAGTAAGCCGAATACAATGTGAACAGACAGAACCAGTTGGTGGTCGATGCGCGTGCGCGGTAGGGAAAGCGAGGCCCGGTGGCCGGGCAGCTGGTGTTATCGACGCCGCCACCGCCGCCGCCGCACCCGCCGCAGCCGATACGAGTTTTCTTTCAGGAGTTGCCTTGCGTTTCGTTGTTGTAAATAAAACGTAGTCGCTCGTGCGTTTGCCGCCGCGGTCGTTGTTACCATACGGCGGCTGCCGCCGTTACCCTCCGAAACACATGAAATTTCGAAACGTTCGCTTTTTGCGTCGTACTCTACACTGCAACTCGTTTCGTTCTCTCCAGCACTACCTATTGCTCGCCTTATGCCTCTCCCGTTCCCAAGCGCACGTGGTCATGGTACGGTTAACTTGATCGCTTCGAAACGACATTCGTCGTTTATTGAATTATTATTTTTCGTTTTTCCAACTACACAAACGGTACACATTATAATTGTACTATTATTGCGTAGGCGCACGAAGTTATTGGACCGAGTGCTATTATCTGGAATAATTTGAAATTGGAACATCGTGAATAATCGATTAATACTAATGTTGAAATATAATATAACATATTTATTTCCTAGAACACCGTGCACATGATTTTAATTGACACTGATCGTATATTAATTGTAGGTCAGTGTGAAACGCTACTGTACGCAACTGAGTTAATAAATTATGTGGGTTATATAAATAATTGACGTCCGAAGCATTTTACTGTCGGTTAGTGGAAGATAATACGAAATGCATAGTGACGTATGGAGTTCGATTCTTTGCTTAGATCCTTGCACATTTTGCATTATTGTTTGCATCATCATTTTTATACAATAAATAATAATAATATGTTGATGTTTCGAGCGATTACTGATAGTTCGTTACTGTTGTAATTATTATGAAATGATAAATATTAATCTTCTAATTAAAATGTACAACTACCGTAAACCAGATTATAACGAAAAATGTTCAACACATATATTTCAATTTCTAACATATCAATGTAACATAACATCTAGATATAATGATTTAATACATGATTTAATATATTGGTCTAAACGATTTTTAGTTGATTTCAATTTCTCTATGGAACACTTGATTTTGATATAATTTTTAATACTGCATAATTGCGTTTTATAGTAGGTATAATTATCTATTTTTCATTTTATAACTGTCAGGTTGCTTTGACTATAGTTTTTTTTAGATTGCTGTATAAAAGCTTAACTGTACAATGTACAGTGGTTTTCAAAAATCACGACAGTAATTAATGACATATGTTATATCGTTATATCATATAGGTACTTAAATATTCTTATAATATTCTGTACAAATGTCAGCAATTGATTTAGCTTTTAAAATAAAACATGTGGGTGGTTCTGATAAAAACTCAAAATATATTAATACTTTTTATCAAATATTATAAAATGATTTGTATAATTCAATTAATTTTATCTGTTGTAATACATACAACCTCTAAAATTATTAATTAAAACTTTTTAATTTAATTATCTCCATTATTGAATAAAACGTTTTTTTTTTCATTCGATTGAAATTTCAAATTATAACCACAATTATTCACCATAATTGAACTTCAAACGTTTAACATTAAAACTTTCTTCGTATATTTTATACCTATTTAACATTTATACAAACACGAATAAATTAATTGGTTCAAAACTAAAAATGTTTTGCTAATGCCAAATAAAACTATGTTGAAGAAAAAATTTTGTTACATAATTTTATTAAATATATTAATGAAATCATTTGTAATAATAATTAATTAAATAGTTAAAAACATATATATAATATATGCAGTGGCGTATATATGGGGGGGTTCAACCCCCCCCCCCGAAATTTATGGTTAGTACGACCCACGTGTGCATTTCTTTAATCTATGTATTAATTAAAACCAAACTGTCTAGTATGGGAAAAAAATGCTCTCTCCTAATTTTTTAGCAAATTATACGCCCAATTCTTACCTACGCTTGCCCGGTATGGGGTAATTGTGCATCCTCGCACATCAAAAAAATGCAAATTGTCCAAAACAAAGTCCTCAGAATAATTGCAAATGTTCAGTGGTTTGTCAGAAATCCAAATCTGCTATTGATACTTTGAATAAACTATCCGTTGATTTTTTTCTAAATATATGGTGCTTAATGTCAATATTAGTAACTTTACCAGTCTCAACAGCGTCATCAGAAAGATCGTTTTCGATATTGAAAAGATTGAAGTCGTGCTTGAGAAATAGTATAAGCGAAAATCGACTAACAGGATTATCTCATGTCAATTCATCGAAGTATTTCAATAAACACTGAAGAAGTGATAAATAATTTTGCGAATCTACCTCGAAAATTAGACTTTGTCCTGTAATTAAATTGTATTCTAATTTTCATAGTTATTAAAAATAAGTTAATTTATAACCTTAATTTAGTATATATTTTTTCATAACCCCCCCCCCCCGAAATTAATTCCTATATACGTCACTGAATATATGTAATGATTAAATACTTTATTTAATTATTATTAATTTTACGTTTATAGTATAATATATTTAACTTTAAAGAACTATATTTATACTCGTTAATTACTCGTATTTTGCTAATTCGAATTAATTTAAATTAAAAATTAATTTAAAATATCACATTTCACTGTTAATAAAACTTCAAATTCAATTTTAGTGATGGACGGAGCCAGAGGGTAAAATTTACCTACTAATTATTATTGCTTTTATTTTTAATTATTATAGATAATTACATTTTTAAATAATTATAAACAATTTGTTATATTACTACATCGTTAATAAGGATGTAAATTCTTCAATGCTCCCTGCAGTATTATTCGTCTTGGCACTATTAATATGTATCATATATATTGGTATATCATAGTATGATTATAATACTACTTGGGCTTAGTTACAGTTATTAGAGTTACAGTTAAATACCTACCTATAAATATGAATAAAAAAATACTAAGAATTATAAAGAAAAACTTAAGAAAATATACTAAATGAGAATTAAAAAAGAACTCAAAACTCACCTTAATTTTTTGAGTAAGATAAAATATTAATGTTTTTAAAATATACTAAACTAGCTGAAGTAACCAGCGTCGTCTGGAAAATGCATAGTTGGGACATAGTTTTTAATGGATTATTACCTTACACTATTTAAAATCTAATTTAGTGTAACTTTTGGTTATAAAACAAATAAAATGAAATTTCAAACGAATTAGATGATAGTTTTAACAGATTTAGTTAACCCACCCCTCCCAAATCAGGAAAAATATATATTAAAAATCAATAATTTTATGAATTCAGAAAAAGATTTTTTATTTAAAGTATATAATTTGTATTTTTATTCATACAAAAAAATATAAGTCATAGATTTAAATGAATGTATTATATTACTTACTATCATCTTAATTCATTATCAATCACTGACTGCAATGTTATAAAAAATATCCAAAGGGAAAACATTTTTCAAACCCCTCTCCCCGAAAAAAAAAGAATATCCTGAATCTGCTACTGGAATTTTTCTTTACTTTTATTGCTTAAAACGGTGATGAAAATTTTAGTGTAATTGTAAATACTGTGTGTTTTACAAAGTAAATATAAGTTGTAACATAACACATATGTGGCGACTGTGTGAGGACGTAAAGATAATAGTTTGTTGGCCGGCGGCCGCTGATCCGTAGCCAGGTCAGTTCAAACAAGTGTGACGGTTTTTCATGTATTATGGTACTATGTACCTACATATATTTTTCGTTTGTTAACAATTTATATACTTCATAATCTAACTACATTATAATTTATACTTACATATACACACACATATATATATATATATATATATATGCTACAAGAAGTATAATCGAATTATTTTCGGTACATTTGAATATATTCTTTAAATATGTATTAGTGATATTAAATATTTTGATAATAAATCTATAAACTAATTAAATATATTTATTAAATTATTATAGAAAATATATCAATTTAAAAACTATAAATGATTAATGTTAGATGATTATTAATCTGTAAGAATGTCGTATATTATCTAATCTAGATACACAATGTAAGTACCTAAGTCATAATATTTATAGTTACTTATCAGATCATAGAGTTGACAAAAAATACTGTTATTCGTTTTTTTTCAATAGTTTAATCCAATTTAGTAATTATAATATAGTATTATGAATGTGATGATTTAATATTAATTTTAGATGTATACAACTTATAACTCAAAATACAATGTATACATTAGAAAAGTTAGTGTATTTAATCACTAATCAACCACTTTACTTTGTATCTTAAAATTTTAAAACCAATTAGGTATATATTTCAATTTGCATATTTTTGTAATAATCGAATAATAATTATAAGTGTATAATAGTTCATAACCTGGAGATTGATTTTTAGATTGTCTATTGTACTTGATCTAAAATTCTGTTCTATTAAAATATACTAACAGTATTAAAAACACTACAATTATGAACCTCGTTTATTTAAAATGTTATTATTAACTACATTACAATGATTGGTTAGGTAAAAATGTAAGCTATAAAGTTGAAATCATTATAAGTTAAGATAAATCATAATATATTATTGTATGTGAAAGAATGTGATAAAAATATATTAAGCAAGAAAATTCATTTTACCAAATGTGATATTGATTAACATTTTGATTTCAATTCCATAAAAATTTAACCAACATGGTTTTTAAATCAAAATGCTTATCGAAATAGTTATTTAATGTGGTGGGGGGGGTGTGCAATATCGACAGTGTCGAATAAAATGCATTAACGAGTTATAAAGGTAGTCATTGCTTCCATATTACCTATGCGAAATTGTGAATGTTTGAAATTATACATGATATAACATAGCCTTGGTAAGTGGTAAGACTCATCATACAATGCATCAAAACCCTTGATAAGAAAGAGCTTGCATTAATTTCTTGATCATACATTTAAAAATAAAAATACGCACTGTTTCGAACTCCTGTGTGGTCATGACTTGGGTTTGTATATAATACCTGTAGGTAGTCTATACTTAATAACTACACTGCGAGTATAAATGCACAGCTGCAGATATATTTTACTATATTATATATGTGTATTATTATCGTTTGATGTTCAATTATTATTTTGGCGGCATAAAAACAGGGTGACACGTGGTTTCATGTTATTACACACGTACGACAGTATGTATATGTATACATAATATACGTTATGTGCGTATGTACTCCACCACCTCTGCCCGATTCCTCACACCACATATAAATCGCCGTTTTGTTTACGTTTTGCCGTCTCTTTGTGTGTGTGCGTGTGTGTGTGTATATGTATATATGTGTGTAATAATGAAGTGATCGGTCAAGGTCAGTGACCTATATAAATTCACGGTCGGGTATGTGATGGTCAGGTGGTGGGAGGGGAGACAGGAGTCTGTCTGTCTCTCCCGGCGACGGCGACGGCGACGGCGGTGGCGGCGGCGTCTGGCACCCTCTTCTCCTCTACTCAATCGTTCGTTTTCCTTAACCGTCGTCATCATCGTCGTACCACTCTACACTCCGCTACTGCTGCGGCGAGATGACGATAATCCAAATAATTGAAAAAAAAAAAATACAAATGTAAATATTATTATCAAGATAGTATTTCTGTACGTACTAGTACAACATAATGTAGGTAGTAGTAGGGAGAAGAAACCGTTTATGAGTCATGTACTTACGCGTGTGCGTTACTACCACATAGTCGCTGTATTATGTGTGTACACACTTTGTTATATGTATAACATACATAGTGCATGCATTCGTACATAATTGAATATAATACTGCTCGTATGTATTTAATATATATATATGTATATACACATATAACGCGTTATACAATGGTTTATACCTATACATTATGTACTGATGCCTGACGCCTGGTACTGCTATATACATAACCCGCGACACGTGTTGAGCGCGTGCCGTTATTCGAGTGTACACGCATGTACATATTATATAATACTCATATAATTATACCTACATACCTACGCACCACAAAATGTAAGTGTTATGATGTGACCATGTGTACCATTGATGCTCAGTGGCAGCAGTGGCAGTCAAATGATTTCGTAACGGGGGAAGGATGTAGCTGATTTTTTAACAAACACAATTTATAAAAATCTGTATTTTTAAACATAAAATGAATTAACATTACATATTTCAATTATATTATTAAATCTAATTTCTGTTTTTTTTTTATTTTGCCAATTCGTCTAGTACTTCGTCTGCGGTTATATTGTCAAGTCCACGATAAACAGTGGCTAAATGGTCGTGTAGGTACTTCCGAAATATAGGTTTTGTGACCCTGCTGTCTGTCCCTTTTTCTGGTAAAGGAACATCTGATTCAGAAGTATTAACATTGACAACATCATCCAATTAAGTTAGGTTAATTCTCGATTATCGGCAAGGTAATTCCCGTATATTTTTTATAGACAACTAAATAGTAAATATAAATAATAATCATAGCCTAATTCCATGGACGTATTTTAGGGGAGAAGGGGCGATCGCCCCCCCCCCTGAATCCATATTTAAGGAATTTATTATATGTGAGATACACGTTTCACAAAACGAAATCAAATTATGTGTAACTATGAATACTGAATTGAGCTTTTTGTCGGGTCTATACTTAGTGAAAAATCAAATATAACACAAAAAAAAACTTTCAAAACACAAACAGGTGTTAAAAAAACCTACATAAAAGTTGATTCTAAGTGGATCCGGCATTAAATTAAAAAAAACAACAAATATTAAGGATTCGCCTGATTTAAATATCATCAAAAATTTTACTTGTAAATTTTGATCCTAAATTAGCTAAAAAATGTGAGTTTTCACCCCTGGAAGTAAGTCTGAATACGCCCATGCCTAATTCATGATATGAGTCTAGATCAGAGGTTCCCAACCTATTTTGATTCACGGCACCCTTTATTATTTTCTAAAAATTCGGATGCATCCTATAGCCTATGCTCTATATTCTATAGTTTATACTGAATACGCAATAGTAATATATCGTATATTTAAGTTTATATTTTGTAACTTCGGTTTTATTTAGCAATTAATAAACAATAAAGATGAGATAAAGTCACAAGTATTTCACTATAAATAACTTTAAAATAGTTCACATCAAATTGATAGCAATTGAACATCTCAGTAGTACTATGTAAAAATTATGTGTTATATAATTAATACATTAATTTATATTGTATATACATAATTAATTATACACAATCTGTTTTATTACTCATAGTGCTATATTTTTCATGAGGGCATTTAAAAAATAAATATATACTTTAAATGATTTCGGGGCTTCCTAAATTTAAGTTCACGGTACCCCAGAGTGCCGTGGTGCCCTGGTTGGGAACCTCTGGTCTAGACAGTAGATAGTATAATTATTATACCATACACAGTGACATAACGTATAAAAATATATAAAATAATAGTATTTATAGTCGTAAGACTTAAGATCAACTGTTAAAATGTACCATAGATTATTCATGATTTTAGAAAGAAAAAAAAATTAGGAAATAAATGAATACCTATATTATATTAGGTATAATATGCATGAAATATAAATATTGAAAAAAGGTCATGGGAGATATTCCCCCTCGTCCCAATTTGACTGCCACTGAATGGCAGGTTTTAGAAAAGAGGCATTCGAAAGACAATCGTTGTATAATGGATACTAACTAAATGTATTTGGCACCCATACCATTTTCATTCTATTTTTATACTTTATTTCCATGATTTTCGTGGCAAAGGCAACATAATATAATCACTATTTAAAGCACTAATTAATTTGTTTTCAAGTAAAAATGTATAAAAATGATTTCTGTTTTTTAGGTAAACGAAAATTGTGTATAGTGCCTATGCCGCCGTTGTCACCTTTTGTTGGTTAAAGGGTCATTAAATCCGCTACTACCATTATAACAGGACATCAGAATTACTTCCGTGTATTTTATGTTTGTTTAACAAATCACTTACATCCATATAATGTAGGTATGTGGTAATTCAATTCTGCATGAGAACAATTGCGAATATACGTAATACGAATAGGAAAAATAAATATACTCGTATATCATTGTTTAGAATAGTGGCGTAATTAAGAATATGGTTTTGGGGGGGGGGGATTATAGGTTTTAGCAAAATCTGTACACCTCATATAGTAACCCCCCCCCACCCCACCAGAACAAAATTTTTAATAATTTTAATTTTAATAATAATAATAATAATAGTAATCGTAATAATAATAATAATAATAATAATCATATTATTACAATATAATAAATAAAACAAAATTACATAAAAAAGCTTCGGAGAGAATCCATTCCCTTAATTCTCCCCTAATTACGTCCCTGGTTCAGAAGTAGAAAAAAACTCATTAGAACAGTTTTATTTAGATTTTTATGATTATCAACTACACAGAGACGATAGTCGATTTAGGTGTTCAATTCACGAATTACGACTGTATAAATTGTATACTTAAAAATATTAGTAAAATTAAAGGTTAAAAAATATCATGATATCAAATTTTAATTGTTTAAAAAGCGTTTTTTTCTATGTTTGCCAAAGGCGCTAGCGAGTCTTCCTACGCCACTGTTTAAATTTCTTTTTTAAACAGTGATGATACTCAGAATCGTTTTATAAAAATGCAATCATTTTAAATCATAAATATGTATTCGAATTCTCAGTTGCCCACCCATAACTTCGATGTCTTACCTTTCATCTTTTGAACAATTCTCAAAATGTTTCAATATTATTTTACATATTTTATAAGTTTCATAGTATCAACAAACACCTGTTTTCGATACATTTTATGTATTTTAGTTAATGAAGAAGTATTCATCTAATAAGATTCGATTCTATATATTTTTAAACTTGCCCTCAAAAATTAATATATAACAATTCGCCTATATAACCAATTTCAAAATAAAGAAATATATATAATATGAAGCTATAACAATAAATATTCTCGATTATAATAAACGTATTCGAATATTAATTCGGTTTCTAAAGAGTTAATATTTCAATAACATTACCATGAAAACTATACAAAAATAGTATATATCTACATAACTGTATTCTACACATAGTTTCTTTTGGCTGGAACATTTAGGTATAAGTGTATAAATATGCCATTTGTAGGGAAGGCATAATCACTATTAAACGTTGATTAAATGTATATATTACTAAACCTCAATGTATTAATCTTTTTTCTATGACTTCAATCCTGTGATTTTTTAATTAGTAATATGTATGACTTGAAAACGTGTACAACATATCCTATTATTATGTATTACAAAATCATTATTGACGAGCGCAATAATATTTATTAAATAAATTTATTATTTTATACATTATTTGTTTAAAATTCGATATTCTATAAAATACCGATTTGATCCAGCTTTTGATAAGCATTATTACCAAGAATAATGGTATTTTTTTTAATGAAATAGTAAAATAATTAAATCTTAAGATTTAAATACGGAAACAAATCGGACAAAGAAGCTTGGCTAGCTGGCCAACGCTTTACAGTAGTTGGAAATATATGCCATCGACATTCAGTGATTTAAGGTAATTTGAGATGATAACAACAATAAGCACATTTTTACACTCTATAAACTTTTGCTAAATTTTACTATGAATTGTTTTTTGAATATTTTTCATAATAATTGTAATACTCATTTTTCAAAAAAATACTTTATTGTGAAGTAAGAGAGAAAAATGTTTATTAATACATGTACATGCAGCACTGGCATCAGGTTTTGTGGAGCACAGGTCACACTTTTCTTTACAGAATACAAGTTTTTAAATTGTTTTTAAGTATTTTTGAACTAGATAATTTTGTGATGAGAACAACCCATACATCATCTGCGAATAAAACTATAACTAATAATTCTGAGAAGTAGGTACAAGCAGCATAAACTTGGTATCTGACGACAACCATCGTTATTCAATATTATTCGTTTTATCATTGATTATAAAATTAGTTTAATTAATCAATGGATTTATATATAACTTATCTATAATTTTTCAATTTTTCGGGATCGGCATCATAATAATTTTCATTGCGCTCAATAATAACTCGAAAATTCTGAACACAAATTAAAAAAAGCGTTTAAATATAAATTATTTCATATCTAAAATTATTTCTAACGGGGCTTTGAAAGCTCGGAGCCTAAAGTACATGCTCCGCTCACCACATCCTTGATTATTTGTGCTTTAAAATTAGATACACGTCGGAATGGTTATTAAAATTTTTATTATTTCAATAATTTTGATATATTATTAATATAATTTAATAGATGGTTAGTAAGATATGTAAGTTGCTCTTGGAATCAAGAATGGTTTTTAAGTGGGTTATCAAATGTTTAAATGTTCGTATATTTAATTTTATTATCTTCTTGTTCCATCATCCAACATATATATTTCAAAATATATTTAAAGTAATTAATTGTGGGGAATCTGGTAATTTAACTATAATGATTAGTTATTAATTATTAAAAATGAAGAAAGTTCATTTTTTTTTTACATTAATAGATTGTTATTAAAATATATAATTTATTTATAATAAACGTTTTGTATTATTTCACATTTTTGGAACTTAAATAATAAGACTATCAAATTATTTTTTGTATGTTTCATTTGGGAGACCCTGAATACAAACAGCTTGGTTCCCGAAAATATTCCCTTTATTTAATGAGCACACATGTACTGGATACGGAAATAGACCCTTGCCCTTCTGATAATAAATTCACAGTCATTATATTAATATAAATTGTCAAGAAAAAGTGAAAAAACAATATGTCATCGTTCAATGAAAACTATTGATCACAATAGGAATTTTTTCTATTTTATAAAAATATTATTTACAAAAAAATTATCTTTAAAATGTTTAAAATGTAGTTTTAAATATTTTCCAATCACAAAAAATGTAATAAAATTCAAAATTTTCTGTATTTTCAAAGCGATAACAGTTGATTGATATTCTTAAAATTGAATATTGATAAATAAAAATGTGCAAGTATAGGAATATGCATTTATTGACAAATGCATTGTTTGTCTACACCAGTGGTCGGCAACTTTTTTGGACTCTTGGGCTATATTCACAAAGTAAAAAGGGTTCGGAGGCCAGACAAAAATTGACATGATGATCAATGAAATTTCCTAGTTTTGGAATTTAATGTGGATCGTATTAAAGTGACGTGTGGGCCGGATACGGCCAGCCGGTTGCCAACCATTGGTCTACACCAGGGGTCGCCATCCTTTTCAAACAAGTGAGCTACATTTAACATTTAAGTTCCTGGTGATCGACATCCAAGAGAATTTAGGAAGAGATTTGTTTGATGAGCAAAAGAAAAAAAGGTCTAAGCTTCAAAGAATAATTATTTATTGTATTTATATAATAATATTCTAATTTTCCCATTATCCGATTAATCTGATTATTTTACGCGATCGACCGATAGTGGTAAAATTTAATTTACAACGATCGACCTATATTCCTAAAAAGATCAACTAGTCGATCGCGATCGACTGGTTGGCGATCCCTGGTCTACACTATTAATTATTATTCTAAGTGTAAACAATGTTAATTTATTAAAACCATAGTACATAATAACAATAATTGTTAAATAAGTAGTAGTCTATAGCTTATAATATAATGTAATATAGATGCGAAGTTATGATTAAAAGATAAATATATAACCAAAAATAAGTGAATAAAAAATACCAAAAAAAAAAAAAATATTAAACTTACGCCTGAATATGAAACAATTCAAAATTTTTCTATTCAAATTAAAGCTTTCATATTAAACATTAAGCAAACTTGCCATTTATTTGTGTTTTCTAAACTTTGAAAGTTGTATAAGTTTATAATTAGAAGAATAATGAAATGAGATATCGCGAATGCTCTATGTATACTATGTATGACTTTTTTTATATTTTTCTCTCTGATCAATACCTAATACTCAATACCGATGAGCGATTATTTGTATTTAGTTGTGAGTCTGTAGCCATATCGATATTTTAATAATTTTAATTTGATTTTCTAACGTCAACGAGAAAAAATTATATATTATATTATTGGTTACTTCTGTAATTATGTGTATTTAATATGTTTGTTACTGGAATTACCTGTAGAATATTATCTTCATAATATGTAGCTACAGTTACAAATTTACAAGCCATCAACGATTATAATATCATTATTATAACAATCAAAATCATTTTTATTTATAATACACACAATATACAAAAAAAAGTATATAAAAAAATATGATGTCTTTATTAGATTTATAATGTTAATATTGAATTTATTTATGATACAGGCCATGTGGAAATATGTTGGTATATATTTTTTAATTTTATATTATTATTTTATACTTACACTTATTCAACAGAAGACAATATGCATTTTGAAAAATACCAACATATTAACGATTTCAAAAATCTAATAAGGATTCTGGGAATTTATAAAAATAATAAATACATCTTTCGTCGAATTTTTGTTTTTATTGGTTGAAAAACTATATAACTTCAACAGAACTGTTGTTTTTAGTAACTTGGTTTTTATGACAAAATATAAATTGCATCATACACCAAAAACCATACAAGAAAATATTTTGAAAAAAAAATTAGTGAGAGCTACTGATAAGAGAATCGATATTTTGTGTCATCAAATTCAATCAATGATTTTCTTTATCTTTAATTCTCCTTTCTGTACGTAGCTTCGTCTACAGTTGAAAATAATGGTTTTATACGAGCAATTTAAAACACCGTGATTATTGATCATCTATTGGTCATCGACGTGTGAGTTACGACTAATACAATTGATCCTCGTCGAATTGATCTCCAACGAAAATTACGTCAACCCAACTGTAGTGATTTCTATGCGCCAACAAGATACTCGAATGATGTACCCAATCGAACGGACTATTATTGTAAATAATATATAGGGAGTGTTTTTAGGAACCCCTGATGGGGTTTACGATGGATGTTCACGGGAACAGTTTTACGTTGTCTAATCGCAGCGCATCAGTCAAACACGAAATTAATTTTTTTGATTTCGTTCACCATCGTGGTCGTTTCCTAAACGTTACTCAAAAGAATTGTTTAATTATGCCAATAAGGTTTTCCCTAAACCGTACAAATGTACAACTATCGTGCCCCCGTCTCTTTTGCGCAGCAGCGGGGTACCGCCGACGCCAGAAATTGGGACGGTGGCGAAAGAAACCGCTGCCCAATGGCAAAACAAAAATAATTGTACGCGCGTATTATACATGTGTGTTGTTATTATTATATACACGCGGCGGCACCGTCGTCGTACCGAGAGAAACATAAAACCCGAAACGAGCGACGTATTATAACCGACCAACCGGCGGCGGTAGCCAGCGACAGCCGACGAGCGTGGTGGCGTCGTCTTTCCCCTATATTGCGTACAAAGGACCCCGCGCGCGCCGTTTTCCCATCGACCCACGAACCGTCACTCCCACCAAACGTGACGACGACCGTACACAACTACGGCACGGAGGTCATTTGATACGGTGTGTATGTGTGTGTGTGTATGCTTGGTCCCCGCTCCGTACGGTCCGTCTCCACCACCACTACCGGATTTCGGGGCCCGACGCAGCGCGTTCGTTTCTGTTCCGTTGCCGCCGCAGCCGCCGTCGTTTGCCCACCATCATCAGTGTTCCCGTCGTATCGAACCGCTTATACCGCGGCGCAGCGCACAAGACACAAGTTCATTTACCGTATAATATTATTGTATACGCTCAACGTTCTTTCGACTCTCCGGTATTTATTATTATATACGTATAAGATAGAGGTGTGTGCGTTTATATAAACACGCGCACACGTATTTATAAAATATATTATACATCAAAATAAATTTTTTTTATTTTTTCTCTCCCCCCCCCTCGTGTGTCTACTATTATATTTCTCCATGCACCAGTCTCGTTTGGTTCACGAATGTACGTCAACTTACAGATGATCACGCAGTAACTGCAAACTGTTTCGTTTCGTTACTCTAGCCCAGTTGTGACGACGACTATTATGTGAACTTGGCGTGTGTCTACTACAAAGAATAGTCAGCAACGCCACCGCAGAACAACGCAAACGACAACACGCACATCACACGCTTCATCGTTTTGGTATATAATAATATACTCTGTCGACGTAACCCGTGTTCTAATCGATCCGCACCGCTTTCAAGTTTCAAACACGACAAATGGACACGGCTACGTTTTTTGTCGAGGGCACTTCCAATCAGTTCGAGCATGTACTCTCGCTGTACCCACAGGCCTTGCGAATAAAAGCCGAGAGCAAGACGAAAAAGCCCGACGAGCTGATCAAGTTGGACAACTGGTGAGTTTTTTTTTGTCGAACACAACGGAAGCGGTACAAATTAGAAATAAAAAAATACGTTGTCGCGTTTACTGAGATTTCGTAATGCGCACATTCGGCACGCTCTGTATGCACGCTCGGTCGTGGCGTACGCGGTTAGGTTGGTAAGACGCGGTCGGTCGCCCCGCCGCCGCCACTACTGCTGCATATCCAATCGAGGCCGTGATGACGTTAACGATTTCTTTGTGGAGAAAACGCTAACCGTCCGTTCTATTGCGCGTATACGTGTGTGTGTTCGTATATATTTTTATACAACGTGTGGTCGTTGTATTACAGAAATATTTTCACCGGCGGCCACGCCATCATTCCGTATCCTTCGATATTTTCCTCCTTTTGGTCAACAGTTTTATGTTAACCAGGGATACCGCTCACGACTTCGCGCGTAGAATATTTCCGAAATTATGATAATGTAATTATCGAAAATCGTGTACAGAGTGCTCGTCGCGACACGGTTTTGACACTATTTCCATTTGATTTATCAACAGTATTGTGATATAATAGTGATATGTAATCTGATTACTATTATTATTTTCATTCCTATACAACCGGAAGATATTATTTTTCGGAAAAAACAAATATCCCCGATTTACTTTTTCAACAATGTAATGTCACATGGCACATAACAACATTATATTATAGTTTTGTTATCTATGGTAATATTTTAATATAAACGTAGACAGCAACTTATTTTAATGTAAGCATAAGTTCGATCTAACGGCTATCAACATTTTGTTCTATTGATTTTAAAATTTTAGAATCCATATTCTAGGTATTCTTGTGACAATTATTAATATCGTTTTTAAAAAGCAATCATTGGATTATTCGAATTAATATAATACAGGGTTTCGAAATAAAAATTTCAAATAATAAATAATAAGAATTAAAAATTATTAAATGGTTTATACTCATAAATTGATATATAAATAAATTAAAGTTTAGTCAGGAGTTTAATTACATTTGTAAAGTATGATCGTTTTAGAATAAAAAATTCATCATCAGTAGTAATACTCCAGACTAAACTTTAATTTATTTATTTATTTTCATATTAAAATTTAATGTAATTTCATTTGATTTAAATTTTGTTCTTTTGGTACACTTTTTATTAAATTTAAATTGTTTCCACAATGTCAAGACAAGATCATTTTCTTTAAGTAACGTACAGCTATAGTATGAATGAAATATCAAGAGACAGTTTACTGACAGTACTTTAGAAGATAGTGTTACATTTATTAATACATTTCTGTAAATTAATTGTATTATATTATCAATGAACAGTGATTGATGATAGATAATAAATGAATTGAAATGTGCATAAATCAATTAATCAAATTCATTCATTGCTGTAGAGATAAAAAAATTTAAGTTTATTAATTAACAATACAACAGATAATAAATTAATATTAAGGTGTTATAATTGCATTAATGAGTTTAATAATTATTATGACATTTTAATTGTTTCGGCCTTAAAAAAATAAAAATGTATAATGATTAGGTAGGTATTTTAGTTAATAATTTAATTAAAATTTTTAACCTATTGGTATTGAGTGATAATTTTATGTTGTTAACCATTGTAATTGATAAAATTGAGTGGTATTAAAAGTTTAGTATTATTTATTTATGGTGAAAATAAATAATAGATATATCATCGTAAAGCTGCTTTTACAAGATATTTGCTATTTTCAGATTTAAAATATGAGGTTTCTGAGAATACTTGCCTTAAATCTACAATTATTTTCTAGCGTCGAGACTGTTTACTAGTAGAAACTTACAATAGGGTACAAACTAATTTTTGATAATATATATAATTTTATTAAATGGCTTATTTCATATACACACACAAATATCAATGTTTTTTATTCTTTGCTTAAATAGTTTAAGGTTTAATTGGGGTTCATAAATAATCAACCAATTTCATATACTATTTGGCGATATCTCCAATACTTATAATAAACTTTCTAATTAAATTAATTAAAAGTGAGAATAATAAGAAAAAACAATGAATTAGAAACGCTCTTCCATAAACCCAGTATACTCGAAACAATAAAGAACAAACATTGCTATGGGCTGAGCATGCTTGGTGTAGCCAAAACCTCATATGCATAGTATTAGAAGAAAACCCTACTGGGAAGATCATGTCTGAGATGGGAGGATGTAGTGATGAATGATATGATAGCGTTAAGAGAAGGTGTAGACTGAAGGATACAGACATTAAATAGAGAAAATTGGAGGCATTGATGTATGCCAGTATGGTCTTAATAGCCGAGTTCACCAAAGAAGAAGAAATTAAACTAATGTATTTAAAATAAAATAGTCATATCTGCTCATTTTTTCTGTAGGAAAATTATTATCTTTCCATGGTACTTATAGGCTGTTTTTTACAAATTGGCATTCATTTATTGTGTAACAAATCATTTGAAGAACTACAAATAATTTACTGTATGTTCGACTTATTCAATTTTGAATTATAATATTGCAATTCATTTTCCATTTTAGATGAATATTTGTTAATTCTCTATTAAAATATGTATACATTAAATATGGATAGAATACAAAGTTAGTTATTCAGTAAATTTGTTTGAATTCATCTATATTTATTTAGCTACTAATAGTATTCTGGAAGAATATTATTTTTTTATGTAGTATGACTATGTAGATTTAGTTCAAAGTTTAAAAACTAAAATTGTATTTGTTTAATAGGTATCAGAATGAACTGCCTGGAAAAATTAAGTCTAGAGGAAAAGATGCACACTTAAACCATGAAGAACTTTGCCAATTAATGAAATGGAAACAGACCGTAAGTTTTGTTTTTGTATTTAATTGTATTGATAGAATATTTATTTTAAATAAATTTGTTATAGAGAGGAAAAACTTTTCCTCAATTGAATTACTTAATAAAAGTGAATACACCCCGTGCTGTTATGGCTGAGACAAAGAAAGCTTTCAAAAAATTACCCAATTTAGGATTGGCTATTACAGCACTTAGTAATTTGAAAGGTGTTGGAACCACAATGGCGTCAGGTAAAAATTGTTAAAAAATAAATATATTTGTATGCACTATCAGATATTAATGTTTTATAAAAATTTTTCAGCTTTGTTGGCAGCTGCTGCACCAGACAAAGCTCCTTTTATGGCTGATGAATGTTTAAAAGCAATTCCAGCTATTGAAGGAATTGATTATACTGCTAAAGAATATTTGAATTTTGTAGCTCATATTCAAAATGCAGTTGAAAGGCTTAATGGTGAATGTATGTTGTTCTCATAGTTTTATTATTTTAATATTTGAAAAACAATTTTATTGGATGTAATTTGTTTCTAATCACAGGTAGTGAAAGTATATGGAATCCACATTCAGTAGAATTAGCATTGTGGACACATTATGTGGCTAATGAATTCAAACCTGAACTTTTAAGTAGTGTTCCAGAAGCTATTAAGAAACCAATTAGTGAACAAACCAAGACAGATGCTCATATTAATGGCAATGTTAATCAAACAAAGGTTCTTATTATTTCCTGTTTAAGGCTATTTTTATTGTATTGTTCTGTTAACCTTATATATTTATATATTTACTTATTTTATATTTATAGTTAGATGAACCAACATCTGATGAAAGCAACCCTGAGCCTTTACCATCTTCTAATGGTCACCAATTAACTATTGAAGACGATTCTCGTGACAAATCTGAAGATGATATCACCAACGACTCTATAACAACATCAGAATCAGCTCAAACACCACTTGCTGAAGCTTTAACAGAAGATTCATCCAGTTTGCCGGCACCTGATGAACCCCCAGTAAAAAAATTTAAAAATGATGGCCAAACAGTGGCTGCAGAAGCCAATGGCAATTAAACTGGTTTTAATTAAGCCAAGTTGAACACCATAGGCTTATAATTTTAGTGACGAGTTATTATTGAAGTAAAAATGTTTGAAACAAAATACATTAATGAAGAAATAACTCCATATTTATCGGACTTTATAATGTAATTATAACTTACAGTTTTACATTTTAATTACATATAAAATATTTCATAATTTTTCAATGGACATCAATTTTAATTTATTATGACTCATACATTGAAAACTCGTAAATATATTTTTTTTATACTTAGATTTTATACAACAAAATAAATTAAGTCTGTAATATTCTAATTTTGTTTTATTCAACTTAGTAATTTTATGATTTAAATATTTGACTGTAAATACAATTAATTTTAATTATTTATTTTTAAGGTTTATGGGAATAGAGGGATGTCTGAATAGTATGAAGTAATAATAAAAGTGCACTTTAGGAAATAATTTTTTTCAAAGAATTATTTTAATTTATTGAAAATTATGATACTTATAACAGGGGGGTGGACAAGAGAAACTTGCATTCAAAAACATTAAAACATTTTATATATTTATTAATTTATGTATAATGTATATATGTAGTATTATTATATCGGATCTGCACCATTTTTATTAAAATAAGTTAACAGCCATGTTAATTTATGTACTTAAATGCTAAAACTGCCTTAGCAATTTTTATGTTTTAGTTACTTCTTTTTATTTGATCTAAAAATGGTACAAAAAGTTATTTACATTCCGTTGAATTAAAGCTATATATATTTTTTTTTTAGAATTTTCGGGGGGGGGGGATTAACTAATAACATAAATTTTATTCTGTATGAATTTTTTTTTTGGTATCAATATGTAACTTTTCTACTTTAAATGTAAAATCTTATGATTTGTGGTATTTTTGTTTTAAAAAAGCGGTACATTTTTAATATATTAAATATTATTTTTAACGCAGCATGACTATTTTGTGTGTGTGTGTGTGTGTATGTGTGTGTATATATATATATTATATATACATATATTCCAGTAAGTTTGTCATAACATAAATAAACTATATAATAATTAATATTCTGCCTTTTTATGAATGGTTTTGTGATTACCTGTTCAAAGTTAATCGAGACATGGTATATTTATGGTATAGCACCAATCTATTCACAAACTGGAGTTAAGCATATTTTACATCCACTGACTTAAAATAAAAATATGTTTATGAGGAAGCTATTTGTCTAACATTAAATCAACATTTTAAAAAGTGATTGGGAATTTATCTCACTTGTTATTTGTTTTGAGCATTACTATTTTTATTATAATTAAATGTACTTTATCTTGAACTATTCTTGTTTTTATAAGACATATTTTCAAATTTCATAGTATATTTCCATTGAACATACTAAAATATTTGATTTAAAATTGTATTAGTTGAATGAAGGTTAATATAAAATAAATTGTATTTGATGTGCATTTGTTTAAATTGATTATATATGAAAATTATATGTATCTAAAAACAAACTATATTACATATATTTTATAATAGTTTCTACTAAAATTTGGTTTATCATAGGAGTTTTGTTAATAATCAATTACACACTATTATAGGCATTTAAAAAAGATCAATTGTCGTAATATATGACTGCATCAACACTCAACAGGTAAATTTTTATTAAAGTTTTATACAATAATTGTAAAGTAATTGATTTGTGTATCAGTTATATGTATGATCCAGTTTTATAGTTTTTTCTTTTAATTCTTTAGATTTTGTTAGTATTTATTAAGTCTTACTGTTAAAGATTATAGCCAACTTTAGATAAGTAATAATTGAACAGAAATTTTACTGTTGATTATAGTTTATGAAGAAAAAAATTAAAATATTTTTTTAATAAAACTTAATTTATAAACACTTGAAAATCAATAATTTAAGAATTGTATGTATAATTGGTCAAACCAGCGAATATGTTAATCCTATGATTTCTTTTACAAAATAATTGATTAAATACTATATTTTATAACAATGGCAATTTGGTTAGTGGTATGAAAAAAGATGTAAACCATAGAGCAGTGGTCGACATTTCATACAACCCACTTTAAAATCCAAAATTCTAAGAGATATGAAAATTTTTCTATATTAAAAACTCAAATACAGTTTTAATCAAGTATTTTATCACTTGTCAATTATCTTTAAGATAAAGTACATGCTATTCCTGTTGCACGAATAGAAGTAATAAATTTACATACATTACAGATTCTTTAGAAATATAATCTGATCTAACCGACTTCTTTCACTCGCAATCAATTTACGAGAGCAATGGTACATTACTTTAAGCTAAAAAAGGTTTATACAACAATATGATTCTTTCTATATCTTATCCAACCATGGAGTTTTATCTGACCTAATCACCTTGGAATTTCGCTCATTTATATATATATACATTGACGCAACTAGAGGGGGCTTAGCCCCCCAAATGTATTATAGCCCCCTCAAATTTTTTGATTATTTAAAATTTAATGATAATTTAAGCATGGGATAGTGAGATACATACTAAATAATATGAATATATGACGCAAAAAATTATTCAAAAGTAAATTGTATAAATATAAAATATTATTATTATAGTTTATTTTGTAATTCCTACAATCCTACATAATTAATAATAATATTGTTATCTAATAAATGTGACGGACGACGGTGGAATATTGCTGTGGTGTTATGTCATATTTTATGTAAAACATATTACATAGAAGTAGGTACATGATTTTTAATAATATAGTATGATAATAATATTTTATGATTGTTTTTATTTCAATTAATAATTATTGATCTGTGTCTGAGGCAATGGGGGGCGAAGCCCCTCATAGCTCACATTGACTATATTTATTTATAGGGCGAAGCCCCCCCCCAATATTTTAGACCTAGTTGCGCCAATGTATATATATATATACTTCACATATAATTTATTTAAAAATAAATAACGACAGCAAATATCCATATTTTGAGCATACAATTTAAAAACAAAAAATATATTATCTCAAGTAAGACAGAACATTAGTCATAATAAAAAAATAATATAAAATTCAATAATGAAAAAATATAGGGTTAGAATAATATTTTAAGTCCAAAATAAAATTTCTACTTAAGAAGAAAAAGAAAAAATGAATAAATAAGTGAAAAACTTGGTAAGAGAAAGTAAGAGTAATAATAAAAAAAAGTAGAAAAAGAGAAAGAGGAAGACCAAAAAAGAGATAGTTGGATACGATTGAGAGTATTATGAGAGCTATTGGTATCTGTGTAGAGAGTGTAGAAAAATCGAGAGAGTTGAGGTTCAGGAAAAAGATGGCCGACCCCAAATAGTTGGGAGAAGAACAAAGGACAAAAAATCCATGAAGGGAGAATAAAACCCCCACAAAAAATGATAAATCCTTATAAAATAATGATTATGATAACAAAATAATAAGTTTAATACCGTAATAACACAAAATTTCAACATTGATAAAATGCAGAATAGTTGAAACAATAAAAATATTTAAAAAAAAACTCCACTTAAAGAGAAAAAATAAAAATTAATAATTTTATAAAAAAAAGGTAGAAAAAGTGTAAAATAACCCACATAGGCGAAAAAATCCGAAAAAAATGGTATATAATTAAGTGTAAAAAAAAAAGACATACTAGGAGAAAAAATACAAAAATAACAATAATAATTGAACATATACAAAACTTCACACAATAAAAAAAAAATGGTAAAAAATACAATTATTAGTAAAACAATAGAAACCTCAGGATCTCAATATACCAAAAAATATATTACAGATACAGAATCTGGAGTTCATAACCACTTAAATGTCAATTTCGATGGTATCAGTTTCAGGTTCAACTTCACGTCAGACATAATTACCGGACCGAGTGGTCGATCGGTCAAACACGACTTAAAATAAAATCAACATTGGGGGAATTCTTCCATCCATAAACCGTGATTTATTCGAATTCCTTTGGATATTATGGTTTTATAATGATATTTGTATTTTATTTGCTTAACACTGTTTCGGATAGAAATACTGGTCCAAAAGTTTTTTCTAGGACTTTTTTTAAATTTTAAATTGGCACGCGGTGGTACTTTAGATAGGTAATTTTTTTAAATAATAATAGTTTTTCTAGACGTGAGGAAAAAACTGTCCTGAAATGGTAAAAATACGCTGTAAATAAGACTTTCACATTTCAAATTTTTGTTACTTAGGCATAATTCCAAAAGTAATATTCTTAGAAACTTGAAACTTTTACCCTATAGTAAAGATATATTTTTTTCGTAATGCAAAATATTTTTGTATTGTATAAAAATTTATATATTTATACAAAAAAATTCAAAAACTATTATGTTTTTCTACACATAATGAGTAATGAATATTTAAATGTAAATTAACATAAATACATTGGGGGGTGATAAGTACACCCAAGCTTCCCCCCCCCCCAATTGCGCCTATGGATATCAGACATGTTTGGTTGGAATTGCTGTACGGTATTTAGCGGTGAACACTTCTAGATTGGGGAATTTAATGATACAGGCTGGTGACATGACTTCTACAGCAACTTCTTCGACTACGATAACGACAGTAAAAAGTTTGAATCTTCTGCGCGCTAGGTCATCAGTTCCGGTATAAGCTTCCGCGATCATTTGAAAACCAAAATCCGTAAACCTCTTCTTCGGGTTTACGATTTTCGTACAGATATCTGCCCAAGCTCCTCTTCGAGTTCTCCGTCCCGGTTGACGTGTCTTGATATTCACCTTCGTTTGCAAATATCGGTTTTTGCTGGCAGTGCAGTTATGAACGCTTATGGCCATTTAAAAAATGTACTTAGCCATAAATAATTTTGTTCATTATCATGACTTCAATTTCTTTTCTAAAGATCAACAATAGGTATAAAAATATAAATAAAAAAAAAAACAATCTAAAAACTTTAATTTAAAAAATATTGAATATAAATCTGAAAATAATATATTATGTATAAAAAATTAAAGTATGTTGTGTGCAAAAAAAAAATATGAATATTTAATTACCCAGCAGGATGGTGTTCACCAAGATCTATAAAGAATTCTTCTTAGTGATTCTTCTGGTGATCACTGATGAATATAATAGAAAAAAAACCCTTAAATTGATGACAACGGCAATACAACATGCATAAATATTGGAGTTTACAAATAAATGTGGAGCAATAAAATATAATTAAAATATATAAAAATATATTATACTATTTGTTATTGTTTTGAATTAAAAAAATATATTTAGAATTATTGTTACCTAATTTCAAAAAAATATCGATATCAAGTAATTAAAATCAATAATAATATCCATTATTAATATTTATTTGTACAGACATATCTAAACAGTGGCGTGGCAAGGATATTTCAAAACCTAAGCAATGTATTTAAACAATGACCCACTCCTCTCCCTTATCTTATTACATAATAGAAATATATATAAATAAAACTATTCAATTGTATTAACTATAGGATTTTCTTTAATTCTCTTCAAATATCTAACTTATCAACCATATGTGCGTACTACATTTTTTTTCAATGCATGCAATTAGCCAATTAGTTTAATTATTTAAATAAAATATGTTCATAAATACGTGAGCTAAGGGATACCTTTCCCCTTAATAGGTTTCTAGGGATACGTTAATTCATTAGGCAAACGTCATTCACCACGTCACTGTCTATATAGTGTGTATATGCTAGTATAACTGATCATTTTTAAACAATGATATATACAATCATGGGTGTAGCGAGGGTGGGGCAGGGGGTCACTTGCCCTTCCTTGCGCCTCAAACTGAATTTTATTTGTTCATACCAAACATATAAGTTTTACATTAAAATCAAAAATTAAATAAGATATGTCTGAAAATAGTTTAGTTTAGTTTAGTTTAACCGAGTGTTATTTACACGTATAATCGTTTTGACGTTTTATGTATTATCCAAAAACTTATAGATTATTTGAATTATGAGTTTAACACTAATCGCTTTATGTTTTTGACCCCCCCCCCCCTGTTAAAATCTTAGCAACGTCCATGTTATTTAATTTATGTATCATTGTATTACAGTATTATTATAGGTATTTAATGTCAGTGGTCAAATTGGGAAAATTCAGTAGAGGAGCTCAGTCAAACGATTTAAAAACTGCGTTTGACGTCCGCAATTATTTAACACAGGCCCGTGGGAGGCGAAGTCCTCTTTACCACTGTTCAGGTACACAAATATTTAAATTCTAAATATTAATATCAATAATTTTAATTTATTATCAAACTATCAAACTAATATAATAGGTAGAAAAACTATAAATGCACACTCAGATTTGCCGATGACAACGTTTTATGCAAAAAACGGAGGAAGACCTACAAAACATTCTAAATAATGTGAATAACATTCTATGGGATAGCTATGGAATGAGATTAAATAAAAAAAAAAGACGAATGTAGTTCAGTAGAACAAATCCTACCCAGCTAGACATAAAAATAGATAACATACATATAGAAGAAGTACAACAATTCAAATACTTAGGAAGTAAAATAACAGAAGATAGCCGTAGCAAAGCTGACATTCTCTGCGTAATAGCACAAACGAAGAAAGATTTTTAAAATAAAAAAACACTTATTGACCACTAATAATGTGTCCTTACAAACAAAAAAAAAAAACTCTTAAAAATATACGTGTGGAGTGTTGCCCTATATGAGTGTGAAACTTGGACAATTAGTAAAGTAGAGAGAACAAACTTGAGGCCTTCGAAATGTGATGTTATCGAAAAATGCTTAGGATTAAATGGACTGAAAGGGTTACAAATGAAGCAGTTCTAACTAGAGTTAAGGGATAACGACAATTGTGGCATAGTAGGTATTAAGGTTCGAAGAGACAAAATGATAGGGCACATACTGCGCCATGATAGTTTAACGAGGAATATTATAGAAGGTGACGTAGAAGGTTATATTGGAAGAGGAAGACTAAGGATGGAATATATGAAACAAATCATGATTGACATGGGAAAGGCTACAAGTAACTAAAGGAATTAAGTTACAATAGGGAAGCATGGAGAACTGCAGTAAACCAGTCAAACGACTGAAGACACAAAAAAGAAAATTAATATAGTATATACTAAATTATAACCTTTTCAGGTTATAATGAAGCCGTCGTTTATCATAACCACCATATAATTTTTTATTATGAAAATATATTTTCTCATGTACCTATATAGGTACTAAGCGTAAATATAATGTATAATATATTTACCACACATTCAAATTGATTTTCATCCAATTATATATTTTGTATGTTGCACAGTGCGGGGTGGTAGGTCGACGCGTATTGTGTGTCTGCACAGCACTGTATACCATTTATAATCGTTCTGTTATTCAATAGTCAATCGAACGTAATTTTGTGTTACATCGGCTGGACACTGATAAGTGATAATACTATTTTTTAATTTACTTAGTGGTTTTAAAATTATTGATATAGGTAATTTTTTTATTACTTTTATTTTATTACTTTTATTACTTTTATATTATTTATTATTAATAATTTTACTTAACTTTATTGTTAAAATAATTTGGCAAACAACATTAGAATTTAAGTTGACCTTTGCCAGTTAATAACTTGTTTATTTGATTATTATATTATAATGAGGCTTGAATTGTAATGTGAATTTATAATTTTGAATATTGATTTTTGTACATTCTACGACTCTACGACTTGGCAATTTTGTTTCAACTTATTAATAATTTTATAGATACTTAAGGATTATTTATTTATTTGTTTTCTCAACTTTTTTTAAAAAATATAATTTAAATATATAAAAGTTTATAAACATATATATTAATTAATTAATTTTGATAATATGCTAGAAGACCTAGATAAAGATGGATCGATGTGGTGGAAGAAGACCTAAAAACACTTGGCGTTGAAAATTGGAGAGGAATAATACAAGATAGTGATAGGCGGTGAAGTGTAGTAATGGCGACAAAAACTTAGAGAGTAGATAGGACAAAAGAAGAAGAAGATAACATGCTAATGAATTATAACAAGAGAAATGACCGAACAGAAGGCATTCAGTTGTGATTTTTTTTTACTTGATTAGAGTACCTGGTACAGACTTTCCTGAACCATCCATTTTTTAGATGTCTGATAGTATTATTGAGGATTTTGCAAGAATAATTTTCATTTGAATTTTTTTGGTAAAGTGAATCATAGGAAGGGGAGGCTCTAGGGGAGGGCTAGGAGCCGCAGACCCTTCCCAAGTCTGTACCGTATTTATAAAAAAAATGTATATTAACAAAAAATGCATACGACACGCACAAGTATATAGATAGAGCCATACTGGTATGACGGTTGAAAGGAGTTTCTCCACACTTCGGAGACTAAAAACCTGGCTTCAATGATGACTGAAGATAAACTATCAGCATTATGTCTAATTAATGTATATCATAAAGTAGATATGCTAGATCAAATAGATCATATTATTGATATTTTTGCCAATTTTAAAAATAGACGACTTGAATTTGTGTTGTAAAAATTGTTGTTTTCTTTTTGTTATAAGATTTTGTAAATTTATAATTTGCCTTCCCCCCTAATCAAGGCTCTGAAGCCGCCCCTGATTGTAGAGCCCTTTTTTGTATTATAAAGCTTAAAGTTTAAATTACTATCAACATTTTAATTCATTTAATTACATTCAATTTCATTATTTATTTATTTATTTTCTTTTTTTTGTTATTGTATATTTTTTGTGTTCTCATTTTAATCAAATTTCCTGCGGGAACAATTTAATATTAAATTCATAAATAAAAAAGTTCTAATGACAAAATTAAAATTTAGTTCTTTCTAACGACTTTTAAGTTTTCAATGGCTACACTGATGTAATATAGATAAAACGTTTTTGCAAATTATCAATATTGAAAATACATGATAAGAGCGGTAATGATAATTTGACTTGAGTCGTTTATTGTACACGTCAAACATTTAAATTTCAGTTGTTTTGGTTTTTTATTTAAACAATTATCTGAAAATCAATATGTTACTGTCGATTTTTCTTAAATTAGTAAATTGTTGCATCTAAATTTTAAATTAGTTATTTATTAACATTTTCTGTTTGTTTTTCAACTTGATAATTATGTACTTTGAAAAATTAATTTTTATATTCCTAACGATTTATTGTTGTTTACTGACCGAATTAATTAGAAGTCAAACATTGGAAGTGATTGATGACACTGAATTGTTATCCTTATGTCGTATTGAAAGTCAAGTAGTTGTTTTGTTTAGTATGTATTCTGGGTATTTTTTTATTCATACTGAGCAATAAAATGTAATAATGGATTTAATATTTTTTTCATAGCTCAAAAAGATTGTGAGAAATGTAAAAAGTATGAAGAAACTCTGATTCAAGTCAGAGAAGAATTAGTTGATTCACTAAATGCTTGGGTTGTAAAAGTGGAAGGTAGTAATTTGGTTCATATATATAATCCTACTAAAGAACCTACATTGGTCATGTTTCGACATGGTGTACCATTATTAGTACCAGAAACAGGTAAACTATGAGTATTTGCATTTTATGTCAAAATTGTGCATATTTTAAATTTTTTTGTGTAAAAAGTTTATATTTATTAAATAAATATGCTTATATATTTTGTTTATTATGGATTTTTTTTTTATTTTAAATATTTTTGGTAAAGATGATCACATCTAATATGTTTTAGAGCAGTGGTTCTTAGCCTTTTTTGAGTTTGTGACTCCATATAATGTCACTAAGATGTCTAACTATCCTTTTGTAATATAAGCATTGAAAAATTTTACAAACTGTTATTATTGTATTTATTTGTGAATACATTTTACAAAAAATTATTATAAAAGCCAATTGACGTTAATTAATAGAAATAAAAAAATAAAAATTGTGTACATTTGAATATTTTTTTAATTTAATGACTCTTTTGGTGTTGGTGATTTATAAATAATTTTTTTTCACATGATGCGACCCTAAAAAATTGTTGTTGACCCCTTCCCCCCCTATTGAGAATCACTGTTCTAAAGCATTTATAAGGTATAATAAAATTATAGTCATCAGGGCTTTCATTAAGCTGTCAAATGATTTACAGTTGTTACAACATATTTTTACGTTTATATGTTTTATAGTTTATTCTATTTTGGATTTCACAGAAAAAAACATAGAATAATACGATGTAATTTTATTTTTCTTATTCTAGAGGCCCTTAATGAAGAATTACTAATAGACATGCTTTTAAACAATAAAGATCCAATTGTAAAAGAACTAAATGATAATAATTTTGAACATCTTACCCAGGCATCAACAGGAGCCACCACGGGTGATTGGTTTATCAAATTGTAAGGTTATTTATATGTTAAGCTTATTATAGTTTATTTATTCAAGGTAATATAATTTAATGACTTTATTTGTTGTAGTTATTCATCAGACAGCATAGAAAGTCAAAGATTACAAGCGCGTTGGGAGACCGTTGGAGCTAAACTCAAAAATCGTGTCAATGTTGCTCGTATAAACCGGCATATTGGAGGATCAATAACTGCTCGTCGGTTTTCAATAAACCAATCGCCTACATTTATTTTGTATGTTAAAATAATTTGTTTTTCTAAAAAATCTTTTAAGTAATTAAAATACTGAGCATTTGACCTTTTATATCAATTCATTTTATAGATTACGTCGTGGTATATTATACAAATATACATCATCTGAATTTACTATTGAGTCATTTTTAAAATTTGTTGATGAAGATCATAAGTACACAATAAAATTACAAGTACCACAACCAAAGTCAGCATTGTAAGTGAATTTTTAAAACATAAATTGGTTTTTAATTTTGTATTATGATTATAATACATATATTTATTTTCAGTGATGATTTTACACACATGTGCTTTGATATACTCAGGGAAAACCCATTGGTATGGAAATTAGGTTTGACCGTATTTAGTGTAATACTGTTATGTCTTGCTGCCTTGAATAAAACATCAAGGTCGACTGAATCCAAGCCCAAAAAAAAGTCTACTAAAAGTTCCAGTAAAAAAAGCAAGTAATTGTTGAATTATTGATAAGCAAGCTTAAATCACTTTAAAATAAAATTGTATTGTTTGAATTTATGATATGCATTTTATATTTAACTTAAATATAATTAATTATTTTTTTTTTACAAAATAAATGTATTAATATATTTTTAAATATTTGTGTTATGATTTTCATGTTTTTATTTTTTTTTATTTTAAAATATTAAAATATTGAAATTGTATAATAAACTTTACCTTTTTTATTTTCAATAAAATATTTAAATTTTTTTATACTATTAGTTGAATAGATAAAATTATATTATTATTTAATATTAAAATATTAGAATAGTACTTGTTTGAAAATGTATATAAGAATTAGTTTTTTTTTCCTTTTGTTTATAAGTTTAGATACATTTTTTATTAGCTATATATCTGATAAGTTTATTTTATCTGTGTGGAGATAATTCTTGATTTTGTGCTACATTTGCCACATCCTTTTATTTTAACCAATTGTATTTACCCTTTAATAAAAAAAACAAGAATATTTATTGCATTTTGTTAATACCCCAAACATTTTTTTTAAAAAATTAAGATCATCAACAAACCATACTTTTGAAATTTGGCTTATTACCTAATTTTGAATGAAATACACTAATAGAGAAAATGTATAAATTTATAAAAATTGTTTATTAATTCTTGAATGCAAAAGGATATAAATATTTAGTTTTAGTGATTTTGAGGCTGAATTTTTATCACTAATTTGTTTATATCCATTTTTATATTTGATATTCACATAGGCACCATGAGAGGGTTGTATGGGGCGCGCTTGTCAAAATAACTAAAGTAACTTTATTATCTTATATTTATATTGCCATATACTTTGAAAAAATATTTCCACATATTTAACTTAAAAATTTAGTTTAATTTAATTAAATATATATGTATATGTACTCTGTTCTACTTACCTTTTAAGGGTTTTTATTGAAAAAAAGATAATATTGATATCTGTCTTAGTAGAGTTCAGTAATTTTCAATGAAGATAATTATATATTCCCGCAGAACAATCATTAAATTAACTGAAATACTCCAAAACATTGGACATATATTGATATTTCTGTATAAGGTATACATTTTAATTTATCAATAAATATTAATTATTATGTAAGAGTGATCAACTATCTTTGGTAAATTAATAATGGCCATAATACAGGAGCACTTGGTAATGTTTTGGGGCACTTCACCGTCTATACCTATTGTATTTTTATGCTCTGATTGACTATATCATGAGGTGCAAGTTGATATAATATTTATTATTAATATTATTCTAGTTAATTGCAACCGCTGATAGCATTAATTATAAAACTAAAAGTAAATGTATTATTCTGCGTTCTGCCAATTATATAATAATTAATTTTAATTATCTAATTACTAGTTATTCTCAACTATACTATATCCTTATATTGTGTTCAGTGGCATAGCCAGGGCGGTTAAGGGGTTCCCCTTCTCCCTTGGCCTAAAAAAAAATAGAAGACGTTATC
Organism: Sipha flava; assembly: GCF_003268045.1. Lineage (NCBI taxonomy): Eukaryota > Metazoa > Arthropoda > Insecta > Hemiptera > Aphididae > Sipha > Sipha flava. Next base: position 1,569,400 of record NW_020273159.1, on the reverse strand, counting down.
GTCCTATCAATCCCCAGATTGACTGCTCTGACAGGGGCTTATCTAAATAAATTCTTCGGATCTGGATTCCCCATTAGGGTTTCAGCTTGATCATTGCTGGTTTAGGTATACTTACGTCAGATAGGCAAGGAGGTAGGTACGTTAACAAATCTATTCAATTTTGATATGATTTTTAACCTTCGGCATAGGTAACAAATTCTTGGGTGCAGCAATCAACTATTGATGTCTTGGTAGAATTCAACGTTAGGAGAGGGCACACAAAGATAATTAGCGTTCAGCTTCCCACCATCACGCGTATAGGCCTTCCTATGAACAATTTTTTGTTTTTTAGTTAAATAGATAATGGGTAACTGGTGTGTACATTTCTATGGGTCCATATCAATCGCTCCAAAAATATAATACATAGTTCAACTTTAGATAGTTATCGAGTTGAAATTGAAAACAATAATTATATATAACATGACACGTGGTGTATTTTAATTACAGAGAAGAGATTTTAAGCGAAACGAAACGATTACTCAATAATGAAATTGCTGACCAGTGACTGTACAGATTTGTTAAGATTTTGATTTAGATTCCTTTTTAAATTTTTAGATGGATATACTCGTACCCACAATAGTTTATCTGAGGTATTTAATTGAAATATATTAACAGTAACATGCTTTATCCGTCAAAACAACGTTTTAGAATTTACTGTACTGTTAAATTTAATAAATCGACTACATTATACCACTTCAATATTTTATTCGGCACCTGATTTATTTAAGTTAGATATCATAGAATACAGATGATCCGATGTACGTAGCCACTCAGGTATTGAGCGCCATACAATTAACTGTAGTAACTGTCAACAGATATATCTAAATTTAAAAAAAATACGACGCATTTGGTTTTTCTCTATGTATGACGGTACCTACATCACTTTTATAAATATTAGTCGACTACGTAGAATAATTATAAATAAAACGTTCCAAAATGTATTTTCGATTCAAATGTCGAAAAATATTAAAAATTAGCAACTTTTTCATAGCCGGTTTATGGTGTGCGGTACGATTGTATCCAGTTTTATATGGAATAAAAAAAACCCGTTTATTTTCCGCGTTTCGATCAATACTAAATTGTTGTGCGATTATAATGGTCATGTTGACCGAAAGGCGAAATGTTATTGTAATTTTTGTACATATGTAATGGAAAGCGCTATTAAGTCATATGTACACTGACTCCTGACTCCTCCCGTTCGTACGTTACTGAGATGATGCTTACCAAACCACTTGTTGTAATTACGGCGGTGACTGTCGGCATTTCGTCGTAATACATTCCCTTTCACTGATCCCAGTTGTTCTGTTACACCGTGGTACAGTTAGTGCAGTGTGTTTGTTTTGTTTAACTGACGAATTCAGAGAAAAATCAAATAATATCCGACTAGCACAGCGTGGCGACTGCATGTTCCTTACAGAACATAACTATTATACTACCTGTACGTTAACCGTTTGACAACAACGCATGTATCACAGTAGATGACACTCGCGTAATATTTAGAGACCTCAGAGTACTAAATTGGGGTAAGTTAAAATTATATAAACTCACTACGATTAGGTTCTTATGCTATTTTCTTATAAATACAATTCGGTTTTAAAGAACTTTATAAACATGATATTTTCTTTAATAATTTATTTTATTTTTTAATTGATCTAAGGAAGTTCTTCTCGCAGACTTGACCTATTTATTTCATTGTGTCTATATTTGTTAAATCAATTTGTTTGTTTAAAACACTATTGACAAATTAAATGTGGTCTAAAAAATATGCAGATATTACGTCAAAGTAAAATGTGAATGATAATCTTAACAATAATAAACTAATAATTAAGTTCATAACGATCTTTTAAATTCAAAAAATGTATAACCTCTCATTAATGCATGTTGTTATCAAATTAAAGTTTAGTGTGCTAAAATACAATTTCTTTAGTCGTATAATACTTTTAGTTCCTGGAATATTTGTTAAATTTAAGAAAATTTTTGTATGTGGATTAAATAATTATTTTATGTTTTTAAAATATTTAAGCAGTGAAAGGATAACCACATGTTATATCATATAATAATACTGTATACCTAACAGTACTTATAAAACAGTAAAACTACTATATGGTGTAATTAATATAAACTGATTGCAGTAGCCTATATTAAGTAAAAGCATTTAGAAATGATTATACCTACTATCTACCTAGTTTTAAAATTATTCAATTGTAACTTTAAACAATTTATTAAGTCTTATCGGTATAATTAATCTTTTATGACTTTTAACCTAATATTTTAAAATATTTTGTTTTTAAACTTTATAATACATACAATAAAGTGTCAATGTGTCATATGCTTTAATATTACTATAGCCTATAATAATAATTTTCATGAAGTCACCGAATACTAATTATTAAACTTAATTTTAAGATTCTGTTAGAGGTATTTTGGTTTTTGGTTATCAATATCAGTTGTTAGATTCTTAGTTGATATTTTAATTATTTATTCTGCTATTTTCACATTGTCTCCGGTAATGTCGGTTAGGGGCTACGGTGGATTGAATCAGTGGCGTATATAGGTTTTCATTTCGGAGAGGGCGATTATGTATTTGATTTTTGGGTGGAAGGGAAGGAGGAAGCACACTATTACAAAAAAAAAAATATTTTAACACTATAAGACTTCTCGACTGTCATTACATCATCAGAGAAATAAGAAACTTAATTTTTTTAATGATTTATTATTTTTTAAAAGTATAAAAACTACATTGTAACAAACAAATTTTTTATTTGAGTCACTCAAAATTCACCACATATTTTCTTAACAGAATAAACATATTTTATAAATATAAAGTTTTAAATAATCGCATAAACAACATTCTTTAGTGTCGCGACAAATTTTCGGAAACCCCCAGCATTAAGACATATACATGTTAAAATTAACAATCTTTAACAATGGTGTTTTTCATTTCGGAAGGGGCCCGGGCCTCCTCGCCCCCCCTCCATCCAATAAATACGACCCTGGATTAAATATTATTGCAATATATAACTAAATATTTTAAATTAATTAAATAAAATTAATTTTTTTTCAAAAAGATTTTAATATCTTATTTAAAAGGAATTATACATACATTTATAAATGTTTGGATAATGCTGAAAATAAAATCCAGTCCGAGCGCCTTATCAAAGATACAAAACGAATATCTTTTTAAGAATTATGATCAATCGATAAGTCAAAGGAAAAAATCCCCTTAAAACTGTTATACTCGTACATTTAATCAATATCTATACTTGTTTATAAATACATGGACACGATCTATTCGTATCATCAGGGTATACTCGAAAACCGTGCGATTAAGGTAAGGGTTATATCAAAAGATTAGTTGAGACTTTTCAAGTATCATAGTACATATAAGTTATGTATCAGTCTGTAATTGGTTAATTTCAATGGTCATAAATGATATTCTTTATTTAAAACATTCATTATTGACATAGTGATGTCACAAAAATAAATATTAAAATTTATAAAAATTGATTAATTTTAATATATAGACTAATTATTATAACTACATCATTATAATTAAATTTTTAATATAAGATAGAATAAGTATAAATATAAATATAGAATTATATTTTTTTTTACATATATAATTTATCAACAATTTATTTAAAATCTTATTGCGAATTGTTATTGTTGATACGTTTTACTATGATAAAATTGGTAAACATGTAAAACGTTTAGTTTACTATTTGGATATTTAGCTTTGGTTATATAAGTAAAATTTAGTTTATATTTTGAATAAAAAATTTCATCAATTGATAATTCATAAGAAAAATTTCCTTTAGACTTTTTGATTTCCTTTTAGTTTGATAAAAAATAAATGACGGCTGTTTGGAATTTAGTGTTAATATGATTTCCTTAATTTTTCCAAAAATATTGGAAATTTTTTCCAACAATTTCAGTATTAATGAATACCTACTATATTGATTATTGATATGTAATGCCTTAATTAAAATAACTTTAATCGATGTATGAAGATAGGTTTTCAATTACATAAAATATACTTTCTATATTATGTGAACATGAGTAACTTACAGAATCGCAAATTAGGTTCAATATAATTTTAATATGCTATGTTAATATATTACGATGCATTTCAAAGTTTTGAAATATCCAAATACAAGTTTATTATACATATGTATTTAGTAATGTAAAAATTAGTACAGATTATAAGCTTCTTACGTAAAATAATTTCAAGTTCAAAGCCTTAAGTATTTAAACACTTAAGTCATGGATTCTGAACGAAAGGAAAAACATGTTTAAAAAATTATGATGCAATACTATAGCATTATTATTAATACCTGTTATATATGTATACTGTAGTTCGGGCGTGTGACATTTAACATAAATTTTTATTCATCACTTCAACAAAGTAACGTAACATTTAATAATCGGAAATATTAAAAATAAAAATTCCTTGCATATGGTTTACTGTTATATATATATGTGTGGTCTGCAGCTCCGTTTTAAAATTTATTATTGTTTGTTAAAGAACTAATCGAATCTCTTGGTGTTCCAGGTGTATCAATATTAAAGTAAATGTTTCACATTTACTCATCTACCATTCTTACTTAGTCCGCTAGTAAATTAATGATTCCATACTTTTGTACTAAAATAAGTAGGTAATTAAGTCTCGTTATCAATTATTTAAGATTCATTTTGTACTCTTTAATGAGATCTCATCAAACAAGAGATTAAATTTACAGTCTTATACTCGATGAAACTGCGAAAAAACGTTAAAATCAACTGTATGTAGGGAATGATTATATTAACAATTATAGGATTAAGAATTTTATCCTATTGAGAAAATTATTAAAATTTTTAAAAAATAAATAACAACACAAAAGAGAGTAGGTAGTTAGTTATTTATGATATTCTTAAAATATTATAAATTATTCTGGGAAATGTAAAAATATCTTAAAAAAGACAATATATTATCGAATTGGAAAATATTTTTTTGATTACTATAATGAATTATTCTATATAATTATTATCAATTGTCTTGACTATTTTAAATAATTATTTCATGATGTCCACAAAAGTACAACCAAAAAAATCAAAGTGAAAATCGTTATAATTTGCACGAAAAAAATTTAAAAAGTCATATTAGTTTTATTTGAGACATTAATCAATTGCAAATTTATTAAAGTGCAATATTACGATAGTTCGTTCAGTAATATTTTGTCTCCTTTTCCACAATATTAATATTCATGTTCATAAATAAGGTATGATTTCTGTAGATGTTTTGAATTCATGAGTAATAAAGTAGTATAATTTATTATTATTATTTAAAAAAAATATATGCTATAATAAGTAATAATAGTTCGATGAAATACTTAAACTCATTATTAAACGATTGATATTCATAACTTTTCGTAATGTATAGGAACGTGAATTAAAAATTAAAAAACAAAAAATTAAACAAAAACATAAATAAAGAAATAACAAAAAATATATATACAAAGTTATAACATTTGATTTAATATTTTATTTTAATAGATGTAAAATATGTATTAACAGTTTTCTTTTTCACTGAACATTTTTTATCTACGGAAAATACTTTTGTTAGACTTGAAATCGAATGAATTAAAAACATCAATAAAAATGCTATCTATGAATAAGTAATATACCTACTTAATGGATGCGTATTTAATCAAAATATGAATTTATGATGATAATTATTATTTCTTTTTTCTTTTTGAAAATATCAGTGCATATGACACCTACTGAATTGTATAAAGCAATTAGCAAATTGGCAATGAACTATAGATTTATTGTTTTATTGTATTTATAATATCAGATATTGTATACAGTTGACGCTCGACGGGAAGTAATATCTACATGAGATATTGAAGGTTAGAAAGGATAGAAGTTCTTCTACACAGTTTCGAAGTACCCATGATCCAAATAGAATTTACCAATGAGAGTCTGTCTAATTCATTTTGTTTATCATTTACCATTTATTACTATACGTACGTTTTTTTAATACAATCACAATTTTATCACCTATATAGGAACGTTAAGATTATAATTTTAAACGATGAGAATCACAAAAACAAGTGATTTTCTTAATGCGTGAGTATCTATTTATTATAATACCCGCACTGCGTGGTCATTTTTATATTTTTGTTATTGATGCATACATAATATGTTAGTATAATTTAGGTTGAGGTTCGGTATTAAGATATGTGAAAAACAAATGAATGTTTTCTATGGATGACCAAAATTAACGATTCCCATTGATCTCATCACGTGTGGTAGTCATAATAGTTTCATTATCTAAGGACAAAGTGTTCTAAAAAAGTAAAAATTGTGTTATAGTACTTTCCTATAAATATATATGTTTTATATTGTTACCAATTTAACAAATAATAAAATAAAATAATTCAAAATACAAACGTAAAATAAAATATCCAAAAAACTCTAATGTCAAATAAAACACAAATCAAAGGTTAAGATCGTCGCATAAAAGAACTTACCATCACAAATTCTGCCGTTCGGTTCCAAAGTGGCCTTCTAAAATGTTCCTATAATTCAAAATATTGATTTTGTACGTAATAAACAATATTGTACTTGATGAACCAATATTTTTTAGTATTACATTAATTTAAATATACATAATATCAACCAATATAGTATGATGTAATGTGTTCTCAAAATGTATAATTTTGTCTAACGAATAATTTATCTATTTATTTGTTAGTTATGTAGAATAAATGAGTATCTGCATACGGGTGTCAATCGAGTATAAAATGCCTATGTCCGAAGTGCGAAGATGTCTGACCATCAAATTCACAATTTTATTGGTGTTATCCGCCGTAGCTTTAGCTCAATCGCCAGATACTAATTCAGTAAGTGGCCCTGTCACGGCTAATGGAGGAAGTGTCACGAAATTTCGTAAATACCTACATCACATATATTTTAGATACATTTACTGTTCCGAGCGAAGATAGAATTTATTGGTATAGTTTATTAGTTTAATATCTACGAATAGTTTTTGATTTTTGATTTCAGTGCTCTAAAACTTTCACATGGAACCTAGAACACCGTATAAGACTGTTCATTTTGTAATACTAAATATTTTAAAAATTAAAAATTAATATAACTCGTAATTCAGAATAATATTATAGACATGCAATTTGTAACAATGAACTGTAACGTTGAAACCAAAAAATTCAGGTTGGACATACCTACCTATGAAATTATTTAACACCACAACCCCACGACTTAATTAAGTGTCTAACAATACTTCCTTATTACGAAAAGTTTTATTAAATAAATAAGTTATACTAATTAACCTCTCTATCGTCGAACGGGACCCGTTTCGCCCAAATGTTGTTGTTATAAAAATCCCGTTTAGCCCAGACTAATATAGATAAATTTAAAATTAAGTTGGTAACGGTTCAATCAAATATTATATTTTAGCCAACGACAAATAGAAATGGTGCTTATTTGGTAGGTATACGCTCTACAGACAAGTAACTAAATAAGTTTCTGATCTTGAAAAGACGACTATTATAAAACCTATATTTTTGTTAAAATAAATAATAATATATAAAACCGATTGCAAATAAGTGATAACCAGTGGCGCACGCAGGGGGGGGGGAGTTAAGGGGTTGTAACCCCCTCACGAAATTTTCTCCAATGTCTAGGTTAAAATTTACAAATTTTACAATTTGAAATATGAAAAGTTAGTATTGAATACCTAGTATCATTGATTATAGAATAGTCTATTCTATTATCAATGCTATTATTTAAGTCAAAATATATTAAGGATTTGCATAAGTTTGTTAATTGTAAAATGTGTTATATTTTTACCTTGACACCCCCCACCCAAAAAAAAAAAAAAAAAATCCTGGGTGCGCCACTGGTGATAACGCATAAGAGCATAAGAAATTCAGTCATTGTCGAATCTATATCGAACATACTCTGTAAAACACATACCAAAATATTTTTTATGAGTATTGTAGAGTATTTGAATAAATTTTGTTTTTTAATAATATGTTTTAATAAATACTGTGGACTAAATTTTAAATTTGTTAAATGTACCATTTTTGTGAACTGAAGAATAATTTTTTCTTGGAGAACAAAGAGTATTGTCTCATAGTGTTGTTCTCTGAACAACTCTAAATAATACACAAATATTACTAAATTATATAATTTAAAATAAAAGTATATAATAAATAAGTATTATAAGTATAAATTATTTACGCTAGAGTATCTGATAATGTAGTTGGGGTACTTAGTTCCCTCACCTCCGCCCGCAAGTCAAGTACTATATATATATTTTATATAGATATATAATTAATGTTATTTTATTGACCAATATTTTTGTATAGGCATTTACTTTATTAAAAAAACCTGTTTACTTTCACTGAACGATCTAGAATATGTATATTTGTAAACTAGATGGACAAGTATCAATATCTGTTATTTTTTTCCAACTTGTTATGTCATAATTTAGAAATAAAAATTAATTTTACACGATAATGTACCTAATACAAAAGTTTAGATGCAACTATTAACCGCAGGCATAATCTTACTGGTAACTATACTGCAGTTATACTCTCCTTCTACAACTGCAGTGCGCATTTACTATTTTTACTTGTTAACACATTTTAAATATTGTAATAAACTGGTTATTGCATGATTATAGAAAAAAAAGTATAGTTTTGTCACAACTTTACATTGACATTTATCATATTATATTCATACGTATGTATATATGTATATATGTTTGTATATTAAATTATACTTAATAGGTATTTACACATATAATGACAACCTAAAAATTAATAATTATTTAATATTCGATTAAAAAATCAAAGCTAGAAAACAATTTTCACATGATCATACGCAGGCCTGGCTCAAGGTATAGGCGAACTAGGCACCTGCCTAGAGCGGCACTTTAGTAAGGGCGGCATTTTCAAAATTGAACCGAACATTTTTTTAGTTCTATTGGTATTTTATAAGAAAAATATTTAAATGAATTCATTCGTGAAAACCACTTACCTATATAATAAATTAATATTGTCTAAAGTTATTGTATTAATTTATATTACGGCCTACGATGGGCGTTTTCAATTATTCAAAAAATATAAATATCCACATATCCGACAGTCGCAGTAATGATGGGTTTTAAGTAATAGTAATATAAATCATTTTAAGTCTTTTTACATATAATTTTATCCATAAAATAAAAAATTAAAAATTTTTTTAAGTAGATATATCACATAAAAAGTAGGGGGAGGGGCTAAGTTAAAATAAGAGCTCAATTTTTTTTTTTTTAGAGGTGGCAAAATTTGATTTTGCCTAGTGCACTATTTTTGCTTATATCCGGCCCTGATCATACGACTGTAAATGACAGTTATAAGTTTAAAAGAATAGGTACAAATTAAAATTAATAGATGAAATGCAACAGCAGTAAACACGTAAACGTTTCAAAAGACCAGGGATTGGCAATTCAAAATAACTACAGCCAATATTTATAATTTTTAAATCTGATTGGCTATAGTAAAGAAAGCAAAAATGAAAAAAAGGTCATTAAAATTAACAATTACCATTTATTTTAAATATTACATTTTACGACTGAACCAACATAATAAAATAAGTGCCTAATTCCTTTAGCTATGTTTACTATGCTGATATGAATATATATTATATATATATATATATATATACTATAAAGTGATTTAACTGGAGTTCAATACTAGAGAAAAATTTATCTTCATTTTAAGATCAACGTGATAAAATTAAATATTGATAAACGCTAAAATGTTATGAAATGATTTGGAAATGTAGCCAGGGCCAGATAAAAAAAGTATGTGGCCCGCCAGTTACCCATTCCTGTAATAAACAATCGTTATTCAACATTATGGTGTAATAAGGAGTTGTATTTTAATAATTATTATACATTTGAAAACAACGATTAACTATATTTAAATATTCAAATTGTAGAGCCCTGGATAATTTTAATTTCTGATCCATAACCAAATTCTTATGCAGCATTAATTTTATAGTATAAATAAAAAATCAGTAGTCATAGTTAAAAATGCTTTTAACATAAAATTTACTATATTTTCGAATCTATTTATCTTGCTAAAAACTATATCACCTATACATTCTTACTAATAATTTCATAATTTTACGGTATTCAGGGTAGGTTACCTAGGTACCTTATTCTGCAAGATATTCTTCTGAAACCGTAAAAATATAATTGTTTTAACTTAGAAACATTTTTAGTTATAATGTTATTACTTTCTGTAAAAGTATTCAAAAATAAACAGTAGGTACTTATTTAAGTAGTATAACAATAAATCTGACATTTTAAAAAATACATATCTGGTAAAATGTAAATATATTATTCTTTTTGTTGGTCGATATTATCTAATAATTAAAAAAATGTAATTATTGCAACATGGTTAATGCATAATAAACTTAATTGAAATCGTGTGCTTTTATGTTCATATAGGTAAATATTTTTTCTCAATGCAAAACACATACAAATGAATTCGACGACTGCATAAAAAATGCAATCAACAGTGTCAGACCATATTTTACAACAGGTATTTTATTCATAAAATTTATACGCATAACATAATGGTCCTCGCATTAAAAGGTGAATCAACTAAGGGTAGGTTAGTGATTTTGATACATAATAGTATATCAAAAAGTATGCTTGAATATCATGAAGAGCAAAACTGAAATTCAATTAAACATTGCAACCTATATAAATTTAATATGTACACATATAAATAAATAAAATGATAACATTTTAAATTATATTCTACACAGGTGTACCAGAACTTGGAATTCCTCCCTTCGATCCATTTTTTGCCAGTGAAGTGAAGCAGAGTAGAGGAGCTGGTTTATTTGGATATAAGTTAACATTATACAATGTTACTGAGAGCGGGTGGAGACAATCGGAAATAAAAAAAGTCAAGTAAGCACCATTGGCTGGTTAAAATGTATTGCTATTTACATAATTTTTATTTCCAGGACAAACTTCAATACGAATACAATTAAACTCACGCATTATTTTCCTGAAAAATATTTAGAAGGTTACTACGAAACAGAGAATACTATACTGCGACCTGGAGTCACAACAGTAGGCCAATTCAATTTGACTTTGTGTAAGAATTTTAAATTTTCAATTGTTAAATCGTGATATTTCGTAACGGATCCTTGATAAATATTTTAAAATAAATGAGTATTTATAGATTCAAATAACAATAATTTTTTTGTCTCTAAAAATATTTGTTTAGATGATTATGTACAAACAATGACCATGAGCAAACCAAAAAACACAAATCAAATTAAAGTAGCCGTACAGCTCCAGGAAATTGGAAATATGTCTTTACACATTGGCAATCTTTTGCGAGGAAGAGTCATAGTTGGTGAGTAAAAATTAATATCTAATATTTTCTTTTTTTTTTATAACCAGATTCTACAGATTTAGAAACCTAGAATCTAAAAATAGTTTTAGCTAACTTATATAATACAACATATTCATTAGATATCCCAAATATCCATTTTATATCCAGTACATTTTTAACATTATATGGATATCTACAGAGGAGGATTTATTTCGTATGATGGATGTTAACTTGCGTTTATTAGATATTTAGATTAAGTTCAAAATGCACCCGGCAAAAAGTTATTGTATAATTTAAACATAATAATATATCATCTACATACAGTTTTATCTTCAATTATAGGATATATTGCAATAGATCACCAGCAATAATACCATTCTAGCATTTTAGTTCATAAGATCATAATTGCTTTAATAATTAAATTAATAACGATAAATTAAAATATGTGAAAAAATGAAGGATATAAAACTATTAAAACTTACTCAGAGGTTATGGTAAGAAATTAAAATTTTAATTTAGATATAACACCAAGTTTTTTAAATTATTTTTAATATGCACCGATAAAAAGTGTAGGCGTTGAACATACTTTTTCATTATATAAACATACTTTAAGTAATATACAGTACAATTTTTAAGAACACAATTTAGAGATGTATATAATTATAAATTTTAATTCCGAAAAATTATATATTTTGTAAATGTAATATTAATATTCATAATATTATTTAAATACGTAAATAATGATTATATATTTGATATGATTTTACTATGTAATTTTAATGTAGTTTTCATTGCAATTTTTAGATATTTTTAACGCAATTATATCCGGTCTTTAATAATAATATAACAAACATATTAATTTTAAGAAATATCTTAAGGATACCCATTATATTTTGCACTTATTGAACAAATTAGTTTAAATAAGTTGGTGAACTATATCTAACATACATCACAGAACATAGTTTAAGTAATTTTCAATAGGTGGAACTTCAATTAAATTGTCTACCAGAGGAACATACAGAGAAAATCAAATCCTGTCATTGCGGTAGTTATGAAAATGTATTGGTTAATTAATCACCCATCACTATAGGTAGTATTCGATTATCACTGGGGTCATGGGCGCAATTAGAGCCTAAATATTGGAGGTGCTGAAATTGTTGAAAATAAAATAAAATGGTATTTAACTGTAATTAATATAGATTATATAGATCTGAAAAAAATAGGAGTCCTACATTTAAACTCAGGGGTACTAAAAACCTTATTGCGTCTTTGACCGGGGGGGGGGGGGCACTAGTGCCACGTACTTTGTATTTTAAAATATGCTCTGATACGTCATATTGAAAGATATATCTCAACTTTCAACGAATCACTTTAATAAGATCTTTAATATATTTTTAATGTTTTAAAACCACTTATTATCATAAGGTAAGGCTGTATCTCTAAGGCGGTATTTCTTGTGATCCCATGGTACGTTATTTTGTGTATAACTATGAAAATGAGTAATTTTTTATGATCAAAATGTTTTCGCAAAGTATATGTTTAAAAAAACATAGTCAACATTTTTAAAATCAATAGCACAAATTATGGTTTTAAATCACATTCTAAGTGAATTATTCTAAGTAATTGAAATGTTATAATAATTTATAAATAATAAAATTTTTGTTTTTAACAGAAAACGTTTTGGATCGAATAATAAACGCCTCATGGAGAGTTGGTTTACCAGTGGTGAAACCACTTATTAATGACCTTGTGGCATCAGCTTTTACAAAAATTTGGAATGATGCTTTTAATAATTTTGATTTTAATTTAATTCTTCCTTAAATTATCTGCAAGTTCGTATATTATTATTATTTTTGTCTTTATTATGTAAGTATATGGTTATTAATCCTTCGTCTGTACACTAGGGGTCTTTTATGGCACAACTGAAATTTCGAAAATGCAATTTTTTGAAATATCGTCATTTTTACAATATTATAAAAAATGTAATTATTAAGGAATCGTAAAACAAACTTCAGGATCTTAAAGAGCAACCCTCAATTAGTAAATGTAAATTATTTCAGATTTTTCCTAAGGGTTTTTAGTATTAAAAACATGTCTGTCCATTTATGAACCAGTGTACAGACGACGTACCAAAAAATAAGTGTACAGATGAAGGGTTACGCATTCATTATTAAATGGAAATTTAAATGTTTTTGTAATTTATATATTATTCATTTTCATCAATCACAATTATATCAATCCTTTTTTTTATATCATAATTATATAAGACTATAGGCAAGGCCGTATCTGGGGGGATCCAAGATGTTTGGACCCCCCCAAAATTTCTTCATTATTTTACGAATGTTTAAAATAATTATTTATTTAAATACCAACATAAATATTTTCAGACAAATATGACTTAAGCTCCAATTAACCATTGACTGCTTTTAGTTTTATAACATAATATCATATGAAAACTTGATATAAATTTTAATAAAAGAAGATTAAATCTTTTTCTGTCTTATTTTTAAAAAAAATATCAAAAGTTAAAATCTAAATTCAATAAAATTACAATATACACGTTTTGGACCCCTCCCGAAAAAAATTCCTAGATACGGCCTTGGATATAGGTATAATTTAATATTTTATAAAATGTATTAATTATTTATACTTTGTATGTATTCTGTGTTATAATTGTAATATATTAATATGTAATAAAATGTAATCAGCAAAATGCTCAATGTTTTCAATAATAAAATAATAATAAAAAAAAAAAATTATAAAAATTAAAAATTAAAATCTTTATTTTTTTCCAAAATACATTAGTTTTGAAGTAAGATTTGCACAAAATTAAGAAAAAAGCATATATTGGATTATTCCATTACAGTTTTCAAAATATATTGGAATAGTGAATCTAATTGCAAATATATTATTACTAAAATATTAAATTAGTTTAATAAAACTTACAATGTAAAACCCACCAGGTTTTAAATTATTTTTGTTTTCAATATAAACAGTAACCATCATAATATTTACGTGATCATTTTATATACTAATATTATACTAGAATTTGTATTCCAAATGATACATTTATCTCTAGAATTAGTAAATGTGGTTGAGATGATGATGAGAGAGTTACTATAGTCACTTAGAAAATGGATAAGAACAATTGCATAAAATAATTGTTTAGTTATCTAGTCTCAAGGTAAGAAAGTGATATATTATTATTTAATAAAAGAATTCAGTTCACGAAATATAAAGAGATTTTTAAATATTATTTATAGCATACAGTTCTATACAGCAATTTAAATAAGTAGAAATGCTACTCATCTATTTTTTTTCATAGAAAAACTCAATAAATAATTTAATTCTTAAAAAACATGCTCTAATTTATATTCATTTTGGAAAAAACATAATCTATATTAAAATGAACGATAATATACTAAATACATTTGTTATACATAAATAAATAATATTTAATATAATTGGTATAATGTTGAACACTTGGCCAAAAATAAGTTAAATTATAATTTGAACACATATTATACATTTTTCAAATTTAATGTATGTATATATAAAATAAATATAAATATTAGTCTGACAAAACTAAATACCTAAAAAATTTCTTCAATTTCTTCATCATCTTCAATATTTTCTTCATTATTATCTATTAATAAGCTATCAATATTAGAAGTATCACTACTATTGTGCGAAACTAATTTATGACCATCTAAATGTTTTGCAGTTTTGAAATGTCCATGACATGCATCACAGAAGTTAGCTACTCTATCTTCTAAATCTCGATCTTTAAACGACCAATAAACACTATCTACATGCTCATCTGAATGTTGTTTCATTTCCAACATATCCAAAGCTAAATAACTGCAATCTGAAGCAGTGCATCTAAAAAAAAAAATAGTTGATAATGTTATTAAATATATAAATGATTAATGATGCATTAACATTGTTAGACTTGCCTTATAAATTTGTTACGTAGCAATTCTTCTCGCCATTTGGTTAAATGATTATATGGTATATCATAAGATTTACGTTTCATAGAATGTTTTCCTTCATATTCTTCATCATTCTCTTCATTTTTACGTTTGACAGATTCTTTATTTTCAGGCAGCAATTCTAAACCATCTTCTGTTTCTACTAATTTAAAACCACATTCCTCCTCTGTTAAGTGTTTATAACCTTCTTCATGATGATGTAAAAGATGAGTTTTAAGTTTATTAGAAGATGTAGTCCTACCACCACAAATAGAACATTCAAATTCATCATCTAGATATGGTTCGAAGCACGTAGCAAAATGATCATTCATATCATCCACATCAAATGTCATATATTTGCAAGAATTATGATTGCAATGCACATAACCGTTTTTTAAACCCATTATCCATGTTTTTATCTGAAAATCGGTAGGACTATTAACATTTACTTCGGAACAGATAGATTCTGAGTCAGCTAAATCTTCTTGAATTTTCCATTGGGAATATGTAACTATTTTGCTAGCAGCATTTATAGTACTTGATGTTGGATTTCCATACTGACCCATTGGATAAGATTGAATTTTATTATCTTCATCAAAATCATCTTCAATTTCCTGTTCCAAATGAGAACACATTTTATATTAGTATCTATATTGAATATTTTAGTAATGGTGAGCATGCATTTTCAACAGTAAAATTTTTTTAAATTATATTCAATACAATTACGTAGTTTAAATTTTACAAGTCAGTGACATAGTTATAGTGAGATAGGGAGGGCACTATGAGTTCTATAATTATAAGTATGCATTTTTGTATAATTATTTTACATCAGTATAATCAGATATTATGTATTGAAAGATTCTCAAGGATGAAGAATAGGAAAACAGATTTTGTTTTAAAAAATGCATACTCAAAATTCTTATTAAAAAAATCACAATTTGACCTGTGTAGTAATATGGTATACAAAATTGGGGTTCTGCAAAACAAAGAATATCAAACTCAAAGTATCAAGTGAGCCAAATATATTGGATAGTGAACTACGTGGGTCGCATATGAAAATTTAACAAAAAAATTTTTTATATTATTATATATGTATACATATAAAACAATCAATAAAACTCACTTGATTACATTTGTTCAGAATATAATAACATATAAATAAAATATAGGTACCTGTTTTATTGGAAACAATAAATCTTTATGGTGATTGTTTTGGTGAAACTGTAGGGCTTGTTGTGATGATGTATAACCCTTACAATGGCGACAAAAAAACTTAGATGATGTGTCAGGATCTTCACCCAAACACTTTTCATAGTGTAACTCCAGTTCAGGTATTTTGTAACTAATAAAATGGCATTCAGGCATAAAGCATTGGGTGTACCCACGTGTCTTAATATCAGTTGACCATGACGCCAATTGTTGTTCAGTGAGTGTAGGCTTTATCACGATTGACAATACATCCGAATCCTTATGATTGTTGCTCTTATGGTAATCAAGTGCATCTTGGGATGTAGTTTGGCCACCACATGTGGGGCATACAAAATTACCAGCGATTTCTCCACGGCATGTTTTAAAATGTTCTCTCATGTCGTCTATGCAATAAGCAATGTAACGGCAGTGTTGAAGATGACAGCGAACAAAACCATTTTTTTCCAACATAATTTTCCATGACTTTATATGCACAGGTCTACTGCTTCGTTTCCTGAATAGCCCTTGAACGGGCGTTGCGGGGTTAGCTATAGTAATGGTCACTTCCTTAGACATTTAGCTAGAAATTAAAAAAAAAAAATGTATTTAACAAACAAATGAAAATTACAATTGTTTTATAAAATTACTCAAAGCGTAATAATTCAATTGTCAAAAAAGAAATTTTCAATTAATAATTTAAAATTATGTGTCTATACGACAGTTAGTTTTTTAATTTTACATACACAACATACATAATTTAACTAGATTGGTGGTGATTACTGAAGTGGGAATAGCACAACAGTGGGATACACGGATATCAAAATATGTTTTATATACGAAAACATTTGATTGAGAATTAAGTCAACAAAATCTCATATATTTATCCATGGATTTTAAATGATTTAAGGTTATGTTAGTAAAAAAATTAAAATGAGAGAGTACTATGAGAAATGTTGGGAACCACTGGAATTTGTTATCACTAGTTGATACATCATAAATAACACGGACTAAAATAATATAATGTATTGTCTTAAAAACAATCTTTGAAGACCGTGATATAATATAATAATGGATTAGCTTATTAGTCCGTGATAAATAGTATCTATCTATAATGAGTAACAGCATAACATAATCATAAACTAATCTATTCTGTGATCAAATCTTGTTATTAACCAAGTACACATTTGTAAATTTCAAAAACCTAGTAACTTTTATTAATGATTTATACTTTTGCATTTCGCATACGTACACATAAATTAGCGATATTTTTTACATATTAGACATGTATTTTATGAATGATACGTTTTACGAAGGGTTAACTATTGGTATATTAACTGGTATTACTCTTAATGTGATCAAAAATTATATTTTTAAAAATAAATATATAAATCGTGATACAACTAAACTAGATGTAACTGATGAGGAAATTCGAAGTGAATATAAATCCTCGACAAATGAAAATGAAGAATTTAAAATTGCATTATTGGTTCGACATGATTTAAAAATGGGAAAAGGAAAAATTGCAGCTCAAGTAAGATACACTTATAAATACATTTTGATAGTTAACATTTTATTATTTATGATTTTATTTGAAAATATACTTTTTGAGATGAAGAACGATAATTACCTAGTTTAAGAATTTAATTTTTAGAAGTGATATTGACTTCTTATTAATCTTATGTTTAAACCTATTATATAGTTCTTTTACAACCTTATTTACAATTTATGTATGTTTTTGGCGCAGTATGTTTATTTAGTAAAATAATAAAAGTAAAATGTATTTTGTGTTTTTCAAATTGATTTTATTGTACCACTGATTTGAACACATATCATTAAATAAACTTAACTATCAACATTAAATTAATATTATCCATAGTATATCCCATAAGAATAATTTAAATTATTAAAAAAATCATAAATATTTTAAAGAAAATAAAAAAATACAATTCACCAAATAATATTGTTAAGTATTGTATGAAGTATCAAAATAATTTATTTACTGAATTTGCTAAAATTCTAAACCATAATCCTAACAATGTAAAAATTGTTTTTAAAACTAATAATAATTTAATCAAATACATAAATAATAAAACTAAACTTTATCGAATATCCCTCTTTTTTTTAAAAATGCTGGTATATATAAACTTAAATGTAATTGTAATAAATATTATATAGGCAAGACAAATATACATTTTATAATAAGATACAAAGAACACATTTTTGTAATAAAATTAAAAAAGACTGCTCTAATTTAAATTTTGTTAAACATGTTTTAGAAAATAACCATAATATATACTATATCATCGAAAATTTATACATTTGCAACGAAATAAAGAAAAACAATTTTTAAAAATATTATAAATGTACATAGGTGAATATCATGGAGGGCTTAGACCCTCAAAAAATTGAAACATTGTTAGAAATTTTGTTCATTGTTTTTATGATTTACTTATTATTATCTGTTCGTTTTTTTTAAAATACTTAAAATAACAAACTATTTACAATAGCATTAACAATACCAATTACATAATTTGGCTACTTGCGAAAGAAGTTTCAGTGCAATGAAAAAAAAAACTTGGCTAAAGACATTGTTGGTTCAAGATAGGTTCAGCAATCTTTCAATACTATATATTGAAAAAGATAAAAAGCGATGATATTTTGAATATCTTTGCTAATACGAATATTAATTATTTTTAAATATACGTTATTTAGTGTTTTTTTTAATACAATTTAAACATATCTATATTTTTAATGGTAATAAGTTTTACTTCTAGATGGGAAGGAGGTGTGGGGGTGAAGCCCCTGTGGGTTATTTTATATTGAATTATTATAGCCCCTCCAAAAATTCAACCAAATGTCCGTCTATGTAAATATACAAACCGATTTTAAAAATAATTTCTTATTTATACATTTTAAATAATAATAAATATTTATAACCAAAGTATTTATATTTATTAAAGTATTTAGGTGTAATAAGAACTCATCTTAAATCATTTTTCGTGTTACAATAAATTATTTCTATGTAAAACGACTAATTTTTCTCAATTTAAGTATTCTTTCCTTTATTTTTTCATGTTCAGTTGTAATTTGAATGACTGTATATATCTGATCATGAATTTTTAATTTAAACTGATCATACTTAACAAATATAATAATATTCTAGGCTAAACATTTATTTATTTCTCTTTCTAAACTATTTTTGTTTATTTATTTATTAAAATATATTTTTTTGAATTAAGATACAAAATTAACATATGATCAACATTAATCCTTAATTTACCAATGTAAAAATTAACCTTTTTTTTATATTGATTTTACTTTGCGCTTAATAATTAAAAATAACGACCTTCTCGAACTTTAATACTTATGAAAATCTTAATTATAGTTTATTCTCCAAGAGAACATAACTGGGTGGCTACCAAAATTCGTCTTTTTCTGTGCATTCCACCACTTTTCAGCGTGTTCAAATATCAGTAATCGCATGGTGGGGGAAATTATAGTTATGGCAGAGCGAACCCATTGAAAAGCGGTGAAAATGCGAATGAGTTGTGTTCTCTCAGCAAACAGAGTATAGTTATACTGTTGCATAAAATAAAGTTTACAAAAAGTATATTAATCATTGTTTAAAACTGTTCTTCAATGTAAGGTATATGTATTATTGTATAGTGTTCACATGCAATTGTGCACTGTTATGAAAAAGGCTTAAGTTCAAAACCATTTGAAATAAAATCCTGGGAGTCAAACAACAAGCCAGTGGAAATATTCAAGATAGCAGATGAAGAAACTATGTTAAATTATCAACAGTTAGCAAATGAAAATGGATTCAATAACTATATAGTAGTAGATGCAGGTCGCACACAGGTTGCACCAAGGTCAAAAACTGTAATGGCTGTAGGCCCAGTTAAAAAGAAAATGATTGATTTGTTTACTCAAAATCTTCAAGTTTATAGTTAATTGGTTGTTATTAAATTAAGTAAATTTATGTTTTATTTTTGTATTAAATTAATTATTTAATATTTTTAATAAAATTAACTATGATTGTTTTAGTGTGCAGTTTTATCAGTAAATGCATATAATAAAAGTAAATTATGCGGACTACCCTCAAAATGTGCTAGAATTGTTTTGAAAGTACCAGATTTAAAAACTTTGACATGTATTCAAAAGCAATGCAAGTTATTTGATATTCATACAGCTATGTTTACAGAAAATGATGAAGTGACTGTCTTAGCTATTGGTCCGGCCAATGAAGTTTCTATTAATGCACAAGTACATAATTTAAAGTTATATTAGGTAATTAAAAATATTCTTACCCAATAGCTTCAGTTTTTGTATTTGACATTTTTGAAATATTAAAAAAAAAAAAAAAATAATAAAACTTGTCTTTGAGTTATTCCATACTGGAACTGAGGAAATTTATAAAGTAATAAATAGTTTATGGTGGCCTGTTAATTGTTTTAGCTCATAATAAGTATAAAAATTCAGGTAAAATATATAGATTGTATTAAATAAATAACATACTTTTCCAAATAAATCTGACTAAAATTTGATTTGTAAATGATTCCATTCATCAGCTTAATCAGCTGATTTTAAATATAAAAAAGAACCAATTTTTCATTATATTATTTTTTATTATTTTCTTCAAATAGTTTACCAACAAAATATCTAGATTCAGTGAAAAATTATTTTATTGTTATTGAAACTAAACCTACACATATTTTCATCTGTATCACCAATGTGAATCTAATGACTTCTAATGTGTTTCGTTTTAGAATCAAGAAAGTAACTAAAAATGAACAAATGTGTTGTTAAAGCTAAACAATTTAACACATTCAACTTTATATTAAACTCTTTATCTTTATTTTTAAACATATAATTTGGAACTAGATAGAGCATTTAAAGAGTGGTAATCAAAAATCTCAGAAGTAAAAAACAAATATTGTCATTAGGTTTTATTTTCAAAAATATAAAAAAATGCTATATCAATACAAAACTGCTACTTCTACTGTTTTCAATCAATTGTTAACAGGTTCTCAATTACTAAAATATATTTAAAATTTACTACAACAGAATTAAAGACCAAAGTAGGGTCCTGTTATCTTACTAATCAATTTCTTTCTGTAGTTGAAGTAATCATTCATCCAACATTTGTTGAAAACCTTCAAGCCTTCCACTAAAATCTGCTCTTTGTGAGGTTAGCCATCTAGTAAACTACTAAGTATATCTAATTTATAAGAAATTCGAAATCTCAATACAACACAAAAAAAACTATAAGAATT
The DNA here is from genome assembly GCF_003268045.1 of Sipha flava. NCBI lineage: Eukaryota > Metazoa > Arthropoda > Insecta > Hemiptera > Aphididae > Sipha > Sipha flava. The sequence goes on along the minus strand of NW_020273159.1, from coordinate 1,547,518 downwards.
GTTTAGAAAACTTAAAATGATTTATCATTTAAATATACTAAATAATTTAATTATTTTTTCAAATTTAACAGGAATTTCTTCAAAATATTACACCCAATTACAAAAAATTTTTAGAATTCCAATAACTTAACAAAAGTTTTGATAAAAAAGTCCATAGACATTATACAGGTCAATTCAACAATAAAATAACTGATTAAGTAACATATCACCGCAAAAAATAATTTAATTTATTTCAAGCACTTTGAAGTTATATACTTCAGTCATTACAATAAAACTCACTAGATGTGTCCCTTAAATCTTCATGTTTTTTAATCTACCATTAATTTTACAAATTGTAAATACCTACATTTTTAATAATACAAAAATTACAAATAAATTAGTACATAATAATTATTGTGTATTAATTCTTTTAATTAAATAGTCAATTTTAATAGCAATTGGAATTAGCAGTTAATTTGATGACAAATAAGACTGATAAAATACACCAACTGAAAGAGACAGAAACCATGCAAAACATATCCACCATGTAGCAAATCCAAATATTCCTCTATAGACATCCACTGTTAATACCTAATATATATATATATATATATATATACACATAATATAAAAAATAATTTATAATTTAATAAATTAAAAAATATTTACTTGTTTTAATGACTGAATAGAAAAATATGTTATATTTGGTTCAAGTATTGAGTTTTGAGTATTATTAATTATTGTTGAGGAAGAATTGGTAAAAACTTGGAGCCAACTAAAATTGCCTGTTCAAAATAATAAAAGTAATTTGCAGTGCTATTGATTTCATATGAATATATCAATATAGAAATTTCATTACCTAATGTTTTATAAAAGAATATGAAGAACAACATCATTACAAGTGGTATAATATATTGTAGCACTACAACACATGTATAGTAAAAAATCACAGACACCTTAAAATGAAAATTGAATAAAAGATTAAAACAAGAAATATATTGAAGTATAAACAAATTTTACTTGTTTTTGCAAATCTTTGTTGGTAATTCGTCCAGCTTCTTTTTTTTGTTGTATCAAACGCTCTTGAGCCATGTTTAGATAAGCTTGTATGAATATGGGCATCAAAAATAGTCTTTGGAATACGACAAATACTACAGCCCAACATCTTAAACTTTCAAATTGTTCAATTGTCATCCTTGAATTTTTAATTTTTTTATTACAATCAGCAAGAACTTATTATTTAAAACTGATTTTATTTACAATGGTTTATTTGATCCAGAAGTATTTTTTGCAGTAAACAAATCTACACCTATAGGCTTTACCCAAAGTAGAACAAGTAAAAAATGAGTTACTAAACTAAAATTCATTATACTTTTAGTAAATCTTGCGCTGTAATGCAAACATTTGGCATTTGTTTCATTGGATTTACAATATCTATAAAAGATATTTTATCAAAATAATAGTATTTTCATAACAAAATGTACTGTAAATACTTCAGGCAATCCCATTGCATTTTGGCTGAACGGATTCCAGGAAATACAAACATTGCACCTGTCACTGCACACCATATAGCAAGACAAAATTTTACTATTAATTTTGAGGCAGGTCCCCTTAAAAAATATACATTTGCTTATATTATTTATACATTTATTATTGAAAAATATGTAATTACTGTGAAGATAGACCATGATTATGTAAAAACTCTGTGGAGCTTTCATTAAAGCTTTTGTATGCAGTATCCAATCGTACATCAAGTTTAGATTCGTCAATGACTAAAACTATCATAGCAATAACTAAATAAACAAAAGCACCAACAATAACTGTTGAACGTTCACCAGAAGATTCAAAACCACCACGAAAATATTCTAAAGTTAAAGACATAAGGATTTTGCTAAACATTTAAAAATCAAGGAAAAAATAAAATTGTTAAATAAAAAAATCAAGGAAAAAATAAAAGGATACAATGCAAAAACTATAACAATTGAACACCACAGCATACTCAGATTAATTTCATTTTCAATTGGAGAGTAGTAAGAATATATTTCAGTACTTAAGTATACCAAAGCTGCGTATAAAGAAAAATTTGCGAGCCACTGATATTCCATGAAATATCTAAGCTGAAATAATTCATGTTCTTGAATAGGTTGGCTTTCCAACTAAAACATAATTTGGTATTTAAATCAAATAGATTATACACACTAATTAATATACATATTTATATATTATTGAAATAATAAGATAATACTCACTTCAATAGCTAGATTTTTAGGTATCTGAAATATATCAATATTATCATTTTGCCCATTAATAGGTCGTTTATTTTGTTTTGAATCTTTTTTCTTTAAACCTAATAACTGCCTAAGTTCTTTGTCTGTTGGATGTAAGTACCGAACTAGCCTGAACAGAAAATATACATTGTTAATTACGATTAAACATAATACATTAAAACCTAGAAATAAAATCTATTTTTTAAAAAAATAGATTTTTTTTTTGTTCTTTATTTTAATAGGTTAATAGTGAATTTCTATCAACTAAAAATATAAATACATATTGAAAACATGTTATTTTTAATTAAAATTAAAATTTTATACAGTAAAACTTCCAATTAACTGTCCTGGAGGAACCATAAATGACAGCTATTTAGAGGTGATCGTTATTGAAAGTTTCACTAAACTTAATAAGTTATTAAATATCATCTCATAAGTTGATACTATATGGGTTCAACAAATATTTTTGTTTAATGTTTATCTATTTTTTATCGAAACATATATCTGTTGTTGAATCAGTATGCTACCAGCTAAATATAAATTGTTAACAATTAAGTTTACCCCTATGCAAGAAAGTTATTTGACTTATTATTGTAAAAATTTTATAAACAAATAAAATTAAAACAAATAATAAAACTTCAAATGTACTCACATTGAAGTCATCTCCCAGCTTTATTATTTATAATTTGAACGGGTAAACCGAATGTTAACTATAGGTAATAAACTTAATAATTTTGATTTTTTTTTCAATTCTCAGAGTTAAAAAATTGTATGAAAAATAATTGTAATTTATAGTTTATAATTTATTTATTATCTTAAATACTTATGGTTGCATTTTACAACTCATCTTTATTATGTATGTTAAAATTACTTTATTCATGTACTTACTAATTATCTCTGTACTCTATATTCACGGCCGTTTATTAAATATAAATAAATAAATAAAATATACACTCACCCTGTTGAACACAATGTCCATCGGGCAAATGAATAAATTGCACTAAGACGGTGTATCAAATTTATGGCAATCATTGTAATAATTAGTTGGATACCCAATAAAGTCTAGAACAAAATAAAACATTAAAATTACTAAGAGTGCACTTCACGTGGATAGTCAAAAATAGATATATACTTATTAATGAATGAACATGTATAAATATATAGATGGTTTAAATAATTAATCTTATTATTTATATTAAACATAAGTTTAAAATATAACAAAAATAATAGAAATTATGATAGCAAAATTATAATACACAATTTGTCACAGAAGAAATTGTTCCTACAGCTAATTTATAGTATTTTATTATTTAAATTTTTGATATTAATTTTATCAAAAAATATTTATAAAAATATTTACTGCCTTTCATAAAACCATCAATTTAATTGAAAATTAAACAGTTAACTAAATTGATCATTTATTAAAATCTTAACTATAAATAATTTATAGCAAAATAAATTTAAATACAATTTAAAAGATTTTCAAACCCTAAAATAAAAAAAAACCTATTTTTTCTTTAAATTTGATTGAGTCCAAACAAATACCAAATACATCAGCCAACCAATATCCTACATGGCTTGATAATATTGAAAATCGATAGACGTAATGTACATAGAAAATAAATAAGTTCAGCAAACGTAATTAGAATGAAATTATATTACTGCAAAGAAATTCAAATAAATATATAGCATTAATATTGCATTGCCAGTAGCAACGAGCAAAGGCTTAAGATCTCCTGAAAGCAATAGGTTTTCCAACATTACATAAAAAAAACAAAACACCAACAGAAAAAATATCATTAACCTATGTACAGTGTAATTAATTAAATACCAAAACGTTAACCCATATGAAATATTATTTACCGCCATTATGTCGCGTAGATGTATAGACAACCAGCGTCGCTGTGAAAACTAAGAACGGCCTGGATTGGCTATAAATAGAATACCGGACTCGGTTTAGACCGGCTGGATCCTAAATCGGTCATCGATTGTTACACTTTCGTCTAACAACACCTTATTCAACGTCCGACACTTTTCATATGTGTGTTATACGATCCTCAAGAAATCGACGAATTTTTAAGCAAGATTTTCTCTATTACAGCAGCGGTCGTGCGACACTCATTATAATATAAGCTTTACAAACGATATGGACGATTATGGTGGAATATTCAAAATTCAAACACTGCTTTGTTTGTCAACACGATTAAAATAAAAAGGTTTTCTAGACTACCGGAGTACCGGCAGCAACAACAGCTGCAGCTGACATGCGTGAATAAGTTTTATTTACTTTTTTTTTTATCAATAAGGGAACCCAAAATGATTTTATCAGAGTAATGTACAGAATAATATAAGCAAATGTTAAAACTAACCTATAATTTCGGCGTTACTAACTTTGTATCACTTAATCTATAACGCAACAGTCCATTGAGGTTTGTTTTTCACTATTTTCAAATACGAAATATGTTATAATTTTTCATCATACTTATATTTTGTAACAAAACCCGTAACCATGTTTAGAAGTGGCTTTATAAAAGTAAGTAAACATCAATCGAACAATACTTAATTTTTGTCAAGTAACTATTAAAATCTACATTGTACCAACGCGATATTTTTTTTGATTTAGTTGAACAAAAAAGAGCAGCCAGAAGAAAAAAAACCAAAAGCATCTGATGAAAGGGGTGTCGTGTACCTGGGACATGTTCCCCATGGTTTTTACGAGAATGAAATGAAACTTTATTTTTCACAGTTTGGTGAAGTTACAAATATCAATATTCCTAAAAGCAAGGTAATTCAAAAAATCACATGCCAATCAAATACATTTTTATCAAAATATATTTATTTTTTTTATTCTCTGTGTAAATAAATTAAATTTAATGCAAATTTGTATTTTAATATTAGTAATTAAAATCAAAATACCCTAGTTTTTATTTTTTATTTTATGCTCAATCAATAATTTAAGTTCTCTTTTATACATTCAAGAAAAGATGATATATTAACACACTTATTAACAGTCTGTTAATAGGTATATTATAATGAAACAATACATTTACATTATACAATTTTTAATGCATTGAATTATTGACATATTTTTTATTAATTTTTTTTCTAATTTTTTATATATATTTAAAGTATCTATATATAATTATAATACATTTTTGTTAAATTATAGAAAACTGGTAAAGCACGAGGATTTGCGTTTGTTGAATTTAAGTACCCAGAAGTGGCCAAGGTAGTTGCAGAAACGATGAATAATTATTTGATGCATAAAAAAATTCTTGTCGGTATGAAAAAACAATATCTAATTATTGCAACAATAAATATAATTTCATATGTGTTTATATTTAAGCCAAATATCTCCCACCAAATCAAGTGAAGAGTAATACATTTTGGCGCAGTGACAAAAAGAATATTCCTCTAACTGCAAAAAATAGATCAATTCAAAGAAAGGCAATGGAAATACCATTAGATTTTGAAAAACAGAAGAAAATTAAATCTTCATTAGAAAAACGCGTGCTATCTAAGCAAAAAAAATTTAAATCCAAAGGAATTGAGTATGAGATACAAGTTAGTAAAGTTTTTTAGGCGCAATAAATTTTATTGGTAATATGATGTACTTTTATTTTAGATTTATAAATCCAATCCATCTATTAACATTGATGATTCAAAACAAATTGAGTCTGCAAGTGAATTTGAAGATAATAATGATAATATAACTTGTTCAGAACCAAATTCTGATATGGATAATACACTTATAAGCATTCCTGAAATAACTAAAAAAACTAAAGTAAAAAAAGGAAAAGGCCGTCAACTAAGGATAAATTCATAATATATGTTGTGAACTATATTTGTTTTTAGTTTTTATTTTTTGATAAAATTATATATTAACGACTAAATAAGAATTAGCCTTAACTTGATAACTTATTAATCTAGCTATTCCTGCTCCTTAAAGATGCTTTTTATGTATTAATACTATTATGAGTACACTGATAAATAATATTTAAAAAAATAATCATTCTTAACACATATTTTTATGTATATTTGTATTAGGGTAGTTCTTTAAATTTAACTTATTATATAGTGGAATATTTTATTTTTAAAAGTTATCACAGTATTCTCTTAATTTGTTTAGTAGTGTATCATGGGCTTTTATATACCACATGATTCCCAATACTAATAATATATTTTTTTTTATTTATCATTGCAAACTTAATCAATTACTACGAACTTTATCTGTGAACTACAAAATAATATAAATTAACATTATAATAAATATATACAGTACACAATAATATATATATTAGAAAAATCCATCTTCAATTATTTTATATTTTTTTATATATATTTTTTATTATAATTAGTTTATATATAATTCTTCCCAGTTCGTTACAAGATGGTCCAATTGATTCTAAAGTTATGACCTCTTGCATAAATTCTCTTATTGCCAATGATAATCTTAACAATTGTTCTCCCATATATAGTTCAGTCATCAAGTTATTTGCATCCATCATATGTTCAAAGAAACATGGTAATTTGATTATATTTCCTAATACTCTTGTCCCTACTTCCATGTGTTCATTACCTCCCAAAAATATGTGTATGAAACTTTTATGTATAATCAAATTATTACTGCTGCAAGAATGGGTGTAATATACAGGGGCAAAACTATGGGGTGAAAGATGGGGGTTTCATCAATTTTAAAGGATGTAATTTTTGTAATTATTAACAATTAATTTGATATTTTTAACTTTGTTAAATACTGTTATTAGATAAAAACTCAATAAGTATGATTGTATATTAGAAAAAAAATTCTTGAGAAGACTATTTGATTATTGGTTTATGATAAAGCATAATTTTAACATTTTCCCCATGTGTAAAAATCAAAGGATTTATCAGAAACATTAATCAATATTACAGCATCAGATAAAATGGTTACAGAATAAAACAATAAAGTAAAATATAAATATATAATATATTAAATAATTAGAAAAACCACTATTAGAAAATATTAAGCCTGTTTGTTTTTTCAGTTAATATGATTTGATAGTTGATCAGACTACGACTACAGTTTAAGAAACTCGAAAGATGAATAGGCGATAGAACAATAAAAAAAAAATTTTGTTGGTGTACAAATAAGTCATTAGTTATTTATAAAAAAATTAATAATTTGATGGTTGAAAATTATAATATGAGTACAGCCATACGAGTTACAATAAACACGATTATGTATCAGTGTGTTTGCTGTTTTATATAAAATTTATATTGGAAAATAATATAATATTACAAACAAAAATAGAAAATTGCGAGCATTGTCGTATGCTGGGCCAAGGATGATTCTCAGTATTTTGTTTTCAAACGACATGAATTTTTATTCCATTTTGCTTGTCAAAGGCCACACCTCGCATCCATATGTTAGCGTCAGTCTAATTATCGCTGTGTAGTGTAAATATTTAGTCAACGAAAAGGATGCCTTTTCCGCCTTGATGATTCAGCTATTTAATTCAATGGACCAGTCATTATTACTATTGATAGCGGCCCCCCAGATATGTAAATTGATGCACTTTTTCAAATGTATGCCCTTGAATCACTACATTTTCGACCTGGTTGTTTTCTGGTAATTAACAATACAACCACAAGCTCCATCACTTTGGTTTTACTATCATTTACATTTAGCCCTATGGTTTTTGCTTCGTTAATGAGGGCTGTGGTTCTTTGTGCCACGCTCTCTCCATCATCATCGTTTTAATATATTTTTAAAAAATATATTAAAATTCATGTTATGTAAAAGTGTAAAGTTAAAATTTTTATTACTTTTTAACTTGTCAATATTTTAAAAAGATGAAATAATGGAAGCGTAATAGACATGTATATAAATTATCTTTTGCTCAGTGACAATCTTTTTTTTTATCGAATTATAAGTAACAATTGTAAGGTATGTAATTTGATTAACATGAAAATATTTAATAAATGTAAATGGAATAAGACAACTTACAATAAACATAAGTTAAATGCTATAAAAAAAATAGAAAATAAACAAATAATATCAATGTATTCCTCGCATCATTCGTAATCTAGAATACAATTAATCATTTTGCATGTACAAAGTATACATAGTATAAATTAGGGCCGTATTTAGCAATTTGACATCAGGGAGCAACAACAAAAAACGCCTCATTATACCAAATACAAATTTCTTTCTGAAGAACAATTCACTGCTGGTATACACAAAAACATTCTAAGTGCAACGTCAACATTTGGATAGATTATTTGTAAATCCTTGGATATATCGACAGTACTCGACCGTTACCGAATATGTGTGTGTGTGTGTGACGTGACGCCGTTATTGGGGATATATGTATATTTTTTTTTGAGATACTCTTTTTATTTTGTAAAGAAGTTTCACTTTAAAAATATTAGATCATTAAATATTGAAAATATAAAAAAATTAGCCGCCCTCTTATATTCAACCGCCCGGAGCAACAGTACCCTGTAGCTCTCCTCTAAATGCAGCCCTGGTATATGTCTTAAGGCATGTACGCACTAGTGAATTTAACCGCGTTATCGAAACTTCGTATCAATTCGTCACTGCTGCGAATCACTTGCAAACGAGACGTTATTTGACCACTGAATAGATTCAATATATTCTGTGATCTAACAATGGGGTGAACTAAAACCACAAGTTACATTAAATAATTATGACTGAATATATAAATTAATATACGAATGTATACCTAAATACTCTGTAACTAATCGAAGACAGACTCGGCTTGCTAGTACCATTGATTATAGAATAAATTTTTATTCTATAATCAATGCTAGTACGTACGCGCCTTAACAGTTTACATCGATGTTTTATACATTATTATGCTATAAAATTACCTATACATATGTGCCGTTTGAAATATATTTATGGTGCAAAACGACTGTATAGCGATAAAAATTTGTAGCAATTATTTAGCAAATCAGAATACTATAAATTATGATTATTATTCAAGTAGTATTTGTTAAAAAAAAAAAAAAGTTTAAAAAAAATATAATTTTTAATTTTTGAAAACTTGTATGATTATACAGTAATAATATTAAACAATTAACGAAAGTATAATTAATTATAATAGTTTTAATAGGTACTTGATATATTTGAATTATAATTACACACGATAAAATGTCCAGTTAAAATTGGCATATTGTTACATGGACCTTCATTCAGTACTGTTTGTTTAATATAATGATTAACGATTAATTATACTTTCAAATGTAATATCAACCGGCAACAAGCAATTTAATTGTTTTATCGAGGACAAAGAAATGGACGCGATGTTTTTGTGTTTTTTATCTCATTGAGTGTCATTTATGTTTAAAGTATATACAATTATTATAAACCATATAATAACAACATTTTCCTTGGATAAATCATCAACGTGCCAAGTTTTAATTAAAAGTAAACTTTTATTTAATATGAACATGCTGAACAACCCAGTTTCGTCTTAGAAAACAGTTATCGACTAATGTCGAATTAAAAGTATCAATATTATTGTTTAGTGCGATTTAAACTGGTTTCCTAAATTAATTAATCTTAGAGCTTATTTTATCTAAGACTCTTAGTGTATACTATAAAAACTCTAAAGTGCTAATATTGATAAAAAATGCCCGTAAAATGTAAGATAATAGATTAGTTAATCATATAATTTCCGTAAAATTCTAACATATGTAATAGTTAAATTACAAATTAAATTAGTTAATTTAAAATGTATATAACTTTTAAATTTTTCTGCATTTACTTTTCTAATATGATCTCGTGACTCTAGGAGTACTATTTACAGGTGGTTTTTAGTAACATTAAAATTTATAAATACAAAATTATTGTTACATTCACAGATAGCTCTATTTAAAAAAGTTATAATAAAATATGATTTATTCAGAACTATAACTACCGTTAACTTAATCGTATAATCAAGAATATATTCTCTAAATAACGGTTTTATTGTAGGTCAAAAATTCAGTTCAAATACCATTTTTTATGAGTATAATTTTAGTAATTTGAAAGTCCATATGAGTTACACACCAAAATAAATATAAAAAAAAAAGTTTTATTTTTAAAAATTACTCCAACCATTTCACTAGTGTAATTCTTACAAATGTAATAATTATATAAATTCACTTTGGTAAAACAATAGTATTTTAACACTTACTAAAATTTAATCATTTTCATTAACCTAAGATAATTTTTATAATTTTATTAGTTAATACAATTTACTAAATTTAATGATACGCTTTAGTATTTCTACAAGTTCAGAATCGTATGCGATTTGAATGTTTTTAGATAAAAATATTCAGACTTATAGCATGGAACATTTTAAATCCACAAACCCGTTATAATAATGTTATGCTGTTAAAAAAATGTTATTCTGTATTCATTTATTTTTTTCTTGCGTAACAATTTTTATGTCATCCTTTATTTGTTTAGCATTTTAAACTTAAAACTTCACCTAAGTATATTAATTAGTGTGCCAATATAATTTTTAAATCTATTTTAGATATGTCATTGTTAATGTTATAATATTCTAGTTTATAAAAAAAAATTTTAAACGCATCACTATTATGAAATTATATATTATTATTTATTATGCACAACATTTTTATATAAGAATTTTAATGTTTGAATGTTTGCCAAAAATCACAAATATTTTTTTTGTAATTAATGAATCACAAAACTATCAGCTTTAATATTTAATATTTTAGGTTCAAAAATTGAATTAAAATTCTTCACAAGTTAAACAAAAAAAATATGTCAGAAACTGTTAAACGTTTTAACAAAATTTGTTGAATTATCTGTATGTTTATAAGAATTTTTAGTTAACGATATTAACTATTCATTTATCTAACAAATATTAACTATAGAAACTTGAAGCATAAAATTAATATTTATATTATATCTACATACATATTATAATTTTATCTTTGACTAAATTAATTTAAAACAAAATTTCAAAGGTTAAATCTACTTATGAGCAATTTGATTTTTGTTTTCAAAGTCGTTTAACCAACCAATAATTAGATACCTATATTATGTAGTAATATAAATTATCCTTATATATAAAGGCTAATCCATCTAAACTTCTTCAGTCAAAATCATATATTTTAATTTTAATTTGATATATTTGAATAAATTATATATTATTTGAATGAATTATGAATATCAATAATATATCACTTGACGTATTCAATATATTACGTATTTCATAATACATTGAATGATGCTTATAGTAGGGCTTTGCACCCGAATTAACCCGAACCCGTAACACCCCTAAAAATCCTTAAAAAATCAAACACCCAAAACCCATATAACCCGAATGATTTTTTTTTTTAAACACCTGAATTAACCAAAACCCCAATAAAATATTGGTTTTAACCCGAAATCCGAATAATTTTTTATTTTTCAATCTTTTTGTGACATATCATTTTGTATGTATTTTTTGTGGTTTTTTCAATTTTATCATTAGTCGTTTAATAGTAACATTATTATATATGAATAATTTCACAAATAATATACAAAATTGTTAATTAATCTAAATTTATCTAAATAATGACAATAGCAATATATCATATTGACAGGTGTGCATGAATGGTATGGTATGTTGAATGTTCAAGTGTAAACAATTAGGATATTATTTTTAAAATTATCCCAAGCGGAAATTTTATAGGAATAATAATTTTATTGGTCTTCTACCAATCACCGAGTCGTTATTTAATGCAATACTGTAAGTCTGAAATAAAATTGATGTCTTGCGTATGATTACCTAAATTGTTGTTCGCGTTATTCGTATTTGTTCAGTGTATGACGTGTAGAACACATGTCTATGGCGTGAATTGTCAATTTTAGTTGATATAATAATTTCATCGTAACATTCATAAGTACAAATTGTTATTATTTTTGTACTACGCTATGTCCTAGCTATTTTTTTTTATAATGCATTTTTAATGTGTGCACGCACCACAAACCATAAACGGAAATTTGGTGAAATTTGTGGGGGGGCTGAGCATTATTTACTTATCATACCTATAGATACCACTGTGCGGAATTATTTATTTTAATAAGGCAATTTACAAAGTTTAACAATTTGACATCTTTAATCAACAATTTAAACAAAAAAACAATTAGGTGCCTTATCTTAAACATTTTTAGAGTAGGTATTCTAAACAAAAATTATTAATTAATTAAACAACTTATACGGGTACTATTACATATTATTAATATTACATTAATTGAGATTGTTCCGAGTCATGACAAGAAGTTTGTAAAATCTTAAGAATTTTTTTTTTTATTTTACAATTTGAAATACACATCTTTACAACGTAGTACAATAAGTATATATGATATTATAATAGTAACATGATTATTTTGAATTAAGAAATCACCCATTGGTGACCCTTGGCTGGGAATAACGCCGTCTAGAGTCTAGAACTTCGTTTTTTTTTTTTTTTTTTTTTATAACAAGTCACGGCACCAGTTTCTTTTTAGACGACGCCGGGGGTTTCCCGGTATGGTTTTGAGTGTAGATGCTCTTTATCAATGGATTTTGGTGGGTTTGTAAGCGATTATGAAAGCGTTTGTAGAAATCTACAGATTCTTCTGTCACAGTTTTCATTGTGAGGTCTTTATGTAAGGTATAATTGGACACAAAAGGTTCCTCTGGTTAATTTTGGTACTCCAAGTAGTTTCATTATTCCTTCTCCTGAGACTAAAACTACTAAACGATCAACTGATTCTTTAGACATTAATTCTGCTAATATTTTACCGTCCCAATGAACTGTAAGTGCAACTTTAGGTTGAAAATCTTGTCTGATTTCTTTAGCTATATTTTGTCAATGTGTTCGTCTCATTCGACGAATTGTTTCTTTATTTAAAGCGATTTCGAAAGTATTTAAACCAATTGTTTTAGCTGCTAATATATATGTGGCATTACGATCACTAACTTTAGTGCGATCTAATGCTGATGCAAAAGTTCAATTAATTATATTCCTCGGACGTTTTCTAGGAAAATTTGGTAAAATATATTTTATTTCTTTTTTCACTATCACTTGTACTTTTCTCACTACTACTACTACTAATACATAATACTGAATGTTTTTCGGTTTCTAAACGTTAATTTTCTTTTTTTTTTCTTAATATTATTTTTAAGTTCTTTGCTATACATTGTTTTTCTGTAATTAACAATTTTCTATCTAATGCACCCATCGATCCTCGTCTACCCTTCTCTCTTTGTGTTTTCAAAAATTCTTTATCTTCTTGCAATTTAATTAAATTCATAGCATTAGCATGGGCAACATCAAACAAATCGTCTAAATTATATACAAAATGGTTCACTTTCATGACCTGTGTCTCTGTCTGGTCGCATTTTTTTTATTACTAATCCATTTCAAATGTAATTTTTTGATCTGATTTATTATATTATAATTTTGTTAAGTAGGGATTCTCGCTTTATTCCAAAAATCTAACAATTCATTCGTAGTTATACGAGCACTCTTTTGTATCGAAAAGTTATTTTTTAAATGGAAATTTAGAAAGCGGCCAAGTATTTGTCCATTTGATGGCAGTTTAGATCCAGTTAAAGTTTCACCTGAGGTGTCAATCAAATAAATACCACGATTTTTTTAATTTTTATTAGACATTATATTATGTACTGTATTAATATATTATATTGAAATATTTATTTAAATCAATTACTGTGTAAAATGTATATACCAATAATTTAAATCAATACGATTGAAAGGTCTGCAATCTGCATGTGTAAATAAGTGAATAATTGATTGTCTTCACAAAAAAAATACCAAATTTAACTTCACTTTAATAATAACAAACAAAATTTAACTCACTGGCGTACGAATACTAGTAGAAAGACACGAGTATTAACAATTTAATAGTTAATATCAAATGCATGGATAAATAATAATCAAGTTTAATAATAAAAATGTAGATAATCAGTTTTATCTTGAAAAGTAGGAACCTCACAGAAAATCATATAAGTATAAAACTTTGATACGCGTGAACGACCTCGAAACATGTGATTATCTAAATTATATTTTTACCTAACTTAACTATTTAATACCATATAAATCAATATGATGAAGTAAGATATTGGAAAAACAATTTTTTTTTAGCCTATATAGTTGAGTGGCACCCTAAAAGACAGTCAATATATTTTTTTTATTTGCCTTTGTTAACAGTCAATATAGCTTCGTGAACTTCCGTAGTCTCGTGCATATACGAATGACAGCTAATGGTTACATCAAATACTTTGTTTTCAATGACATTTCCACTATGTAAAATTTTATAATGAATTAGTTGTGACTAAGTAGAAGCTGTGCAACATATTAAAATAATACTAAATTAATTAATTCATTTACGTGAAAATATTGATTATACATTTGATGACATTTTTTGAAAAATCTTAAAAAGAAAATATTTAAATTTTCAAAAAAATAGCTTGTCAACAAAATCATATGCTACTGATTGTCCAAAAACATATTTTCATATAGCTATTGCAATATCATTTTTTTAAGATTGTATGACAGTTAAAAGAACGCTCCACTAACCATAAAAAAATAATATTTTCACTATTTTTTTTTAATTCTCAATAAATACACTAATACTGAATAGAATGCATGCAATTTTCAATTATACTCAGAATTTTTAAATTTGGATCCACTATCAAACGACTTAAAACTTTGAAAAATAAAATGGTGCGATAAACCAATATTAGAACGGTTTCCTGAAATACTTAAAGCATGTTCTTACTCTAACTCAAATGTATTTCCCAATATTTCATTTTTATTAAAACTCTAGCAATTTTGCCAATAACTACAGCAACACCGGAAAAAATTTTACGACGCTGAAAAGAATAAGAAATTTCCCTAATAAATGCAAACTAACTTAGCTGTACTCAATGCCAATCGACTGGCTAGATGTACATAGGAATATTATTGTATAAGAAATTATACATGGAATATATATATATATATATATATATATATATACGTATAAGAAATATAGAGAGTATCATATAAATCATTTTCCAAATTAAATGTATAAAATAAAATTTAATAATTATTTTAAAGTTTAGCAATAAACATTTTTAAATGTAAATTTCATTAATAAATATTAGTACTACAGTATTATTATATTTATGCTTTATTAAATTACCTATTCAATATTAGAATAAAATTAGAACACAAATGTTAAGCTTAAAACCACCCCTATCTCCTCCGGAAAATAATATCTAGTTACGGCCTTATCCATTTATAAAACAAGAGCGTTCCACGAGGTCAATACTGAGTTGAGTAAAGAATCTAAAAATTTGGTTCACTTTATTTTGAAATTGTTTGTAATTCTTAATAATTAACAGTTATTTTTTTATGTTACTATTTTAAACTCCCTAGTTTTTAGAGATAAAATATGAAAAAACGATGTATGACCTAATAATTTTTTGAGTATAATATATTATTTTAAACTATCGTTCCTAAAATATCATGTTTTATATTTAATAATAAAAGTAAAAATATGACTAAATGGGTGTGAATATTTTTGATATTTTTGATAATCGACTATCGAACCATATAGATACTGTTCGATTAAGATTATATCATAGGCGCCGAAGTAAGGAAGGTCAGGAATGGATGGACCATCTGATGATTCTGAATCCGCCGTTCTGACCGGTGCTTCAAGTGTCACGGATTCGGGCACACGCAAAGCGCTTGTACTGGCCCGGATCTCAGCGGGGCCTGCCGGAAGTGCAGGGACTCTCTCACAATGAAAATGAGTGCACCGCTGTCTCCGAGTGCGTTGTGTGTAATCGCGTCGGCTCTACCTATAGCTCGCACAGGTCGGGGACCGCCGGTTGCAAGGCTAAATGTTCAGCCGAATCATAGAGTTACAAGAAACCATCGAAATGATCAACTTCCTGTAAGTCAATCTTAACGGTAATCGGGACGCCCAACAGCTCCTAGATCTGACGGGGACACAGAGGGACACCGACATCGTCATCTTAAGCGGGCCATACGCCAGGAACGACGGGGAGGCATGTTGCACTTCGCCCTCGACCACAAGACCGAGGATGGCACTACGTTATTAATTAAAAAATTTTTTTTTTTTTAAATAAGGGTTTAACAAAACATATTTTGAATTCACTTAGCAATGAAAATAAGCATTTATAAAAATATGCAAAATCAATAATTTCACTGCCCTAGTAATAACATTCACTTCAGAATAAACTCTAGAATAGATTTTAAAATCAATAGTTAAAGTAAAAAGTAATAATTTGCAACTGTGCATTTCTTCAATTAAGGTTGCGCATTTTTCATTTCGAATTACGCAAAATGTGTTCAAACGCATGTTAAAATAAGCACTAATATAAAATAATAGACTTAATACGAATTCACGGTTTTATTTGTTTGATCTCTAACAATAAACCCGCTCAACCATTAATTTATACTGATTCCTGACCATGGAATTAAAAAAAAACATTACCATTGACTGTTGTACCATAATAGTTTACTTCTAAAAGACACATCCTATGAAAAATATATTGCTAACATATATTTACATTTATAAACAACAATATGAATGAAATAATTAGGTCATTATTTGGGAGATATCATAGAAATGGGCTTTAGAAGTGAAATTTCTATTATGTCTATTCACTATGGTAGCACCACCATGGGTCTCATTATATCTAAAAATACTAACCTAATTTCCATCGCAGTTTTATACATAAAAATTCATTTATTTATAATTTACAACTCACGATTGAGTAAAGCTATATGTCATCGTCATCGATTCATCAACATGTTACATAACATTAAAAAAATATAAAATAAATATAGGTACCTATGAATACGCTGTTCTATTAATTAAAACTGTAATAAACACGTAGTGCAATAAAAGTATTAAATTATTTCTTGTTATTTATTGTAGTTCATAAAAAGTTTAGAAAATTTCGAAAATAGAATTATTGTCACAGATCATATGATGTTTTAAATTATATAATATTAATCGTGCATATCATGCCAATCATGAATTGAGATTAATTTTCGTAGTACAATTATAATTTGCTTTAATTTATATTTTAATGCATTTTGACCATAAATCTTAAAAAAGGCTTAAAATTATTATAGGTACACTAATTCACCAATTGTAAATATTTTTTTGTTATTAAATAAAACTAAGAAAAAAGCAGAGTTATATTGTTATAAGAATACAATTATATAGGCACTAATTATTATGAAGTAATAAAATTCATTATTCTATTGTTTTATGATGTTCTTGATAAAAACCATTTCAACTAAAAAAATATTGGAAAAACACTAGTATTGAATTGTTGTCCTTCGCCGTGTTAGTATTGTATTGTTTAAAAACTAATATGAAAGTCATTAAATAAATTATCCTTAATGAAGGTTATTGTTATTTTATATTATAAATTCTATACCTATTGCAAAGCGAAATATTAGTTATTGATTACGATTTTCAAAAGTATTCCATAGTAATTTGCCAATTTTGCAATCATACATTTTTGGTCAGAGGTAGCTTTATTATTTGGCCCCAGAAGTATTTTTACATAAGATAAAAATTAATTCTATTGGAGTCTTAATAAACCAAATTTTTTATAATATTGAAAGATACACAAGCGATTGGTGAATGCAATTTTAAAATATACCCCCAAAAATTGCTCGTGTGCAACGTTAATGATATGTTATACGAGTATACCAAATTCTTTGCTACTATTTATACTTTGTATTGTGACTAAATACATCGTGTATAATACTATTCGATACGAAGTGATAAACCACGGCTCATTCCTGCCTTATATTATTCTTTCAGACACTCTCCAGTCTATATTCTGGAAAAATCTGGTATTATTAATTATATTGTATTATAAGTTTCACCGTAGATCACCCGATAATTACTTTATGACACCAAATTCCCCGGCCGTAGCCGGTAGAAGATCATATCGTATATTAGTAAATCATAATGAGTAGTCCCGCAAATAAATCTATTGTAAATGCACGCACTTCCAAATTAAATATCAATAAAACCAAAATGCCAATGACCACTATTTTTAACAGTGTTGGGCAAATCGTAATCTGATTGATGATTAAAGATTATGATTAAAATTTTTAGTTGTTAATCATAATATAAATTAATGTAATCAATAATCATAATAAAGAATTATTTTAAGTGATTAAATTCATAATGTAATCGTAATATTGATTACGATTACAAAATATGTTAATTTGTAATCATAACTATTTTATGACGATTAATGATGTTTCAATCACGATTTTGGACTGGATAACAAATATATTTTGAGATAAAAATGTTAGGGTTAAATTTATAACATGGAAATTCCACCGATAATTTTTTTTTACCTAAAAAACATATCGGTGGAATTTTTTTTCAGGAAAAATAAAAACGTAACTATGGAATTTACATGAAAAAAGGTCTAAAAAGGTAGCAATCGGTAGAATTTACATGCGTCCACAATATTGTAGTTATGCGATAAATTTTGTGATAATTATTAACGATTACGAAAATGTAATCATGATTATTGACTACTTTGAAAAATGATTAAAAGATTAATAACTAATGTAGTTTAATAAATTAATCATAATCGATTACGTAATTTAATCGTTTATTAATCGATTACGCCCAACACTGATCTGGATTTAACAAATGTATTTATGAAATTAATATTTTGTAAACTACTTATTTACAATTGCATGATAATACAACAATACGTGTACTTACCTTATTTGTACGTGTGCATTGCATAATAATATTACCAAAAACAATTGTTAAATAATGAAAAAATAATGCTATAGTATTATTATTATTATTATGCATTTTAATATATATATATTATAATGATATCATTATATAAATAATATTTAAATAATGTTACTAGTATATTCAACGTGGTATGGTCGTTGGCATTATATGTGTATTTTTTGGTTTAATCTAAAGCTAAATTTACACGAAAACGAAAGTAAATTAAACTTTTAAACTTATTTTCTACTAAATTACATGACTAAATGATTCGATTCGATTAAAACCAAAAAGCGGTTTACTCGATTTTAACATATGCGAAAAGCACTGCCATCAATATTGAAAGTAGAAATACCATTCAGTAAAATATGATGTTAAATGTTTAAATGGTCGATTTTAGCCATAGGGCATGAAGGACAGGCATAGGACTGAATTGTTAAAAATTACCAAAAGTAGACGAATTTTCAACTTTAATCGAATTAAATCATTGATCATGCGACTAAGTCGAAAATTAGTTTACAAATTAAATTTTCTTTCAATTTTGTCGTACGGCAACGGTCATTTGACCGTGGTCGACCTGTTTAAACGCAGCTTTAGGTTAAACCAAAATGTGTGCATCTTGAAAAACAGTCAATATAGTTTTCTTATTCACAGACACTGGCGCCTTGAAACGTACTTTGGTTCTTGGGTGGATGGCCATTTGGAAACACTACGTGCCATTGGCTTCTTTATTTTTTTTTTAACTGTCCTTAGCGTGAAATAAGAAAAGGAAATAAGCTTATGAAACAAAACTTATAATAGTTATTTTACTTAGTGCATTAAGAAGTCGAATGATATAAAAAAATCGAACATATTAGTACATCGAAATAGTATAGGTATTTTTGTGACATAGGCAATTTCTTATTATTTGTTGAACTTATAATGTAATTTTCAAGTCAATCGTGTTGTATGATAATTACATTATACGTTCAACAAATAATAACACGAGATTACCTATGCCTTCAAAATACCTAACCCTATACTATTTCGTTGTATTTATATGTTCAATTTAATTTTACATCATCCAACTTCTTAATGCTTTAGGTAAAATAACTATTGTAAGCTTTTTTTCCATAAGCTTCTTTCCTTTTCCGATATTATCACCGCTGCCATCAACACAACTTTTTGACATCTAGCTTGTAATAATCCACGTAATACTTTTCGCCGATTTTCAATTCTACTTTCATCCTGTAGACCGCCGAATTTCTAGTGTTCCACATCCATAGCACTTCAGTCCTTAACTCTGGACCGCGGTTTCCTGCCTTTTGTTTTTCAGTGTCTGCAGTAACACCGAGTATTTGGCGTCTATGGCCAAGAGTGGCCAGGGTACTGATGTTTAGGTCCACCACTATACCGCCGGACGGTGCGAGCACTAACTGATTTTTAGCCACCTCAAAACACCTTTTGTGCATCACACGATTGCACGCTGTCAAACGTGGGATATTCAAGTTTTAGTTAGAATATAGTATTTTTACTTAATCCCGCGAGTATCCCAAAAATAGAATGAGGATTTTGATGATAGAATTGTATTTTTTGGAAACTTTTGTTTTTGTACCAAAATCTTATCTCTAGTCATATATGTCTACCTTACCGATGCATTTAACCATTTTCAAAACTCTAAAAAGACATCTCTGATCACATAGCGAACATTTCTTTGTCGTATACATCATCTTCTTAACTTTCAGGTGGCCGACTATATCACAAATACAAATTGCTTCCATGCTGTTCATTGTTTTTTAATTTATCTTCTACAACAAATTAAATATAAAAATGATAAAATACACTCTTAGTATATTTGAAACGAATAAATTACAAAACGAATTCGTAATACAGAAGACAAAATTAACGTAATCGACGGAAAATGTAAGAATAATTCTACTATCGAGGTATCAACAACTGTTTCCAGTGGTAACTAAGAAAAACGTTAATTGATTTTTCGAGATTGCCTGTGACAACTATTAAGTAATATTATTTTTATAAAACATCAAAATCACATGATTTGGATTCGCGCGAGATTTTAAAATACACTGTTCGTTTTATGTCGAAATAAAAAATAAATAAAAATTACTTTTTTAATTTTATATATAATTTATTATTTATTTATTTATTTATTATTTATATAATAATAATATATAATATTTTCTGATGCATTAATATATTTTTCTTTTTTTGCAATTCTCTCTTTGATAATTTAATAGAAGTAAAATATTTTTAAACAGTTTTGACATATATGTAAAATAAATCATAAGATGTATATGAATTCAGTAGTATAATGATTATAATAAAAATAACATAATATTACAAAGTGTATTTTTGCTGTAAGAATGATACTGTAGAATGATACATAATACTGTCAGTATCAAAAATATTGTCAGTGATATTGATCGTGTGAGGGCTGCTTTATAAATATACCTTTATATATATTATTTTTTTTAACGTCCAAACGGCCTCGTCCAAATGGCTATGTCCATTTGTCCCTATTCGCCAATCAAGGCAAGTTAGTGGACGAAGTATAACTTAATTCCGAAATCATAGAAATAATTGTTTTTAGAGACGTACTTATTTTTGACGTAGTCAAATTTTCGTATTCATTGTTATTAGTTTTGTAAAAATTTATAAGACAGTAAATTCAACATAACGAAAATTAATATAACGCAGAGGTATTGTCTTATTGTTTAAATTTCTCTGCCGTTTAGTTATAAATATATGTATTATACTCGTAGAATTAACAATATGATATATATGTGATATACATACGTATACTTTATATTATTTGTAATCCGATACACGTAACTCACACGGTATTTGTTTTAACTTGATGGACAGTAAAATGGGTTGAATGAAAACGTATACACATATGTTTTATATACATGGACCACTAACTAGCCTAGTGATTAATAAACAATTTACCATCAATTGACCGTGGAGGTGGAGGAGAAGACGGAGTTAGTACAGATAAAGACATGCTAGAGCTCTGAGACACAGAATATTCTTCACTGCCACTCATTATATTATTAAGTTTAGGTAGAGTTCAATGTAATATAATATGTATTATACGAGATCAAACCAAAAATTACGAAATGAAATGAACACGGAATAATAAAACCAACTAAATAGGTACCTACCTACTCATAATATTTTATTGTACGTTTACCGAATTAAAGTAGATATGAGGTACATAATGAAGTTATATCTATAGAAAAATACCTTATAACATGCATAAGATAAGGTATATGAAATTAATAAACCTTAATATCGTTGATATTTTGGAAATTCATACTATTTTAAGTAGTATCTTATAAAAAAAATCAGTTTTGCGATAAATTTGGCGATAATGATTAACGATTACAAATATGTAATCATGATTACTGATTATTTTGAGAGATGATTAAACGATTAATGGTTAATGTAATTTAATAAAGTAATTGTAATCGATTACGTAATTTAATCGTGAATTAATAGATTACGCCCAACACTGATTTCTAATCGTAAAAAAAGTTACTCAAGTCGTGCAAACGATAATAGCGAATCAAACCTCGAATTTCAATCAAATAAACCTTTGTCAAAACGTCCACATTCTTTTTCCAGTTTAGGAGAAAAAAAAAGTAAAACCCGTATTCGTTAGCAATAACAGGTTAAATGCTCTTATCGTAAACGGAAATGAAAGTGTTATAAAAACGTATGTTGCGTCCAAAAATAATCACGACAATAACGTCGAACACAAACAAATCCGCAACCTCCACCAATTTTTGTTTGAAATATAGGTAACTTCATAGAATTATGAAATCATTTAATAAACCTCGTTGGCTCTGAATATTTTATCTGTAAATCATCTGTAAATAATTTAAAAATGAATACAACAAGCTCTGACTCTTACCAAGCAATCATTAATTATTTAAAAACCGAAAATTCCGAATACTATACTTACCAAGCTCGAGAAAATAAAGCGTTTCGCATTGTCATCCGAAATTTACACCCTAATACATCAACTGCTGAAATTGGTGCTAACGTTGAAAGTATTGGTTATTCTATCCACCAAGTGTCAAATGTCCTAAACAAATCTACCAAACGCCTACTCCCAATATTTTTCTTTGATCTCAAACCCACACCAATTAATAATGAAATATTTAAACTACATTCACTACTCCATTCAAAAATAAAATTCAAAGAACTCCACAACTGTCGCGATTTAATCTAATATTCCAAATGTTAGCAATATGGCCGCTAAAAAGGGTATTTTGCTCATCCATATAAGAGTGTATGTTATACTGCCTTTCATCCTACTTCCGAATGTTCAAAGTCCAAAAGCTTTCCAGCAATCTGTGCCTTATATGGAAGAGATCATTAGGCCAATTACCGAGGTTGTCCAATCCACATAAACTTGTAAAAATCAAATATATTTTCAAAAAATTGTTTTAAAAAAATAATATTGTAAAACAGCACGAATTACATTCCAGTGATAAGGCTAATGTCTGCTAAACATTTCTAATAAAAAATAATTTCTTCAACCCCCCAAAACTCCCAAAAATACACAAACTGCAATAAAACAAGACAAACTCACATACCAATTAATATCCCTCCAGATACCATCCCTGTTAATCAGTTATCTTCTTTCTTAACCGAATTCAAACTATTAATAAGTCCTAAATTAAATTACTCATGATTGTAATAAACAAACTAATTTTAAAAGATGAATAATAATCATGCAAACTTAAGTCTTTTGAATCTCATGGAATGCCAACGGCCTCAGTCAAAAAGAATTCGAATTACTAAATTTTCTTGTAGATAATTAAATAGATATAGTATTAATTTTTAAAACGAGATAGATTCAAATTTCGAAACATTTTTTCCCCGGCTTCGATATTTATAAAACCAACCACCTAGATGGTACTTCACATGCAGGTGCTGCTATTCTTATTTCATCTAAAATCAAGCACCATCCCCTTCCCCACCTCCAAACATCTACCATATAAGCAACTAGTTTTTCAATCACATTAAAGCATATTTCGATAACTGTAACGGCTGTAAACTGTCTTCCTAGTCCAGGTATATCCCAAGTTCAATTAAACCAATTTTTATCTTCTTTATGGAATACATATATTGCAGGGGTTGATTTTAATGCAAAGCTCCTTTTATGGGGTAGTCGAGTTAAAAATCCCAGAGGTCGCTTATTTTTAATACTATACATGTAAAGTTATTACTTCAACAGATCCCATTTATTGGCCCACACATCAAATTAGACTTATAAGACTTATTAGTAAGGCACGGATGTTGTAGTTGTAAAAAACTAGTAAAATTGATTGTAGTATTGAACTAAAAAAAATACCGAAAATTAATTTAAAAAAATTAATTAATTACCGAAAATTTTAAAAATTTCATTAAAAAATAACAACGTTTCGTTACAATTTATGAACGTTTTATTTTAATTCTACCAAAAAAATATATTTTACACTTTATAATAATAATTAATAATCTACGAGTATACTAAAATTCTAAAATTCTAGATAAAGCAAATTATTCAAAAATAAAAATATTATTCGATAAACCAATGTTCCTTCTTTGGTAGATGGTATTCTTCATGATGACTTTCTGTTTCTTAGTGACGCAGTTTCATATATGATAAAAGCAGGGACTACAATTAAAGCACCGTTTTCAAAAATGATTCATGTCATCTGCTTGGTCCATGGTATACAAGTACATCGAGTTGTAGAAAACATACGAGGAAAATTTCCAGAAATAGATAAACTCATTGCTAAAAATCAAACAAATATTTTTTCAAAGCACCAAGCCGAACTATTCTTTTTAAAAATAAAATACCAGGTACACCTGGTACATCTATTGTCACACATTGGGGCACATGACTTGAGACTGCATCATACTACTGTAAATATTTTAATGAGGTAAAAAGTGTCGTGCAAAAACTTGATCCTGATGAAGCTGTTTCAATAAAAGTTTCACAAAATATTTTTACTCAGATTTTCACTTCAGCCGATTTAGTATTTATTCACTCGAACTACGGATTTTTGTCGGACACGATTTTAAAATTAGAAAACCAAGGACTTCCAATAGTCGAAACTATTGGAATAATTAAAAATGTTCAAAATAAATTAGACAATATATTTTGTGAAATCGGAATTTCAGTCCATGAAAAATTCAAGAAAGTTACTGAAAAGAATAAGGGATTTGAAACCATTATTAAAATAAATGATATACTCACTGGACAAGGGAAATGTTTTGATGGTTTACCCGAAGACTTAACAGTAAGTGATTTACCTTTTTTTAAATACGCTCCGCTTACATCAACCGACGTAAAACGAAGTTTTTCGAGGTATAAGAACTTATTGGCTCCAAATAGAAGAGCGTTCAAATTCGAAAATTTAAAACAAAAACTTATAATCCAATGCAATGGTGTTTAAAATTTAAAATATTTAATATTTTTAGTACACTCATAGATTAATAATTATTATTATAAAATGTAAAAAATATTTTTTTGGGAGAATTAAAATAAAACGTCTATAAATTGTAACGAAACGTTGTTATTTTTTAGTGCAATACAGCAATCAATTTTACTAGTTTTTTACTACTACAACATCCGTGTTCTAGTAATTATTTTTCTTTATTATTTCATATTCAAGCAGGAGTCCCTTAAGGGAGTAATTTGTCCCCGGATCTCTTCAACATCTGTACATCCGATATTCCCCTAACTGAGGATACTTTTCTAGTCACGTACGCTGATAATACAGCTGCTATATTATACTCCAATATTAGTTCTGTTAAAGCAGCTCTAGCTCTCCAGAATTACTTAAATCTAATAGACAAATGGTCATTAAAATGGAAAATAAAAATAAACGCAGATAAGTCTGTATACGTTCCTTTCACTCTCAATAAAAAAAAAATTCACCATCTTTTTTTTTCTTTCAAGGCTTTCCTATTCCCTTATAAACTCAGGTAAAATATCTTAGTATTATTTTATACTGTATTTTACTTAACTGAGAAAACTATTCAAATTATCATACTATTAGTTCCAATTTATCGAGAGGACCATAATAATAAGTCTTATAGATATTATCAGGGGATAAAGTGTTTATTTCAATATATATATATATATATAGTTTATGAAATATCGAGAAGTTTCTGTATTATTGTTCTATGATTATAGAACAATAATACAGAAACTTGATGGATATTATTTTCATATTTATAATATTGTTAAATTTTTTCAGCTAATTTGTCACTTAATCTTAAAATATTGATTAAAATTATAATGATCAGATAATATGTTTAAACTAAGTAGTATACACAGAACAATAATAATAAATAATAAAATCCGGATTTTTTTATTATTGTACAATGTCTTTAGGTAAAAAAAAATTTCAAACCGATGTCACTTGAACTTAATATAAACCTAAACATAAACCAAATCCAAGCATAGACATTTGTAATGTAAGAAAAATTAGATAGTTCGAATTTCTAATGCGTTATAAAATATTGACAATTTTGGTATTTCATAAATAAATATCTATTTCAATTTTTTCGAAATAAATTTTTTGTTTTTTAAATTTCTTATGATTTTATTTTTCAGAAAAAAGTATTATTTAGTTTATCTTAAACGATTATACGATTATGTGTCTATAAACACATACATCGGTTGACTACTAACATATAAAATTATTTCATTGGATAAATATAAAATGTTATTATTTATAATTTTGTTTTACTATATTATACAGGATTTGACTTTAATAATATATCTATGATTTAAATGCAAATCTTCGGACATGTGTATACTTACATTTAATATTTATTTATATTTTTAGTAGTGGTAGTGGCTATCCAATGACTATAATTGAAAGCTGACTCATCTGTCATCTATATTTCATTATTATATATTTTTATACGATACATATTTTTCATAAAATATCACAGTTACAATAAAAAATACGATTTGGTTTTAGAATTGGTAATTAGATACAAGAAATACTTTTAATGAGCACAATGAACTATAACCAAACCTGTTATGTAAGTACCGTTTTTTCTCATGGTCGTATACTAGCCTGTACAGCTATCCTGCAACTTAAACATTCAGTTAACTTTACTGTTGCTAATATACAATTTTAATAAATACCTACTAATAAAAACCTAATATTCTAACTGTTTTTCAAAATCGATTTAAAAACAATTATAAATAATTTATAAAACAAATAAAAAATAGCTAAAGCTAATATTTGTTAAATTATTTAGTATATATATATATTTTGTACTTACATTTAAGCAAATCATCTTGTATAATGAATTTAATATTAAACAATGATTAGCTTTCAATTAATACGAATTACGATGAATTACACAACGTTGACTTTGTTATGTATTTTATGATAACAGTTTATGTATGATGTTTAGGCATTTAGCTAAAAATCCATTGTTTGCTATGTATAATCCATTGAAAGAATTTAGTATTTTTTAAAAAAGTCAAAGAAAGTAAACTAATTTATATCAACATTAAACTTAATTTGTTGTCGAATTTATTTGTCATATGACAAATTTATATTTTGAAAACTTTTAGAGAAATAAGATCTTAGTGGCCTAGTTCCAGTGCATTTTTTTAACTAGTTACCTAGGCGAAACAAATGTCGCTCAGTGATTATACTCTGTCGAAAATATTTTGAAAGATCGGGCGAAATAATGCGAAACAAACGTGTAATACTATAATCTTACTATGGTATTACATTGACTATTTTGAGAAAAACATTTTTTATCGCCCAGTGAAAATTCCTTATAAAATGCACTGCCTAGTTCTATATAATAATAAACATATTAACTACTCTTTGGCTACCTTGCCTAACATAAAATATTTAAATTTATAAGTCTACTGAAAATTGGAAGTATTGATATAACAATCTCTGATTATGTGTAAGTACCTAGTAGGTATGTAGTATCTTCGTTCTTGTTTTATTCTTTTACGCCATATATACATATTCATTATTTTATTTTTATCTATGTTATAAATTTTATAACAATCAAAAAAACATTCCAAATAAAATATTTTCATTATTAATTTGATATATGTTTACAAGAACTTAAATATAAAAAAATTATTTTATTTTATTATTATTATTATTTTTTAACAGTCGTAATATTGAAAATTAATTATAAAAGAGTATTTATTTAAAAATAAACTAAGAAAATAATATTTATACATAAAATAATATGTAAACTCGTTTATGAATAAAACAATCTATATTGTTGCTGCTTAGTATTAACATATGTTATACCAATGGTATTTCTGGTATATGATTTAGTGGTCAATGATCTATCAAAATTCTGAACCTGTTGTAGAATAATAATTCGAAGCAAACAAAGAATTGTAATTTTTTTAAAATACAATTTAAGTCGTCGTTTAATCTTATATCTTGAATATTAATAATCAAATGTCTAGTTACTATGTTAGTTTATGTCGAAAATTTGAAAAAGAAAATGTGTTTGTTATTGAAGTTGCTAAATTAATTAAATTTACTTGAATGAAATAATAAACAATTTTATATTTAATTTAGTGTAAACAGTATGCAAACATTATACTTTTGTTTTATAAGTTAAATTGAATACATACGATTTAAAAATTAAACAAAAATAAAATTAATAAATATAATTATTTAATTACATGAAATGTAATGAAAAATCTATGGTCCCGTTTATAACCCTGATAACCAAGTGTGGGAGAGAAAGTCAAACGAACAAATACAACAATTATATGGAAAGGGAAATATAGTACAATTTATAAGAGACACAAGACTGGAGTGGGCGGGTCACGTTTGGAGAGCGGATAACAGTATTGTCAAGAAGGTACTCGTAAACAACTTAAACAGAAAAAGACCTTGCGGCAGACCGAAACAGCGCTGGCTGGATGTAGTCAAAAGAGATATCCAGGAGTTAAGACCAGATTGGCATGGAGACCTAATGCATGTATATAATAGAGAAGAGTGGAAGAATTTGATATTGGCAGTAAAGGGCCTAAATGGTCTATAATACTAAAAAAAAAAAAAAAAAAATTGCATAAAATGTTGGTACCTATAGTTTTATTTAACATGTATTAAACGTTGGGTTAACAATGGTAATGTATATGGGATCTTAATAATAAGGGCGCATAAAACTCCGCCACAGGTACCTTTTTTTACTGTAAACACCATCAGAAAAAAAAACAAGTAAAATTGGGTTCATGTAAACTCTGCCAGTGAAGAAAATCAAGTAGTAGTATAAAATTAATATTATAGATTATTAAAAAAAAATTGTAGTATAATATCATATCATATCGGTTAAATTAAGTATTTAAATTATAGTAAAAAAAATCGTAATTAATAATCGTTATACCTAATAATATAAAATCATATTTTTCATAATTATAATTAAAAATCTTCCACATTAAATATATTAATCACAGTAAAAAAAAAATCATAGTAAATAATCGTTATACCTAATAATCCAAAAATATATAGTTATGTCGTGTATGTAAACTAAAATAATGTGATATAACTTGTAAATATTCTATATCTTGTACTACTCCATTAGTGTACTAATTTATAGCATCCTGTAATACTGTCATTTTTTTTTTATTTCGAATTTCTTAGCTTATTTACTTGAGATATGCCATTTAGTTTTAGATAAATATGGGTTTGAAATTCGGTAAGAACTTTACTAAAAATATGAGCATTTGGTTGACTTTTCTAAAATGAATTTTTTAAATGACTATGATAAGATTCACAGGCAAAACAAATAAAACTGGCGGAGTTTACATACACCCCTTACAGGGAAGAAAAAAAACTAGCGGAGTTTACAATCGCCCAATAATAAGTAGGTACCATAAGATATGTTATTATTTAGAGGTGTATTTTATAAAAATTATTTAGTTTTTTAAATATCTACACTTAGTTCTAGTGATTAGGTACATATTTTGAAAGTATAGTACTTATTGAGAAATGGTGTTAGGTCAGATTTATTTGTAAAGTATATAAACCTTGAAAATATTTATAAAATAATTGGTTAAAAACCATAAATCGAATAACAATATTTTGAAAATAATACTTATCAGTAAACTCAAGTATACATTCCATAGGACTACTCGATAGGAACGATATAATTGCAGATAAATAACAATGCAGAACGAAATGTAAAATATTAATATATAATCATGTATTGCAAAATTATCATCCTCGGAAATTAAATAACGAAATTACACAAAATATAATTACATAACTTATACTAAGGTATTTAACAATTAATGTCTAGTACCAATCTATGACATATGTACACGAATCTATGTGTAAAATACCCTATAGGTCTGCTTCCTAGAATTAAATCATCAAAAATAAATTAAAAATGTATATTGCTTAGAATACGCAAATAGTATTTTTTTTTTCATATTATAAACTAAAATTGTCTGATATTGTACGAAAAATGTATTGGTTCTTAACAAATTACGAGATATTTAGTATTATTATTAATTATATTAAATACTATCAATTGATGATATATTATCAGTGTTGGGAATAGATAATGCAAAATTTATCTAGATAAAAATGAAAGATAATATGTCCAAATTCATTTAGATAAAGATAAAAGATAATTTTATTTTTATCTAGATAAAAAAAAGATATTTTCAAACATTTTTATTTTTTGGTCAATATTTCATATTCGTAATAATATCTATGAAGACTCAACTATAAACATTATTATCAATAAGTACCTAGGTATTTAATGTTTATTGTACTAATGTAGTGTACCATTAAGCAGTATTGATATATAATGTACAATATTTAATGATAGTTAATTACTAAAATGTTACAAAAAAAAAAAAAAATAAAAAATAAAAATTGCTCTGTACATATCAATTATAAGTTACAGTTACAATTATAAGTATACAGGATGAATACAGAATACATGAAAAACTATTTTAAGTTAACAATATTGTTTTCCATGTAATATTAATTTGATGATTTTCATTATTCTATAAGTAGTTACGACTTTACGGGTTCCAAAAATGAAGTAATAACTATTCAGCATATGAGTGACATGTGTATACTAAAATCAAATACCTACTATATTTGGAACTTCCGTGGAAAAATAAGAAATTAAGTTTAAAAATACTAAAAATATTTTCCCGACATAAAAATATACAAACAAAATGTCATACTAAGAAATAATAATATCACATGAAAAAGCATCTTTACTCATTGAAAAACCTTGATTAATTTTTTTTAAAACATATCAATACTGCATATATATATATATATATATATATATATTAACTTATGACGTACTATGAATTAATCTTTTAACTGTACGGTTTAAAAAATATAAAATGTATATAAATTTGTTTAGGGTTTTCATTTCAAATTATGCATTTAAGACAACATTTTAAAATAAAATACTGCCGGATTATTAGATGTATAAGAGTGCGCACGGGGTTGTCAGAGTAGGCACTTGGCTACTTTGTGAACCTTCCTTCTCTCACCAACATATTCAATATTATCACAATAACAAGAATCCATATTATGTTCAACCACTTCAAAACGTCCGTTAATGGTAAATACATGTATAAAAATATTGGAAAAAAATAGTTATTAAGTTAAATGAAGTTACCCCATCCAAATTTATTGTTAATATTAAACGTTAATGTGTTATGTATGACTATCCTACTAATAATGTCTGCACACGCTATGATTGGACGTACTGGATATTCATATGGCCGGATTACCGAGAGTCTACTGTAATTATATTTATTTGAAATTATTGAACTTTTATTATTTATAAATTATTCTGAACGCAGGTTCTATAAAGTATAGATAAATTATTATTGGCGCCGATCCCTGTATCCAGGTATTGCAATTGCAATACCTGTTAGGGGTGGGTGTAGTAAGTATGCGAAACATACTGGCTAACATTATTATTATGAATGTAATAAATTATTTTATTCATCATCATTCCCAATATTATGATAAACCTAAACGCTAATCATTAAATTTACTTATTATTGCTGGAAGTTATTAAAATTATAGAAATAAATTGAGGGCTGTTGCTCAACCTACTGTGAGTAGGTGGGTCTTGATTTGCAGATATACTTTACATACATACATTTTAGATATACATCTAAAAATTGAATTCGGCGCCACTGTAAATTATCATAATTCAAGTCCATAGACGAATTATATCGTTAGTTGCTTCGACACATCTTATTGGTATTCCAATATAGTTACCTTGTGATTGTTCTCAAGCGTTTATAACAAATTTACAACTATTATTAGTAAACTTTGAACAATAATTACTGAATAACGAACATACTTCTATGAAATGTCTCATTAATAATCAAAAATAAATCAATATTACATATTTATTAAATAAGTAAATTGATTTATTTTACTATATATTTAATATATTACAGGATAAGTATGTATTCAATCAACTGGGTAGTGTATCTAAAACCATTATCACGCTTAACTAGATATTGCTATTGGCAATTTTGATTTCTATTTCACTATTAAAATCATTAGTATAACTACTATTTAGTCATGAGTAAAGATGTTTGTCTTTTAAAATTAACTTTAGAGTGTGTCTGACATTTTTTAACCAACACTCCAGATTGTTCCATTGATTCACTTCTCAAAACTTTCATAGAATTCGTCAAGTAATGAGTACGATATGAACATATGTAAATATAACTGTATATATTTATATATATCTGCATAAATTATACTAATCAATTACAGTTACGTTCAGTACAAGATTTCACGTTGTGCCAATGGACAGATTTTTACACCAATAAATTACTTGACCCAGTTTTATCTATGGTCGAATCATACATTCTAATGTATCTTATATTGACTAGTACGGTTATACCTACCTATGGAATTTAATATAAAGCTTGTATTAACCTATTATTAAGGATTAAAACAGACTACAGATACATATTAATACGTACCACCCATGAAATATATTTTAAATTGTCATATAATAATAACAAAATTATAATTCATTATAAAAAAAATAGTTAATTAAACGGTTACTTAAGTATTCTACATTTTTTAATGTCTTAATTTTGATAGCTGATCTTTAATTCATTTATAGGATTTCAAATAAAAATTACAAATTTATTTAATAATTTATTTTACATTATAATGTTTTTATAATGAGCTAATATTTTAGTTTCCATCGGTGAATTGAATTAGCTAACAAATTCAGGTAATCAGTAGTTTTACCTGTTAATTGAATCCTATAAATTCGCTATTAAATTGGCTCTAATAAAAATTATTTAAAATATTCATTGATTACCTAAATACTGGTACATTATTTGGGAATGCTAAATAATATACATATTATACGAACATATTATACAGTCATAATTGAAAGATAAGAATATTCTTAAAAAAATAATTTTTATAGGTACTTGTTTCCAATCAGTACACTTAAAATAAAACTCAAAATTCATTAAAATATAATACAAAACCAGATATAATAGTATTTGTGTATCAAATAATAGTTCACAGTAACAGTGCATTTAACATTAAGAATTACGTATCGTTAAATTGTAATACGTATCATAGAACGTGTTAGATGTAATTAGTGGAGATAAAAAATTGTAATAATATCAAAATATGATGTTTATTTTCACTAGTAACAAAATGTTAACTTATGAAAGTAAACTTTTATCTTCACCATATTGTTTAAATAATAATTTTTAAAATCCCTAATTAAAAATTTAAATCCCTGTAATTAGGAGTCCAAACAACTATAAAAATTTTAGGAGCCAATTAAATAGTTTAAAAAATTTAATTTTTTTCACTTTTGTACTATTGGGCTTAGTCATACTTATAATTAAAGAGCGGATTTAATTGATACCCAATAAATCAAATCTGATCAAATATGTATACGAATCAGATTAATTACAGTCTTCCTATTTAATTTAATAGTGCAATTTTTTGCAATTTTCAAAAATTTTGCAATTTTTGTATACTTCACGTGATAAAATATACAAATTTCTATTTCTAAAGTGATTTTACAAAAAAAATATAACTACAACATAAATTTTTACATGTAGTTAAATGTATTTTAAGATTTTTAAAATTATATTTATCTGAGTTATCCACAAAACTCACGAGTTTAGAAGAATCAAATAATCAATTACTTAATAGTTTAAACATATTTAGTATAAATACTAAATAAATAAATAAATACTAACTAAATAAAAATATTTCTATAAATATTCCCGGTCCCAATGGAAAAATAGTTAAAGATAAATTAAAATATGTTTTAGAAAAAATGAAGGATATAAAACTATTATAACTTACTCTGAGATTATGACAGGAAATCAATATATTTGATATGATTTTACTATGTAATTTTAATGTATTTCATTGCAATTTTGGCATATTTTTAGTGCAATTTTAAGATATTTTTAATGCAATTATATCCAGTATTTACTTATAATAATGTATTATACATTAAATAAAGGTATTACATATACCTGTATACATTTGAAATCGATAACAAATCAACGCATTCAAAAAACGATTTTGAATGAAGGCCAGAATAATATTCATACTGAATATTTTATTAAAGTCATGTAATATATTGTAATATATAATATTTTATTATATATGTATGTAATAATTATAGTTACATTATTCTAATATTTCCTTTGGTATGAGTAAAGAAATATTTATTTAAATATAAAGTATTACTTTATATTTATATATATTTTTTTTTTTTATTAATTTTGTTTTATTTATCTTTGTACGCCAATACCATGACAAATGCTAAAAAAAAAATACCTACCTATATGAAATGTAATTTCATGTCATTATTATTTTATTCGAAACTTTTGATTTTAAATTATTTACTAATAATATATACTGATATATGACAAGTATTGAACACTAACACGTTTTCAGAATTTTAGTATTAAATTATAGAATATATAATTATGAATATTTCTGTTTAGTATTACAACATATACATATAAATAGTTTGATATTAAAGTTAATTGTTTTAAGTTAATTTAAAATTTCTGTAGAATAATATGAATGATTTGATATTTTTTCTGATGTCATTAATTTAATGATTTCTAATAAATATGTATTATTGCCAATAATAAGTGGTTAGATTAAACTACAATAGAGATAACTCGAAAAAAAAAACATAATAAAAATAATAATCTATCAAAAAAAAAAAAAAAAATGATATTATTTTGTTTTATCAAAACCAAAAATAATAAGAACTAAAAACATGAACGTATTTGTTCGTTATTAAATTATTTAATCGAAATTAAATATTATCATATAAAAATATGTTCTTATAATATTTGAATTATAGATAATTTAAAAGAGCATAGTATATATACTTTGAAACATTAAGAATTTTCAACTACGAAAATGTTTTTGTTTTACTTTTGAATGAAAACAGTATAAGGATATACCAAATATTTTTCATATTTTGTCATATAGTCCATGAGTGAAACTCTGAAGACTGAAGGTCATTTTTTCTATTAATATAATTATTTAAAATATAGTTTTCATTTTTATTCAAAAGATTTTAATCACAAATTTGTACGCCTCGGTGAGGTTATTTGTTGATATCTTAACTATTATAAATACTAAAGAGACTATACAGATTTTATATGGTAATAATCGATTAATTAAATAGTTCTTTGAACCGTACAAATTCCCGCGTCAAAAGTTTTGGAAAATCTCTAGTGATAACAGATTCATAATTTATTGATTCACTTTTTGTAACAATGCACTGGCAATATGTTATTTGATTTGATAATAAACTTCGGCAACTTAATTCCGTATACTTTAGGTGTCTATTCGAATTAATATTTAAGGTAAGTAATTAGTTCCGTAGTGTTAGTATTGTTTCTTTTAATACAATTTTCAATTTATTTGCATTGCTACACAATGTGGGACACACTTGTAACAAAGGTTGTATGGACGTATTTGCGTATAATAATAATACATGTATACGAACAGGTCCATAATAATGACTGAAATACTCTATCGTTATTGGCACACACAACGAATTCGATAATAATTTATCTATATTTGAATCTTGATTTCCTTAGTCATTATTATTATAAGCGGGACAATGTACCTCTCTCGTCCTTCTACTGGGCCGACTATGTTCGTGTACATTGTTAACCATGCACTGTCTGTGGTCGTTAGTGTTTTCGTTTCTGTTCGTGCTCCTGGTGGCTGTTATTATTATACACAGCAAAAGTGTGGTGCCGCATACCCAACATTATGGAATGCAATACAACTATTCGCGTTATTTTAGTTATTACAAGAATCCTGCCATGTCTGAAAAAGTTGAACAGCGTATCGATGATATCGAAAAATCCCTCGGAGATTCCCGGATCTACCGTGGTTTGATTTTGAAGAATGGACTTACCGCATTGTTGATCAGCGATCCTGACACTGATAAATCAGCTGCATCACTATCGGTTGCAGTGGGTGAGTTATGTTAATTTTATGTTATATTTAATATATTATTAATGCTATTTTATTTATGATGTTTTTCTAAGCTTTTAGTATTTAATTCCATCCTTTAATTTTTACTTTTTTACAGTTCACTTATTTAAATATTTTTTTATATTTATTCACAAAAATAAAATATATAAAATAATCATTTTTATAATATTTAAGAATGCATGATCATTTAAAAATTTACTGATTATGCTTTGACTTTCTATTTTTTTTTTTGTTTTAAAACTTATTTTAAGAGTATTATTTTCTCTTACAATAGGTAGCTTAAGTGAACCAAAAGATCTCCCTGGCTTGGCCCATTTTTGTGAACACATGCTGTTTTTGGGCACAAAAAAATATCCAATAGAAAATGAATTTACTCAGTTTTTAACACAAAATGGTGGATCTTACAATGCATATACTGCAAATGATCATACAAATTATTATTTTTCTACCAAAACAGAATCACTTCAGCCAACATTGGACAGGTAAAATAACATTTTTTCTCATATTATTATAAATATTCATATTCAATTTCTATTATAGATTTGCTCAATTTTTCCTTGAACCATTATTTACTACCAATGCTACTGAAAGAGAAATTTGTGCTGTTAATTCTGAGCATCAAAAAAATGTTGCTGATGACTTTTGGCGTCTAGCACAATTAGAAAAAAATGCAGCCGATCCAAATCATCCTTACAATCAGTTTGGAACAGGTATTTTATAAATAAAACTAGTTTTTATAATATTCTCAAATAAAATACATTTTTAGTTACGGCTAGGATTTATCCATAATAGGAAATAAATGTATACATGATATAATATATGAGTATTAAATATTAAATAATAAAAAAATTATTATATTTTATTTATAAATAAATTAAAAATGTTCAAACAATAGGAGATGAAAATTCTCAAGGTTTTTGCTGGCTGCAATTCTATTAAACATGTTATTAATATTTTAATTAATAACTTAGTCAAAAACTAAATATATAGGTGCATTTCAAAATATAATTATTTATAAAGCTATATAATAGTTGGTATTATATTTAAACTAATTTATGAGTCAGTATGATAAAATTTAACTAAGTATTCTTTGTATAATATATATGATTTATTCCTATTTAAAACTTTCAATTATATTCATGATGTATGAAACTCATTTAATACAGTTAATTACTATTAAAAGTTTAAGCAAAGTTTATAGAATATTGTCTATGGATAGTTTTGCTTTTAAACATTTTTTATTTTTATTTTCTTTGGGTAACCGTATGATATTTCATTGATTAATGGTAAATATATAAATATATTTATATGCTAAAAGTACCACAAAGCTGAATTCATTAAAATATCTAAAATATTTAAGGTGTTTTTTTATACAGTCATAAAGACTAAAAATATTCTAATTTTAATACAATTTTTATGTTTCTGTTAAAATTATTTTTATAAGATGGAAACTATTTTGAAAATATTAAGTAATATCATCATTATAATATTTTGAAATTATTAAAAAATATTAAAACACTAAGATTAGTGCAATGTTTTTTTTCAACTATTTTCTCCCCTTAAAAAAATGGTTTTTAAATACTGAATGAACTCCATACATTTTTATAGACTTAATAATAAATTATTTCTTACCGAAGATTTCATAGTTTGGTGTCATGATAAATTGATCAACATTTAATATATTTATAAATTTTTTAGGTACAAAGGAGACGTTGTGGGATATTCCAAACTCAAAAAATATTAGTGTTCGTGATAAATTATTAGAGTTCCATTCTAAGTTGTATTCTTCACATCTAATGTACTTATCAGTACTTGGAAAAGGTATTTATAGAAAATATTTTATTGTTAAATAATTTTAATTTATTTTTATGATTGTTTATGTAGAAGACCTAAATACTTTGGAAGAATTGATTGTATCTTTGTTTGGAGATATTGAAAAAAAAAATGTAGATATGCCATATTGGTTTGACCCAATTTATAAAGAAGAACAATTGGCAACTAAAACTGTTGTATTTCCAGTAAAGGATATCAGAGTACTTTCTATTACCTTTCCTATTCCTGAACAGAGCAAATATTATAAAAGCATGGTAAATATATAAGTTATTTTTATATATGGTTTTAAATATAACATATAATTTTAGCCTAACAGGTATTTAAGTGCATTATTGGGACATGAAGGTCCTACAAGTATTTTGGCTGCATTAAAAAAAAGAGGGTGGTCTAGTAAACTTTCATCTGGTAGTAAAGTTGAAGCTAGGGGCATTGAGCTTTTTGATATTGATGTAGATTTGACTGAAAAAGGAGTTGATCATGTTGATGATATTATCAAATTAATTTTTCAAGTAACATATTATTTATTTGATATATAAATACTTAATTAATAATAATTACATTTATATATATTTTTTCACCTAGTATATTAATATGTTGAAACGTGAAGGACCTCAAGAATGGTTCCATGATGAAAATAAAAATATTAGTGCAATGCAATTCCAATTTAAAGATAAAGGATCACCATTGGATTATGTTTATCGGTTGTCTCCTCATATGATTGTAAGCTACTCTTAAAATCAATGAAAAATATTTGTTGTTAAACCTTATTTACTTTTTTTTTTTTTTTTTATTATTTTTAGACTTTTAAATTGGAAGATGTTTTAACAGCGGAATATTTAATAAAAGATTGGAGACCAGATTTAATTCAAGAACTTTTATCTTATTTTAGACCAGATAATCTAAGGTCTCTTGGATTAGAATTTTAATCACAGATAATAGATAATATAATATAATTTGCACTCTTTACTAATTTAAATTTTTTATTTATTAATATTACAGATATACAGTGGTTTCAAAAACATTTGAAAACCAAACTGATACTATAGACAAATATTATGGAACGCCATATAAAATTAGTAAAATATCACTGGAGACTTTAGATGTAAATTGGTTTTTAAATTAATTTTAAATATGCTTATTTACTTTATTTTTATATTTAGGAGTGGAAAAAAGATGATTTATGTGAAGATTTAAAAATGCCATCAAAAAATGAATTTATTGCTACTGATTTTACTCTTGTACCTATTGATAAAAATGTAATAAAATTAATTATGATTAAAAATTTGTATTTTATTAATTTTTTTTTTTTTTCAGGAACCAAGTCATCCACATATTATTCATGAATCCTTATTATTAAGAACATGGTTTAAGACAGATACAGAGTTCAGATTTCCCAAAGCATTTGTTTCAGTTGACTTTTTCAGGTAATGAAAATAAATATTAAATATGAGTAACTTATACGTTTTAATAAATTAGTTAATAGATACTTTTCAAAATATTTAGTGTAATAATGAGATTTTCAATTGAACTATTAGATTTATAAGAAAATGTTTGAAAATAATAGTACGCATAAAAAATGATTCTTCAAATAGCTTTATATACCTTCACATATTTATTTATTCATAAATTATAGTTTTTTTATAAGGGAATATACTGTGATAATAATTCAAAATCTAATTCAATTTCCCATATATTACTTTAAGCATACATTAATCATATTAGGCCAAACTACAAAGCCTTATAATTTACAATATTAACTTTTAGTAGATTACTAAGACTATTTTTAAACTAGGCATCATAAACTGCTTTAACTATTTTTATGCATTCATCCCAAGAAACATCAATTCGCACATTCATAATAATAGTAATACATTTATATTTGATTTTAAATACAATATATAACTCCATAATATCTTATTTTATTTATTATTTATATTTAATAATAAAAAGAAAATTATTTTCAAATCCCAATTCAATTAAAATTGAAGAAAATCACATTTCAGTATTTTTATCTTAACTCATTTTTCGTATTTATTTTTTTTTCTATTTTAAAATAAATTTTTCTGTATAGCTATATTGTAATGACCGATCCATTCCACTGCAATATTATGAGTCTCTTTGTGAGATTATTCAATGAGGATTTTACTGAGTACACATGGGATGCTACTAGAGCTAGTCTAAATTTAATTATTAAGCCTAGTAGTTATGGTTTTAAGGTAATATTAATCTAAAACCAATAATAATAATAATTTGAATTATAAATCATTTATTTTAGATTCACTTAAGTGGATTTAATCACAAATTGCATATTTTGCTAAAGAAAACTATGGATAAGCTTTTATCTTTCAAAATTGATCCTCTGCGTTTTGAAATTCTCAAGGAGGAAGTAAGATAAATCAAATAAAATACTTGTTTTATGTATTAAATTTTGTATCTTAATTTTTAGAAAATTAGAGATTTGAAAAATGTTGCCATGGAGCAACCATATCATAGTGCGATGAGATACAATTCTGTAATTTTATCAGAAAATGAATGGACCCCTAATGAATTATTAGCAGCTATTGATGGTAAAATAATTTAACAACTTTTTGATTTTTAATTATTAAATTTATAATTATATAAATTTTTAGATGTTAAAGTTGAAAACATTGAAGAATTTATTAAAAAATTCCTCTCACATATGTTCATGGAATCATTAGTTTATGGTAACATTGACAAAACAGTAAGTACATAATTTACTTGAGTTTTAAGCTATTTAATAAAAAATCTTTTTTAGGAAAGAATATTTATGTAACAAGACTATAAGAAGTATAAAATGATTTATTTTTATTTTTAAATGATATATATCTAATTCTTAAAATTCAAAAATTAAAACCAATCAAAATATTAAAAATTGTTTGTAATAATTATCTTCGGTTGAAATTCACAACATATAGGACAGTTTTTGAACTGATGTCTATAGTAAATACTAATTTAATTATTAATAGAATAATTTTATGCGTGGTAACGCCTTTGGCGTCCAGAGCATTCGCTAGCTAGTTGATACCGCATACTATCTGTTTTGTATTTTTATTTAATTAGAAGTAAAATAAATGATAAAAATTCAAAATGAATAAATATATAAAAATATAATATATAATATATAATAAATATATAAAAATATTTTAAATTAAGTAAGAACTGTAGTTTTGTACAATAAGTTAGTTAAATACTACATATCTAATATTTGATGAAATTTCAAAACTCAATATGCTTTTACATTCAAAGTGACAGTGATAATTAATGTATAATATATATATATATATTACACAAACTAAAGAAAAAAATTTTTCTTATGAAGTTATTAGTTAT
This sequence comes from Sipha flava, assembly GCF_003268045.1. Lineage (NCBI taxonomy): Eukaryota > Metazoa > Arthropoda > Insecta > Hemiptera > Aphididae > Sipha > Sipha flava. The sequence goes on along the minus strand of NW_020273159.1, from coordinate 1,505,720 downwards.
TCATTTACAAAATTATTTATTTATTTTGTTTTAGCAAGCATTGGAACTAATAAATATTTTAGAAAAACCATTCCTGGGTCGTAATGGATTCCGTAAATTATTGCCACGTCAAATGATGAGGTCAAGGGAAGTACAACTTGAGGACAGTGAGTTAAATTTTAGATAAATATTTTAAAGTAAACAAAACTTTAAATTATTTATTATCAACTTTAAGTATTAATTCTTTTTATAGAAATGTATTCTATGTTAAATTTATATATATATAGCTGATTATATTAAACTTACTATTTAAATCCAATATTGATATTTCTAAATCTTTCCTAAATTATATTTATTATTATTATTATTATTATTATTATTGGTATGTTAATTGAAATATATTTTTAGCATGATTATTTTTTTAATATTTTTAATAATATATCCAAAGAAATGATACTCTACAATTTATTTATTGTAACATTTTAAAATGAAATTTAAGGTGAGAACACTTTATATGAAACAACTAGTGAACATCATAGCAGTTCATGCGTTTATATTCATCTACAATGTGGTATTCAATCTATATTGAATAATATGATAGTCAGCCTTTTTAACGAAATTATCAAAGAGTCTTGTTTTAATATATTACGTACCCAGGTATTAATAATTAAATTAAATATAAACCATATAGAATTAAAAAATTACTCATTTCCATTCTAGGAACAACTTGGATATATAGTTTTTAGTTCGTCAAGCAGAAGCCATGGAGTTCTAAACTTACGTATTATTGTTCAATCTGACCGTACTCCAATGTATGTTGATTCAAGAATAGAAAACTACATCAACACTATTCAAGTAAGTTCATTAATCAATCTATTTTCATATACTCATAACGTCATATATTTTCATAACGTCTTTTAAACCATTAACTTCTTCTAGGAATTATTGAAAAATATGACTGAAGAGGAATTCAGTACTTATAAAGATGCTTTAACTGTTAAATTGTTAGAAAAGCCTAAAGGTTTATTCAAACAAGCAGCCGTCTATCAACTAGAAATTGATACACAAGATTACAATTTTAATCGCGCAAAAATTGAAGTAGAAGCCTTAAAATCTATTCAAAAAGATGATATTATTAAATTTTATCAAGTAAATATATCACTTTTTTATTTTGGCCACTTTGTTATCCAGTAATAATTTGTTCAGGACCAAATCAGTCAGTCTGGGCCAAAAAGACACAAATTGGCTGTACATGTCAAATCTACATTAAAGAATACTACTCAGGAAGATACACTAGAAGATAATTCATTAGCAAATAATAATGTGTGTATTACTTTTATTATTATTGAAATGGTGTTAACTGATGTATTAGAAAATAGTAAAAAGCTAACATAATTTTCATTTTTCAGACCATAATAATTACAGACATCACAGATTTTAAGAAGAAACATCGGTTGTATCCATTGCCAAGTCCATTTATTCCAGTTGGACCTTCTTCTACAAAATCTAAATTATAATATGGATTCCATTGAATTTTGTTTTAAAAAACATATGTTACTTATATTTTTATATATTGAAATTATAATAACTCTCAAAAATCATTACATAATTGAAAATTTTTACTTTCTTAATCACAGATTATAATTTAAGTTACAAATGGTGCAGTCATCTCTATTGAAACTGTTCAATATAATCACATTTTCTTAGGAAGAAAATAATAAATATTAATAATTTAGTTTTTGTACGTATATTATCACTATAGGCATTTTGTTGGACAGTTAGTTGCTTTATATTTTTTCAACATAAAAGTTGATCTCTCTTTGAAAGTATTTTAATTATGAAACATGATTTTTAAAACTCTGCAAAACACTTTGTTATCATAAAAGGATTAAGTCAAGAGATGGAGGAGGGCTGTATTTTTATACCTTTTTCTTGTATTTAAATAAATATGTAAAAATATTGTGACAGTTGATATTTATAATTAACAATTGTTTGGTAAATTATTTGATTCATAGTTCAATTTTAGGAGTAAAATATTATCTAATTCCTGAAAGAAATAGACAAATATAAACTATTGTTTACAACAATTATTTTTCATAATTTTTTTAGTTAATCATACATTTTTATAGAATTTTTTTTTCAACTTAAAAACTATACAAATTTCAGATCAAAGTGAACATAATAAAAAATAATAATATAAAGATAACGGCAAAGTTGAAGTTGTATGAAACATAAAACTATAGTAAAAATATACTAAACAAATACATATTGATTGTTTTTGAAAATAAAAAACAATACTATTATATCATAAATTATTTATAAGTAATATTTTTTTGAATTTTGATAATATATATATATATATTTTACAAGATGTCTAAACATGAACAAAAATTATACATAATTTGTATATAACAATCATGTAGGAATATTTAATAATAGTAATTTTTGCATTTTATTTCAATAATTTTATTCTAGCAAGTTTATGCATTATATTATGTATTAAACTAATAGTTAATTATTTTAATATGGTTAATAACTATTCTTTACTACTAGGAATTAGTTTTTGAGCTTCTCTCACCATTTATATAATCATAACTATTTAATATGTCATCTTCATCATCATCTTCATCTGAAAAACGTTCAGTTCTGCTCGACTTTCTAGGCGGAGACCTGACATGAATAATTCTTAATACATGTTTCAAGCGATTAATTTGAATTTTATAATAAAATCCTTTACCTTAAATTTTCTTCAGATGAAGTAGTTGATTCTGGAGTGTTGCGACCACTTGGAGTTGGACTAGAAGGTGGTGAAAATGCTTGTAACAGTTTACCTTTACTGTCGTTCCAAAAATGAGACTTAAAAAAAACATATCTTAATATTCATGATTTTATCATTCTTCAAATATAAACTTACAATTGGTCCATCTCGACCAAACAATAATAAAAATGAAACAATAAAGTCTCTAGATTTTTCTTCCCATCGTTGCAACATGTCTACTCTTTTTTCACCAATAGTGCCCATTACTCGTTTACTTCGGTCTTTAAGTTCTTCCATTTTGTTTTGAAGCTTGAATTTTTTTTCCTAAAAATATATTACAATTTTTTTTTTCTTCGAATAAACAAAAGGAATTTGATAGGTTATCTATCATCTATTAAATTATCTAACCTTTAAATATGATACATTTAAATCTTTGGCACTGTATCCACGTTGTAGATTACGTCTGACGTACATATCGTAGTCTCGTACAATTCGAGAAATAACATCTGATGTTGATACACCCTCAGTCCTTTGGGTGCCTACAAACATACCTTTTTCTTTAAGCCCTTTATAAACATCTTCACCGGATTCATTAATGTAAGGAATATCATCATGAGCAACAAAATCAATCTATACAGAATTTAAAACTCACTATCCAGTTTAAAATAAAACAGAAAAAACTTTAAATTACTTTATTGTCTATTAAAAATTGATCATCAATTTCCCATGGTGCGTCTTTAAGAACTTCATCTACATAGCGGCAATGTCTCACAGCTTCATATCTTTCATCATCAGTCATTACAGTCTTACCTTTCATAGCATGTGTCATACTATCACTACATACTATAAATTCATAAATAATTAGTTAATAAATAGTTAGAATATTTGTTATAACATGATAAAAATATGATAATAGTATTACATTATTTTCAATAATACAATGTCACCATTACTTAATAAAAATAAACTAACCTCCAACAATCAAGTAAACATTTTGGAACACTGTTTTAGCTTGCATTAACTGTCTAGCATGTCCTTGATGAAACATGTCATAAACGCCATCTGCATAAACCCTGATTTTCCGAGGAGCTGCAAATAACAAGCGTGTTCTAAAATAAAAATTAAATTTATTTTATATTATTAAAAGCTAAACATTATTTTATAATAATTAAGTAAATTAAGCTCTATAACTTCTAACTTCTCTAAGTTCTGGACAAAACTAGAAATGTATTTTTCTATAATTACAGTTATATTTTTTCTATAACCGATATTTCTGGAGCATAAATATTAAATTTACTACATTAAATAGTTTAAACTATTTTAGAAAATTGCAATACTAAATACTATAAGCTACATTTTTGTACTTCTTGATTTTAGACTGAACAAGAAATTTTAAAAATATCTGTTATAATTTTCAACTATTAATAAATAATCAGAGAAATTTGACTAGAATGAAACATCAAATAAAATGATTAATGTAGTTTATTTTATCATTATATTATAAAATAATTCATACCCAAGCAAGAATTGGCCATTTCCATAGTGATTCTTGTACTATATTCACATGCATTTCTTTCAACAACTGCATCTATTTCTGTACTAAAAGGCGCCGGTTTAAAAATTGACTAAAACAAGAAGGTGATTAATTAGTTTATTAATTATTTAGTTAATTTTATATACAAAAATATTCTAATAATTTGCATAAAAATAAAATGTACCAAATCTATTAAAATATTTAGGGAATATAATAAAAAACACTTAACATCTACTTTAAAAGTTTTTATTTTTTTAATATTAAATTGTCCATTGTAGTACCCAAGGTACTATATTTATACCATGATATTTATAAACATTTTCGCTGGAGTTATGAAAAAAAGACTGTAAACATTTAGTATATGTAGGTATTGTAAAATTTAATTTTATAAATTTATTTAAAATATGCATATTTCAACTACATACAATAAAATTAGTGAAATGAAAAAAAATACTGTTAAAGGATTTCAAAAAGGTTAAAAAGTAAATTGTAGAAGGAAGTTAGGCTGTCAATATGTTGGAATTTTCGCAGCGAACAAGAGATTTGAACAAAGAACAAAAGGAAGAAAAATATTGAGGAATATATGGTTAAATAGGATTGAGGGTAACATAAAGATAGAAGGTTTATGTATGAGTGGTCGATAAAATATCCGTACTTTAAATTTATAAAATAACATTTGTACAAATTGTTCTTAAAATTAATGAGATTGTGAGCAATATTTAAAAAAGTTCTATTAATTAATGAAAAAATTATAGTACTTGTTATTATTTCAATATTAAATTATTAATTGGTTATGATATAATTATTATTTATGTATTGAAATCTAACAGGAAGATGTTTCATAAAAACCTCATCTTTGTAGTAACACTAGGTTTATATAAGATTATTAAATACTTAATTTTTAAATTATATACATACTGGTGCAATATTTTGTAATTTATTTTGTTCACATTTTTGTAACATATTTTTATTACTGCTCCCAGACAAATCTGTTTCATCTGTATTATTTGATACATCTCGTGTTCTCTTTTTAGACATATTTGTATTTTGAACTGCAATAAAACAAAAACAAATTTTTATTAAGTAATTGAAAATGAAATAATAATTATATAAAAAATAATGTGACTTAATATATTCATGATTTCATAGATTTTCAACCAATCTTAATCACATTATAACATGACTATATTTAATTGGATAACATTTGGTTAACAAATTAAATAATTTAATATTTAATAAAAATAAATTTTTACTAATATAAAATTATACTTCAATTAGAATTTGTTGATTCAATTTAGATTACCAATAGTTAAATTAATAAAGATCAAGAGGATAAATTGGAAAACCAAATCCAAAATTTGAAAACTATGAATATATTTAGAAATGTTATCTGTTGTATGTGTATTACAAACATACGTTGATAAATATATAATACAATAAATTGAACGATACTAATAGAAAATTTAATAAAAATATTAATATGTAGTAGAGTGTATTAAATTAATGATAACTAACAGAATAGATAATTAACATATCAATATATCATCATGTATTATTGATGATTATTGGACTGAAAATTGGTTTTGCCGCACCCAGATAATTAAGAAACTATTGTAATCCAACTTTCAATGACAAATTACTTAAAACCAAATTTAAGGAATGATAAAACCATACTTATTATAATTAGTAATTCATATATGGAATATATTTTATATCCATTTAGAAAATACAATTAATTATGATATTGGTTATAAATAGGGCAGAGGAATTGAAGCATTTGCATATTTGTTTTGCACAGTCACAAAAATAGCAGAGTACAAAACAAATATGTTTCATGCTTTCACAAGCTAGTTTTGAAATTTTATTTTGCATATAAATGCATATTTTGAGTCCTTTATGTTTTTTTGTATTTTACACTTTTATACGCAATTTTATACTTTTTAAGACATATTTAACTTAAATTGATTTTTTCCAAAGTGACATTTTTACTTCAAACAATACAGTCAAAATGTTTGGATAAAAATGTATTTATTTTTAATTTTTGTCGTATAATATGGTTTTTGACTGTACACGGGCACACATTTTTCCTAGAACTGATAACAATCTAACATCGTTTTTTTAGAGAAAATTAAGAAAATTAAGTAAAATGTATTTTATTTATTTGGCTATGGTAAATAATATATTTAAATTATGTAATTGTTTTGCCTTATTTTTAATGCTATTTATTTTATTATTACTTTTAATAAAAAGGCTAAAAAAATTTTTAGGTGCATAAGTGCTTGCATATTTAGAGCTTTTTTAGAGCTACAAGTCCTCTGCCCAAGTTATAAATTATAACTGATAGAAATATTTTTGTTCATTATTTAAAAATTTATTTACTAACATATTAATATTTATGTTATAAAATAAGTTCATAATATAAATATTATAAATGTTAAACAAATATTATACATCCTCAGAATCTATCTGCCAAGATATAAATAAAACTAAATTGTACTGTATATAGTTGTTTGGGTACATAAAAGAAAAACATTAATATTTGTATGCCTACACTAATTTATAAAATGTAGTGTATTTATGAGTAAATTTAAGTAATAGAAATTATACATGTATTAATTTATAATATCAATACAAATGGCTGGTCCATATGGAAAGTATATTTATTTTTAGATGATGTATATAAAAATTCTTTGGGATGTGTCTTCGAGAATTTTTCCTCTGCAGTGTAATATAATAAATAAAATACCGAAACAAGTTCATTATTTTTGTACCATTTTTATTCAAATGAAAGGTCAACTAATATTTTTTTGTAACGAAAAATAAATTAATGATTTTAAAAAAAAATCACATATTAAAAAAACAATATACAAATAAACACCTGAGGTAGCATACACAGTGGCTATTAAAATAATGAACTCGTTCGTTTTTCATGAAACAATAATCGATTAATCATCAAACGTTTTTGAAATAATGAGTGGAGGGAAAAAACTGGTTACCCAAAATATTCAAACAAAACAAACGAACGGGAGAATAATTCATACTACAAGAATAGAAAATAAAAACAAATAACTTACGAGGCGGACGGGAATAAGGTTTCAAAAAAACGTACACTTCGATTAAACGGTATGAATTGACATTGGACGCTCAACGGTTCCCACAAACGACGACCGTTGACTGCAATGACGGCGGCACGTATATAATACACTTAGGTAGGTTTAACCGTCAGTGGTGACGAAGAAGCTGGCACAAAATCTTATGAAACGCTGTAGTGTCAGTGTGAAATTTGTGCAAATGTTACTTTTCGAAATGGGTAGTGCCATTATCTCCTCCGGGAGTCCGGATACGGAAATGTTTGTGTTATCATCACTTATCAGCCGATACCACATGTTCGTCGACGTCATGCCAAGGTTATCCACGTTTTTCACTCGGCGGCGTCCCCGGCTTATTACCGGGGTATCACCATGGCGCGCGTATTCCGTGTAATCATTTTCCTTGCCATCATCATCATCATTATTATTATTATTATTATTGTAATTCGTGTGTTATTATTATCAATCTTGGATCGAGTTGTTCGAGTTTGATACACAGTGTTGTTATTCGCCATGATTGGCAGGAGTACGAAACGATGCTCTACACAAAACGCAAACCGTTTTGCACGGCCTTCAATTGTGGTTATGCTGAACACGCGTCATCGTACTGCGGCACAGATGAAATGAAGATTTTAATTTTCTTGGTTATACGATTGAACTTTTGACCGTCACGCGTTAAAGTATGTTCTGGACCGTGGTTTGATCTATTCTGTGGTGACACCGCTTAAGAGACCTTTAACAGGCGCATAAATTAAAACCAAGGGAAACGCACTTGACTTTCACAACGCTTAATAAGTGTTTCATTTTAAATTTTATGTTTCGGTTTATGCTTCTCAGCTATTTGATCAAAACCTTTGGCTACGGGTAAAATTTACCTGTTAGTTATCTATATATTTTAAAAACATTAGTTTTAAAAAATTTTGTTTTATTCAATATTCATTGACTATTACGTTTCGTTAGTTATCGACCGTAACTGATATGTCTGAGAAACTTATGAACAATAACTCACTTATATTAAATATTCATTATACACACATTATACATTGATTATCAGCAGAGTTAGGGACTTATAGCACTTAAAACCCGTAAATTATTATTAAAAAATTTAAAAATATGCATATATGTTAATTATTTATATAATATTTTGCAATACGGCCATACTATTTTCTAAAAATGACGATATTTTTCCAACACGAAAACTATAAGTGGTTGTGAGATATATATACCAAATAGGTCGGTGGCAGATCCATGTGGAAGCTAGAGGTCTGTGCCATCCCAAACTGAAATATATTTGATATATTGTTTTACTATACAGGAGCATAATTTTATTTTGGGGAAGGGTCAAGATGCGTGTTTGGTACTTTTATAATAGTACAATTGGGCTGCACTTTGAACATACTATTGGTCATATTGTATTAGATATTTTAAAAAACCTTGAACTCTATTTGAAATATTGTGTAGTCGTAGGAACTGATTGAGTGTAATGACTTCAAAAATATTGGTGCCTTAACAATTATTTTAAAAGAATGTCCAATGGCTGTACGATGTCCAAGTGTCAATCATGTATTAAATATTTATCTTTCTTATTTATCTAAAGTAGTTTCTGTCAATAATACTATCAGCATATCAAAAAAAGTTATTGCGTTTTTTTAATGGTTCAGCAAAAAGGAAATTTATTTTAAAGAATATTTTGAATCAGAAATTATAATGATTATGACAAACACTGTAATTAAGATGCATGATTTTAGAATACATTTAAATCATCACCTTTAAAAGTAGTAATTTTCATTCAATACATTTAAAATTTACATTTTGTATATTTTAGTTGGTTGTTTTTTTCAAAAGGAACATCCCAAAATAAGACACTAGATCCGCCTCTGAAATAGGTATTTAAGATTGTATTACTATTTTCTTTTTTGATCGGTTGAAATTTATAAAGTTATTAATTTTTAAATTTGAATTATTTTTCAAAATATGCAAAATAATCACAAAAACGTAAAATAAGCACTTTCCTACAAAATCTATGAAATATGCAAAAATATGCACATTCAAATTTTAGATTTGTATATCATGGCATTGAGAAATTAATTTATTTTGGACTCTGCTATATTTTACAATAAATAACAAGAATATGCAAATGCTTTAAATTCTGAACCCTAATTATTAATAATTGTCATTATATGATTTACGAAACGCTCTAAATGGTAAAATATCATGTCCTCGTGAGATTTTTCACTACAATAAGCCATGTACGACTATTGCCGTTGTTGTTTTAGACTTAGTAGTTATTCAATGTCGATAAAATGCGATCTCTCCGTTTTAGATTTATGAAAATAATTCGAGTAGTACAATAATCATGTTTAAACACTTGTATATTTGCCGTAAAGCAATTATAAATACGACAATCGTAAATCATATTCGAACTGAAAAAAAAACAAGTAGTTAAAGTTTAATATCTCTAGATAATATCATTTTATCGACGTTGGAAAAATAAATAACACGTAGGAAACTCTTCCAATAGCCTTTGGCATAATTAAATAAAATACGAGGAAATGTAATTGATCAATTTATTGGTGTTACACTTCATGTGGACACGATTATCTATAAGTATATTATATTTTATACTCATGCTACTGTTTTTTTATGCATCATACAAATATAAAACAATTTTTAAAATTTTTACTATTACGTACCAAACATCATAAGTCAAGCATTTTATAACTTTAATTTTTTTTTAGTACATATTAAACATTTTCGTTATCATTAATATTTATCATAAAGTATAACAAAGCATAGATGATTATTGGGCGGGGATGGGTTAATTAAAAAATTTCTAAAATTTCTAGCTCAAAATACAATAGTTTATTAAGTACCTAAGTACCTATGCAATGTTTAATTGTATACTAACTGCAATTTCAAGTCGAATAATCAATAAACACTATAAATACAATTTTTCATTGATGTAATTCCGCTGAACTTAGTTATGCATTTTATAAAACCACTTATTATCCATATTATAATTTTATGACTTTAACCTATATGGGTATGTGGCTACACAACGTATAAATACTATAAATTACTATATAAAAACCATAGTACAGACTTACAAGTATAGTTAAACAAGTACACATAATATATAAAAACAAATATTATAGAAAATATAGAAGTGGATGGAAAATATAAAAACAAATAATAATACACACAATCATTATTTTAAACAACTATTGCGTCCAAATGTAGAATTTTTTTGCGTTTATATGCAATGTTCACATGTCTTCTCTGCGTCTCGAATCGAGACTTGATGCAGTCGTTTTTATTTTTTCGATAAAATTACATTCACTAAAATTCTATCATAGTGCTTGCAACATTGATCTATAATACACGTAGTTTTTTAAATTTATTTTACAAATATCTTCATTCATGCGATAACGATGAAGTTGCTGATAAAGAACTTGGCGCCACACGACTCTTTTGAGGTTTGAAATTATAATCAGAAAATTGGGGCTGAATTATTTTAAGTAATTGTTGTATGTTGAAATATTTTTCTTCCAATTGACTGACCAATTTTAAAATGTACAGCTTTGCTTTATTTATAGCATGTTATGACAGATTTTTTTTATACTTGTATAAAACTTATTGATACTATCTTGATATTTTATTTAAATACATTTTTAGTTTATTAATTAGTGTTAATATATTTTGTAAGTATCTTTTCTACCATTTTTTTTTTTAAATGTGTTTCTACATTTTTTCTTTCAGACGAATATCTTTGTGATCAATGACGATCCTTGACAAATACTAATGGAGTGGGGGGAGGAGGGAAATACTTTTCAAATCAAATAACCTTAAAAATAGTAGACATAAAAAAACAGTTTGTTTAATTTAAAAATTTATTTCATTTAACAAAATAAAAGTCCCTTTTTTGTTATTTTTATTTTGTAAATCGGTCAATAATAATTTCATAAATTATGGATATTTAGTATAGTAAATAATGATGTGCATAATTATAATGGGGGTTTTGGCGCACACAGGATAGTTTAAAATTATAGAAATACTGGACATGAATAGCTATATATATGTATATGGACACATAGCTGGACAGCTTCTACCTTTACTGTTCTTGGAAGTTAGGTGATAGTCACCACTTATGATACTATAGTGTGGTAGGTGATCATAAAACCGTCGAGTATGAGCAGGGTCGGCAAAAACTTCTGAGGCACCCGGGGCTGCGGGGGTTCCAGACCCCCTTCCCTTTGCAATTGTTTGACCAAGACGTACCAAGACCACTTGTACATGATTTGGTACAATAAAAACAATGTATACGAGGCTGAAACGATGGGCCCTGTCAGACGTACGGGCCCCGGGGCTCTATCCATCCCTGCCTTACCCTCTCACTATCCCTGAGTATGAGCCGTATGTAACCGTATGTGGCTCGTATAGCTGTAGCTCCAGCAGCTGTGCCGTTGGGGTTGATCTCGATATTTTAAATTTAAATTAAATACACATTATTGTGTTAGGTATATATATATATATGTAATAATGATTATTTTTTAATATTATTATAAAATAAATTAATTAATTAATTAATAAATGTTTAGCCCAGAGTATTTTTAATTTGAAACCGGTTGTACTATACAAATATAATAATACTCTAGGCAAAACATTTATTTATAGAAATAAATAAACTTTTTGTTTATTTATGTATACATTATTTTGTTTTCTGAATTAAGAAAAAATCGAAAAACTATTGTTAATACTAGAAAATTTAGTTTTTTTTTTTCGGTTTCAATTATATGACTTTGTATGCTTTTATTAAAGAAATTTACTAATTTATAACTATTAGATATATAATACATAAACGAAAAACATTCAATAGTTTTGTTAATAAGATAAGAAAAAATGCTGATACAGAAATACTAATCTCAAAATTACAACGGCAGAAAAATAATATGCCCTTTTATAACCCTCATCAATCACGTTAATTATCAGTAATCATTATTACTTTCAACTTCATATATATCAACAGACCATATTATAATATATTTTGCATAACAGTACTAGAAGTTAGAACCTATAGCGACATTTTTATCTTAATATGTTTTTCTCTTGAGAAACAAAAAAGTCAAAGTTCACTTTAATCGAATTTGAGATTATGGTGATTCCTGTGTATTTTTAACAATCATTTTTATCAATGTATGTTAAAATTAAAATACATCATAACAATCCGAATTAGTGCATTTAGATCTTTCATAATTATCGAGTACCTATTATTGTTTAATATAATTATAGGGGGAGGGGTCGTGTAGTGGTAGACTATGTATTGAGGGGTTCGGGAGGGGGATAATCAATTGGATTTATTATTATCACATTTCAACTAATAAGTATTTTTAGTTAATATTGTTCAATTCATCTTAATTCAGATATTATAATAGTAAATTAAAAGGTATATGGGTATATATCATTTTTATTCATATAATTCTTTTAAGGGCCTGAAAGTCGATATCCCTTTGCCTCCCTAGTCATGCGTGAACGAGTGTTAAATGACGACTGTGACTAATAGCACAAGTGATTACAACAATTGCAGCACCACTAAAAGTTTCACTTACTGAATGGAACGACCGTCTCGAAGAAGAAATCATCATGGCCTCCCCCAATTCCGTGTACCACACAAGTAAACTCGTTTAAAACAATAATAAAAATAACAAATTTAACAATTATTACCAACAACCAATAACTTGAGTTGCTCTGAATTAAAAAAATAAAATAAGAATATAAAAATAAATATAAGAAAGTACACAAATCACACAATTTATTTCATGGTACTATATATAATTATAGAATAAAACTTTTTGAAGAAATCTTTCTTTAAGTGCTTAGTTCCCATTGACTTTAATAAAATAAAACATTTTATAATTACTTGCAGTTATTTTAGTTCTAGTTACATATAATAAAAATGTAATATTAAAAATTATTTGCCGCCCTAAGCACTAGCTTATAGTGTTTATTGGGAAATACGGCACTGAATTTATATTTAATTATCATTACTTTATTACATTAAATTATATATTTTTTAAGGTAGAGAATTGTTATGCCAATCACAAAGTCGAGAGTTTGATGTACAATTCTGAAAGATCAGACTCTAAACCTTATACTACTTAGGATTCGGTTGTTGTATTGATTTGTAAAAAACTTGATTTTAGAACCATTTTACAATTGGAAACAATTACAGACATACTAGTAATAATACCTTATATTAATACCTAATAATATTAATAATTCCTCAAAATAGTAATATAATTTTTTATTATGACATTTCCAGGTGCAGATAATTTTAAATATGTATTATAAGTAATATAAGTATATTCTCAGTATTATAATAAAAGAGACAAGTAATTAGCCAAAAAAAGGATTTAAATCATTTAGGTAGTCCACACCTATGTAAGATAGACAGGGTCCATAAAGACTTAGATATACTGAGAATTCGGAACGGTGAAGAGCTAGCCACGGATAGAGACAGATGTAGGGAAGTGGTGGTTGCGGCGAAGGACCTGAATGGTCTATATTAAGCTCGAAAAAAAAAAGAAGCCTTTACATAAATTTATCTGAAAAAAGCAACAAAAATAAATGTGTTTATTTAGAACCAGAATGACATGAAATAATTTAAACTGTAAAATGTGTGTATAAAAATTAGATTTCTATCTTATATATAAAAAAAGAAGCATATTTTTTAACATCCAATTTCTTATTATAAGAATTATATTTTAAAATCAATGGCAAAATAGGGTATAGTATCATATCCTAACTTAATATTAAAATAAGTTTTCGACCACTAAAATAATATTGTATTATTATACAAAGTGCTTGATTAATAGAGACTTAATACTTACAAATGTTATGTACCTACATCGCATAACATCCAGGATCAACTTATCAAACTTATTTGATAAATAATGACGGTAATTTTTTCTCAAATATAGCTAATTATATACTGCTGTTTATGAAATACTTCTGTATTTTCCTGCTATATGTTATACAGTAAAATGTTCTCTCAGTACCTCTCAATATTCTAAAGGCTAGCACACACTAGCGTTATTTTACCGCACCGTAATTTTACTGCGCGTTTTGTTAAAATACATTAAAATGAATAGAGCACAACACATACGTGTCGCGCAGTAAAATTATGGCGCGATATTTCGAAAACTGTCGCGTGCACCTTGACTATACCGTGCGTTAAAAATACCACGCAATAGATATTTTCTGTTAATATGCTCTGAATTAAATGAGCAACTTCACATTGGCCGTAATAATCGCGTGACAGTCGGATAGTTTGTTATTTATCGTTGATTATAGTAGTCGTATTTGTACTACTAGCCAAATTGCAATGTCAATCGATTTCAACATGTCCTCAACAGATGAAGAAATTCATATTCTTTAAGAAGATATTTTGGACGTTGATCTTTTGATAATATCAGTAGAGGAAAGGCCGTTATTATGGAATAAGACGTTAGATTCATACACGGACAGAAATGAGAAAAGGAATTGCTAGAAAGACATATTTTGTATAATGAAACCGGGATTTAAAGAGCTGGATATAAAGTGGATACCACGTCTGTCATGTTATCATACACTGAAGAATTTTTGTTTAAAACGCCAAATATTGTGCGGTAACATAACGCTCGTGTATTGGTCGATGTTTTTACCACGCGTTACATGCAGTAAAATGTGGCACAATAAAATAACGCTAATGTGTTGTCAACCTAGGTTAGAGGACGCCATAGCCTCATGTGTTGTTTCCGTCTGACAAATGTACAACACAGCGAATTAGCGTTAAGTAGTTCAAATGTAGTAATGTTATAATCAAGCTTTAAAAGAAGAATATTATATGTATTTTTTTGGTCAGTTTTTTCCAATATTTTAATTTTAAAGTGAGTTATAAGTGTGTAAAATATTACAATTAAAAAAAAAAAAAAACTCATAACTCACTAAAATTTAAAATATCGGAAAAAACCAACCAAGAAAACACAAATAATGTTAATTGTAAGTATTACTATAGGTTAATTTACTCTAATATTAAAGATAATACAACTTAAACTATTTGAACTATTTAACACTTAAATAACTGAACCTTAATTTGCTATACCTAAAACCTACGTAGATGCATGTTTGAAATGCAATTGTTACTGACGTATTGCAAATTACAATTCAAAGTTTTTTTGCGCTTTGCCCCTCCTTAGATATTGGTTATTTTGTGTTTAACTTCCCTTCCCACAATCCTAAAAATCTCTAAACTACCCATTCCTTCCCCAGCCACCCACCATGAGAATAGTAATAAACTAGGTAATAATATAACTAATATGCGTATTACGAATAACATGTGTCGATCACTATTATGTAGCCTTGAAAATTGAATTATTTTTCTCCGGCTAAAATCTTGTATACAATTTCAAAAGTATTCCAATACCATCATTCGAAACTAGAAAAATTACATGGATTACTGAAGAAGAGCCCTGTTTATCATTTTCACGGTTAACTTTTAAGACTAGTCCACAATTGTAGTGAATACTGTTCAAAATTACTTAAGACACTATTTATTTATCTTAAATTATATAAACAAATTATGTTTTAATAAAAAATCCAAAAAATTGCCTCAGTGCTGTTAACTCTCATTTTTGAGAACCCATACAGTTGAATCCTCTTAATGGGGAGAAATAGGCAAAGTCCCGAACGAATGTATTCGTTTTAGGCAATTTAACATCGTTTATTGGGAACAAAACATCGGTTATAAGGGGCATATAATTTATATATACAGGCGCTTTCAGCTTACTGGTCCACCGGGATACAGGGAAAATCCCGGCAAACCCTCTTAAAAATTATAAGATCTAGTCCTATTACCAATTAGGTATCTGTAGTTTCAGTTAAATTCAATAATTTTATTATTTTTAACAATTTTAATTGAATAATTGAAACGAGAAAATTACATAAAGGAACACAAATAATAAATTTCGTTGGTTGTTTACTGATAATGCAATTTTTAGTATATTAATCGCATAACTACTAGCTTTGATCATATTTAACTATTTTATACTTATACATAATGTCATTGATTATAAATACAATAATGTATAAATATAATAGTATTTATAAATGATGTATAATATATATGTATTATATTCATCGAAAAAAAATTTTTATTTTTATTTAGAATTCTAGTGAATTATAATAAGAGCACTAGACATGATAAAGAGGTATGCGGGTACGTGGTATACTCGGACTGTATTTGTTTATAATAAAGTTATTTATTAATTACTTGAATTACCTAATAATTATCAAAGATAATTTTGAATATTCTCAGGAAAATGATAGTAATATAATGGGTACAAGAAAAAAATGTAATTCATGTTTATTATACATAACAAATGTTATTTATGAGTTCAATATGAATTCTCTAGAGCAGAAGTTGCGAACCTTTTTTGGTTCAGCTACCAAATTTTTCCTTTTTAGATTTTGAAATCGCTCACATGCCTAAAGACATTACATTTTCTAAAAATAAAATTACAGATTTATTATATTATTTTTATTAAATTTTAGTCATTCTTAGTGAAACACAAGCAGCAATTGTTTCATTGGTCAAAATATTTTTTTCCTATTTAATTAAATAAAATTAAATTTGTTATGGCGAATAAGCTTTCAAAAACTAAAATTTACAAAAAATATGAAAGAATAAGGAATATTGCAATTTTTAAAACAGTTATCATTTGTTTATTTGAATTTCTTATAAGTTATAACCAACATTTTATAAATAGTATATATATATATATTTTTTTTTTGTACAATTTTTAATAATTTAAATTTTTTACGCGTGTCATTAAAATTTGGTCAGCGTGTCAAAGGTTCGCCACCCCTGCTTTAAAGTATAATGGATTATTCGGAGTTTATAAGTTTCTTTTAAAAATTCTTCTTAGTCAAGTAACGTGTGAACGATCGTTTTCTAAACTTAAAATTATAAAAACACGTTTAAGAAATTGTTTAACACAAGATAATTTGGAATCATAGTTTTTGGTGAACTGTGAAAGGGAATGAAATCAATGTATTATATTAAAAAAAATACGAGCCGGGGGGGGGGTGAATGCCCCCTTCGTCCCCCTCAAATATACCCTTGCATTAAATCATGCCTAATGTGAAGAGAATCAATATTTATAGATTCTTGAACCAAATGGAAAGAATCTCTTGAAATTTGACAGTGATTTATATAAACATTTTTTTTTAAAAATTTTAATTTAATATTATTTAGCTCATTAATATAAGTAAAATAATGATTAGACCAAACTAATGACCTATGTTTGATCTTACTAGTGAGCAATACAAGTTTTAAAGACACAAGTGATTTATAAATTCTGTGATGTTTTTATTTATAAAACCTTACATTCTATAAGATTTATTGACTATCATTTTATCAGTGGCGGTTTATCCCAAAGATGGGCCTGTGTGCAGAACCAAAAAAAGGCCCCCCCCTTCAACTTTTTATTCTAAATAATATATAGACATAGATACATAAATTCAAATTTAAAGTAAGAGTTTTTATTCTAAAATTCTAAAATCTTATGCAATTACACAGGTACTTTCTATTTTTATTAAAATTTTAATTACATAAAAAATAAGATGAAATTCCATACAAATAAAATAACATATTCTATAAATAACGATAAAACTAAAATAATAATAATTCAATGGAAATTTCGTTTGCGTGCTTTTTTTTCTGCAAAATTATTAATTATTTCTTTTAAATTTAATTGACGAGCTCGATCGTTTTCAATAGATAGAATTCCAAGTCCACTTAATCTTTCTTCACACATTGTGCTCCGTAAATAATTTTTGATTAATTTTAATTTTGAAAATGAACGTTCCGCTGAAGCAACTGTCACAGGGAGTGTCAAAAATAACATACATGCTGTACATATTTCAGAAAATGTTGTTGCTAATGTGGGGTTCTCTATTACAAGTAATTCAGTAATTGCTTTTACCGATGTTCGTTTTGTAATTTCTTCTTTAAAACAAGATCTGAACGATAAAATTTGACCAGCAAGAGCATTAGATAAATCAGAATCATAATATTCTACCAATTTATTAGCGGAGTTATAAATTTGTTCGTCTGTTAAATTAATTAACGAATTCGGTTGAATAACTTCAAATATTTTGAATACGTTATTTAAACTGGTAAAACGTTCTTCTAATTGTATTATTGCATTATCCAATGTTAAATAAAATATATTTATTTTAAAATGTTCTTCTGCTGAAGTAAAGCAATAATTTTGGAGGATTTCGTCATAAAATCGTTTTACTCTTCAGGTTCTTTTTTCTTGAAATTTTTGTGGTACACCCCATTTTTTTTGCGATTTTTACTGCTATTTCGAAAAAATCACTGTATTGTGACCTGTATTCTTGGAGTTTTATCAACGCAGAATTCAGCAAAGAAACTGCTGTGCTCAGTTCTTGTTTAGGAGACTGAAGAGCTTTTGATACAACATTTACAGTTTTCAGAATTTTGCCAATGAAAATTACACTGAATATAAATTGAAAATCTTCCATATGAACTTTTAAATAATTTGCTTCAAATATTTCGTCCTTATTTTTGCTTCTAAGAATTATTTGCGATAAACATTTTAAAATATCAACGTAACGATGTCGAATAGCTAATAAAGAATCATACCTTGATGACCAACGAGTGGTACATAATCTTTTTAATGTAATTGAAATATCTGATGATTCTGAAGATAAAAGTAATTGCCAACGTTTAATACTATTTGAAAAAAATGTATAAATTTTTTCCACAAGTCCAAAGAAAGTTTTTACTTCCGTTGATGAATTCATTGCATCGTTTAGAACTAAGTTCAAATTATGTGAAGCACAATGGTATATGTAGCCAATTTTTGTTTAGATTTTAACCTAGCCTGGACACCTGAATATACACCACTCATGTTGGCAGCCCCATCAAACCCTTGACCACGAAGTTTTGACAAATTTAAATTATTTTTTATAATACATGGACCATTAGGTTGACAAGGGCCTTGAGAAATTATAAAACGTTTTTCTTGGTAACTGAGTGGTTCTTTAAAATGAACTTTGTCAGTAGGAAAACGTTCACAAATTAAACTGTTAAAAATATTAGGTTCAACATTTTTAGTATTAATAGTGTCAATGCTAGATGTTGCAGTTGGTTCTGAGACGGAATTACTGGCAGTTTTAATTTTATTTAATAAAATACCTGGGTTATCAATATCTTGCTCTTCTGTTTCTTCGTGGTTTTGTTTGAAATATGTGTCAATTTTCGGCATCCGCTTAACAGATTCTTCTCTTTGTTTTTTTATTTTGCGTTTCGCAGCACCACTGGCAGATTTTGATGCCATTATAATAGTAATTAATAAAATAATATATTTTATTGAGTTTTTTGTAAATTATTTCAATAGACACTGAACGACGACAAAGAACAAGACTGAGTATCGCACTATCACAAAATAATACAACAAAAGTAATACGATAATATTATACGATAATATTTAATCGCGTAAATTCATGTCATAGACGTCTATATTATACGTGTACCGGTATACATAATACAAAAAAAATAAAAATAAAAATAATATGGATAAGCAAAATCGACAAGGAGATAACGAAAAAACCATGGGAAACAGATTGCTATAAATAACGTTTAGTCGCCGTCACAGAAATACAGTAGGTACATCACAGAAATACAATATCTATATATTTTATAGATTATAACAATGATATCAGAATTGAGAAAATGAAAATCTTTTAAAATTGAAAACAATTTTTTTACTTTTTCGTACATATTAACTGTATTTATTTAATTCTTTTTTTTTTTGAGGAACATTGATCAATAATGGGCCCCCCACGGCCCCACGGGCCGAGGGCCCGTGGCATTTGCACACATTGCACACATGTATGACACGCCACTGCATTTTATGATTTAACTTAAAGGAAAGATTAGATTCAAAATAAATGCCTAAATCTTTAATTGAAAAACATCTTTCAAGAGGATATTTATTAATGAAATAATTTTTGAATAAAGCACTTTTACTACGTGAGAAAGTTAAAACTTTATATTTTTTATAATTTAAAGAAAGATACGTTACGTTGACTCCATAAAATTAGTATATTTAAGTAAGATTGCAAAAAGTTAAGGTCATCAGAAGATTTAATTTGACCATAAAGTTTTACATCATCAGCAAACATTAAAATATTTACTGGGCTATCTAAAATAGGTTAAAAAAAGGTCACGGCAAAATATCCTAGACCCATTTTTGTAGCCTTTTTAATCGGACACCGAATTTTTAGGTCATATTTTTTGTGCGCCATCATAACACTCAATATTAATTATTATTTGCAAATTATGAAAATCATATATTTCTCCATATGATGAATATATCAACAGAAATGATTTGACTCAACGGAGAGTATCTTTGAAAAATAATAAACATTATACGAAAAAAATATCGTTATATCGTGAGCATATTAGGATTTTTGAACGATTTATGCACCTGTTTAAGTCACAAACAGTGAATAAAATACAAATAATTTAAAAATGTTTTATACTAATTTACAAAAACAATCAACATGGTTCAGATTTGAAACTTTAAATGCTGGGGCCTCACGAGTGTACATCGTACGCGCGTTATAACGATTGTATATTTTGACGCACGTAATCTGTTTATAAGACCGTTAAATATTACGACCATACCTATATGCATTATTTTTGAAAAAATAGATCGTTCAGATTTGTTGTGGTACAAGACATAGGTGTAATGGATTCTAAATAAATTGTTACGTTCTCGTGTTTGATGTACTTGAACTTAAGAAACCAGCAGTAAAGGAGAAAACTTTGGGTTCACCCTATTAACTCTGAACGTCAGTCACATGGCCATTATCTTCAATTGTATAAGCAACTTCGAAAAGATAATGTTGTTTTTTAATTATTTTCGTAAGTTGATAAGTTCATTTGATGAGTTATCGTACATAGAAAATGATATAAAACGGCAAGATACAAATATTAGAATTTGATAGTAAAGACAAAGCTATTTCAAACCTGGCTGATTTTTTTTTGTTTTTGTCTTTGTAATCTTCATTTGAAGTATCCCATAATAACGGCCGTTTTTGAACTTCATTTAACAGAAATTCACTATTAATATTAACCATATCGATTTTTTTATGGATAATTTATTATAATTTTTGAATTTGAATTTTGAAAAATTACACACAACACATTTCAAAACCAACACAATGTTATTATTTGCATATACGCAATTTGGGGAGGAGGCTTGGGTGTGCTTAGCACCCGCATTTTTGAAATTAGCACTCCCAAATGTGTTTATGTTAATTTACATTTAAAGATTCATTACTCATTATGTATAGAAAAACAGAGTTTTTATTGTATAAATATATTTTTTATAAATAGTTCTTTTTCATACCTGGAAAAACTATTAAGATTTAAAAAATGACCTATTTAAAGCACCACCACATGCCAATTTAAAATATAAAAAATCCTAGAAAAAAACTTTTGGGCAAGTATTTCTATCCGAAAAAGTTTTAAAAAAATAAGATACAAACATCATTATAAAACCATTATATCCTTCGCTTTAGCCAGAATCTAAAAGTGATCATGTGATGAAATATTTGTGTATACAGACAGGTAATTAATAATTAATAATTCGTTATACGCGCAATAAAAATATTAAATCAAAGTGAACAATTTAAATTTAGAAATATTCATTTATTTACCAAATTATTTTAGTAACTGTTGAGAGTGGCGGATAGGCCCACCAGGAATTCGGGATTTTCCCGGTAGGCCCCACCCCATATTTATATATGGGGGCCCTTAGCCCTTTCACCGAGTTCTGTACTTAATTGAAGATATATCTGTAAATTTTAATTACTATCAAGATTTATTTATTTTTATTATAATATAAATCTTCAACATTAAACACTCTAAATAACTAATACTAATTAACTAGTAATTACAAGTACTATGAGCAATTTGTAAATTATTATACAGTGAGTTCCGCTTAATGTGATCACTTTGGTGCAGGTCATTTTGATTCTATTAACCGGTTGATTCTAAAAAAAATTTAAAATCTATGTTTTCTAAATTTTGTAAATTCGGATGTGCTGTACAGTTATCAAGAAGTAGTAAAATACGTCTTACTTTTTTTATTTCTCTGTCCCATTTTAGTAAAAATTCGGTAAAAATTATACTAGTCATCCAAGCGTTTGAATTAGCGTAATAATCAACGGGCAATGTTTTAACGCTTCGAAAACAGCGTGGATTTTTACTTTTACCAATAATTAAAGAACGTCTTTTATCCGTACCTGACATGTTGCAAACCAGCAGAATCGTAAGTCTTTGCTTTTGTTTTTTACATCCATTAACCGTAGTCCCTTTAAAATCAAAAATAGAATCTGGTAGAGCTCGATAATACAAACCAGTTTCGTCTGAATTATATACGTCATCAGGTGCATAATTAGACGATGCAATACAATTATTTAAGTAATCTTCTGCAGCTTGAAAATCTGCATCTTTTTTTCTCCACATGTTTTTTTAAAAACAATATTGTTTCTGTTTTTCGAACGAATCAACCACCCGATCGTTGGACTAAAATTGTCTACACCTAATTGCAAAGCTAAATTTATAGATTTTTCTTATAAAATAGAATTACTGACCGGTACATTTAAATTTCTAGCTTGCTGAAACCATCGTAATAAAGATTCTTCTACATCAACATTTTGCCCATTTCGTTTTCGTTTTCGAGAAAGAGGCAAATTTTGTTCTTCATGTTCAACAATTTCCTTACGATTTTTTAAAATTTTGTTTAACGTTGGTTGAGGGATTTTCAGAGCTAATGTGGCTTCTCTTTGAGAACATTTATCCAATTTATCAAAACGAACGAGTATATCTTTTTTTTCTTTTATAGTTAAATCATTTCGTTTGGTCGACATTTCAAAAAATACGTCTGATTGTGAACAATAAACCGAATAAACTAAATGACACAAGTACACGACGCCGCGACGTACAAAGATAATTGATTGACATAATGTACAACGATATACAATAATACTGATAAATTCAAAAATAAAATGGTTTTTATAAATTAATTAGTTTGAGATACCATAAAAACGATAAGATTGTTCATAAAAGTGATTCAATTATCCGGTACTTAGTGATTCTAATAAAAGGTCAATTTAACATTAGTAGCATACAATTTGGTTTGGGATTTTCATTTTTGATTCTAATAAACGGTTGATTCTATAAACTAGTGATCACATTAAGCGGAACTCACTGTATATTATATTGTAATATAATAATATGTTGCGAGCGGCTTATTTTTTATGGGCCCTAGCCTATTTAGGCCCTTCCAATTCCTTCCCGGTAAAAAAAATGTATGCCTATCCGCCACAGACTGTTGAATTGTACGGGTTGGGGGTGTCTATAACCATTATGGAACACGAAAAAGTTAGAAGGACTTCAGCACCCCCAGTTTTTTCATTGAAATTGCGTCCTTGATTATACGTCTGTATAATTGAGCGTCCATATGGCCATTCAAGTTCGAAACAACACATTTCTACAACATACGTATACATGTTTAGACGTGTGTTGTAGCATAATACGTAGAGTCGAAAATCAATGTCCGTTCATACGCACGTACGTTTTGACACACGTCGTTGAGTGGCCCAATCTATAAATATTAATATAATTCTACAACGGACGTCAAAATTAACATGCGTTACGAGGTACATTAAAACGCTACATTAAACGCTCGTGTAGCCCCATCCTAAAAGTATAAAATCCTAAAAAAATGCATTATTATTTAATAACCATGTTTATAAGTCGAGTACGTATAGAATGGAGTAATAGTTATAACATTACATAAAACTTAACCTTGTAAATTTGTAAAATTATCTCCCTTCCATATCATTAACGTATTGATAGTAACATTATCCGTGAATAATAACAATTGTAATGTCACAGAATACCAACAACTATGAACCGTAGAATATAGACACATATAGATGATAAAAATGAATTGCTGTCCCGTGTTCTCGTCTGGCAGTCGGCACTCGGCACCGATAGTCGAATCACAACGGTTTATTTTTTTGTGTACAAAACATTCTTATCATAATTTCGGTTTTGTTTTGAAAGTGGCTAATAAGATTATTTATAATTGCCAATATTTTATACTATATTATTACGATTAATTTTTACTGTTTAATGTTTAAGAATTTAAAACGATTGTATTATGAAAGTTAATATTAAAATTCTATCATTAGTAACCGACTTTAATTTTTAGTGTTTTGTATTTTTTTAAATTATGTTTGTGCAATGCATTTGATTTATATTGTATGGAAGTGTTTTTTATGTTCTGCATTATTTTAAAGTAATGGGATATTTTCAATAACTAGTAAAGGTAATACGTACAAGACGATAAAATGAAACAATTTAAAGTAGAATATTTAAGTACTTGTACAGTCAACAAACGTCTCACAAACCCAATGATACCTTGGATTATTGCAGAAATAAAAAAAAAATAATTTTCGCAAAAAAGTAATTATAATTTTTATTTGTTTCTATATTTTAATAATAGTGCATGGTTATATATATTTTTAGCATAGCCTTTGTATAATAAAATAATTATCATATCAAAATGAATCAGACAATCAAGAAATAATTATTATTACTTATTATTTATTTAGATTAAAATAGATATGTTTCTAAATATGTTTGGTTTTGTATTATTATTTATTTTATATTAAGGAAAAACTTTAATTTTTAGTAGATAAAAAAAATAATTATAGGTAATTTTCAATTATCATTCATTTTCATAACAGTTTAGTATATGTACTTCTTGAAAAAAAAAATTGTACAAATAAATAAATTAAAAAAAAATAAATAAATTGTAAATAAGTATTTTACTATCTTGAAAAAAAATTAGTAAAATATTTATTTAAAAATAAAAAAAAAAATTTTTTATTATTTAATAATATTTTCTAAGTTTGTGCCCTTGTGTTATCTTTCTCATGTTTTTTTTTCAAATATAAATTCAGAAAACTAGTCACTAAAAATAAGATTCCAATTTTCACTAGATCTGGTGAAAATCTACTTCTTATTTTTGAGTTAGCCAGCTTTGGTTGGTTAGTGTTTACAAGGAACACTTGTTGCTAATACATCTAAATAATTTTGTTATTGAAATACTTTGATTGTTTTGACATGTTAATGTCAGTATATTTGTTTGATATCGATAATAATATTTATAAATATTGATATTGTTGTGCATCACTTTTTA
Source organism: Sipha flava (assembly GCF_003268045.1). Taxonomy (NCBI): domain Eukaryota; kingdom Metazoa; phylum Arthropoda; class Insecta; order Hemiptera; family Aphididae; genus Sipha; species Sipha flava. The sequence goes on along the minus strand of NW_020273159.1, from coordinate 1,480,010 downwards.
ATATATAAATTGAGATTAGTATTATACATTTTATTTTAAATAAGTACACTTATTTAATGTATCATAATTTATTCTGTATATTTAGTATAATCGTGTGAAATTATTATACTTTAGTATTGAATTATGTATCTAATATTTATTTTATAATAGATTATGAAATTTGTTACATAAAATTATTAAATTTAAATAAAATATTAAATAAAAATTAAAATAGACATGAAATTTATTACAATTTAATATATCCTATTCAATAAATACTAGTTTTTTTTTACTATTTCATAATGTATTTAAATTTACAAATCTTATTCATAAAACAGTTAATGCTTAGGTTAATGCATACATGTATATATCCATATTAATTCAATGATTCAATATTATTTATTGATGTTTTATAAATAATCTATTTGTAATTATTCTGTTTCAATTGAATAACTTCTCATTAATTAAAATTTTTAATATTGGTTTAAATTAGTAATTTTTATGTTTTACCAGGTAAGGATTGGAATAGAAGGCGTAAGTCTCATGATTTATGAAAATTGGGATTGTAAAAATAAGTTAATTTTTCAACATGAATTAAAGTATATAACTAGATTGGCATTTTTCAACGGTGATGTCGCTACATTTTTCTATGCAATAAGAGATGTTGTAGATGAAAACAATGTTCATTGTCATGTTTATAATACAACTCAACCAGATGTAGTAAGTATATTTTTTATTTCATATAAATAATTTTAAGTTGTATATTATTTATTGTAAAGTGTATTTTCTGTTGATGGTATATTGATATATTGGTCTTGAGCTAAAATTTTTTAAAAAAAAAGGCAAATAGGTATTAACATTTTTTAAACCATTTCATGATTTGTTTATTTTTCATGAAAAGTATAATAAACTTAAATCAATTAACAGATATTATTCTCATTGTTTATTTATGAACAATATTTAATATTATAAATAATTTAATTTTACTGGTCAATTGTAATAGTAAAAACTTCAATAATAACATTGAAAATAATGAGTTCAGACTATGATGTTGGTTAGATGCATGATTTAACATAATTCATTATAGTCAAGGACAAGGTGAACAAGTTGCTATTATATAGTTAATACTACTGTATATTATTTAAGATAAACGTAAAAAATATATAATCATTTTTCGTCTTAATATTTTTTAAAATAAATATTTTTTAAACTAAGTAGTATTTAAGTAACATTCTTCTTGCATTACAATAATAATGATAATAATTAACCATTATAAATATTAAATTTAAATATTTTTAGTATCATATTTAGAATATTTGTTTATATATTCCATTTTTTGTTTTTTTAATTATATTAGTTATAACTAGGGCTTGAATGTTAAAACAAATGCTTTTTTTTTTATGTATGAGATAGAAATCTAATTTTTATACATTAATTTGTTTCACGTCTTTCTGATTCCAAATAAAATTTATTTATTTTTGTTTTTTTTGGGCTTTTTATGTGTAATTGCTTTTTTTTGCTTTTTTGCTTATTGCTTTTTCAGTTATTTCAGTTGTGGAATTTTCATATGTTCTATCCTATAGTAATAAAAAAAAATTTATTTAACTAATAAGAAATGTGATCACCAGGAATACGGAATAAATAGTTGTATTGGATTATGTTTTTGTTATCGACTTGATTGTTAAATGTATTAAACATATAGATTATCGATCTACAGATAGTTAGGTCTTTGACAAAATGTATAAAAACTGTCTTAGATGCAGAAAATAAGTTAAATGAAGCTATTGGAACTGCAATTCCGGATAAACTAAATTGTGTTCTTTTGTAAAACAAAGGATGGAAGCAATTACTAGATATTAATAAAATACTGAATTGCGTTTAATCAACTAAAATGAATTATCATTGGTTTGATTGAAACTAAACCTCTTGCATAAAGTATGCACCGATAACTTCAGTGGATGTAAAGCATTCATTTTCTATGTATAAAATTATTCTGTCAGATAATAGAGTCAGTTTCACTACTACAAATCTTACAAAATACATGGTTGTTAATTCTTTTAGTTGAAATTAATATAATTTAAATTACATTTTTTTATTTAGTTTTATTACTAATTCATGTTAATTGTTGGCCATACTTTTTTTAAAAAATAAATATGCTTCATTCCTGCTTTTTTAGTACAATTTTATGCTCCTTTTGTTATTTATTATGCTTTAAAATCTGAGCCCTAGTTATAACTTATGTTTTTTGCATTTTAATTTTCTTTAATAGCTTTGATATTTTTGAGTTTCTAGTGACAATATAATTACTTTTAATTGTCTTTTAAAACATTTTGATAAATATAATAGTATTGTAGTAATGGTATAATGTAAAATAATTATTTTAATATTTTCTTAGAAAAATTAGAACTTTATGATAGATTGGATAGAATATATTAATTTATTTCATAGTAGGTAAATAACAAAATATATCATAACAATAAAGTATGTTAATGAATTAATTAGAATACGACTGTAGTGAAATTATGTTACATTTTAAATGTTTTATTTTCCATAGATTTACTAAACAAAAAATTGTTAATTTGAAAAATTTAAAAATGTATAACTCATAAGATTTTTTTTTTATTTTATTTATTATTCTGAAAATTTTTAAGTACTGGGATATTAAAATTATAATATAATAATGTATTCAAATAATTTTAGTAAATATTAATACATTTTAATAAAAATTTATTTAAATATTAAATAATACTAATAAAGTTTACAACTTTAATTGAAGAAAGTTATGTGTTTAAAGTACATTTTATTTTATAAATTGTATTAAAATAAAATAAAATAGTATACTTAATTATAATTTAATATAATTTATGAAATAAATATTCATGTGAATTAAAGGAATTAAATTTAAAATAATTTTCATTTAATTATGTATTATTTGGAGAACTTTCCATAAATTAATAACATTTATACTTACTTATTATAGTTGATGGTGGTTTTCCCTTTTATACTTTGAATAATATAAGCAAAAAAAATTATAGATTTTATTATATATTTATATAAATGTATAGTTAAATATCATTAATGATGTAAAAACCATTGGTTAATTCATACTTGTTTTAGGAGTTTTGTTTTTATCAAATTGTTATTAAAGTAAAAAACATTTATTGTATTATGAATAAAGATTTATTAAAGATATATTTTTTATTATAAATCAATTTACTATAAAATAATACATTAAATCAATTAATATAATTTATAATAGATATTTTTTAATTTTGTGATAGTGTATGTCATACTGTATTTAAACAAATAGATAATTTGAACATCTTCCAATTTCTAAATTTAGAATGCCTAGAGAGTATTTTGTTTTGTTCCACAATAATTCATTAGTTTTGGTAATCAGTAGTTTGAAAATATTCAGATTTAGTTATTTTTTTTTATTGGTTTTTCAGGTAATGGAATTATTTACCACAATGAAAGAAAACTCGCATAAATCATTACAAAATACTGGACGTTCTCTTAGTAATGCACAAACTTTAACATCCTTGTGTGCTGATATATCTCCCAATTCTTCTCACTTTTTTGAGGTGATTATATGTATATGAACACCATAATTATATTTAATTTAAAATAAATACATAAGTGGTCTTATATCTCAGTTTTTATGTTTGTTTAAAGGTTGTAATAATTTTTGATTTATATTTTATGTTAAATTTTTATTATTTTAGAATTTAATAAAATATAATAAATATTATAGGTATTATATGTCGGTAAAATCAGAGTATCACAAAAAAAGATTCCTCATTCATTTATTGATGATGCATTAGAAAAATTTCGACTACATGAACTGGAAAAAAGTAAAAAATCAAGTAGTACTAATTCTTCAAGACGAGGATCCCAAGTAAATATATATTCATTATTTGTAGAGTTAAAATATCAGTAGTATTTATTAATTGATATGTAATTAGAATAAAAATCAAAAAATTTATTTATTTTTGTTTTTAGTCTTCAGATCAAAATTCAACTTATCTTTCAGATCCAAGGCGAAGTTCAATGATAGTTTTATCACCTGGCATTGAAAATCAAGGTTATTCATTTGGAGCAGAAAAACAAAAAGATGCAGAGTAAAGAAATTAAAATATATATTACTCATATATTCATATATCTATATTGAAGTATAACTTTTGTATTTTAGAATTATAAGAACAAGATCTGGATCCATAAATTATCCTGTTAAAAACTTAGAAAATGGTGTATGTATATATTTTTAGAATATCAAACAATTATTTTTTATGCTTCGACTTCATATTTTTAATATTATTTTTAGGGACAAAATAGTAATATTGCTGAAGAAATTAACAGAACAATGGTTTTTCAAATTGGTCGAAGTGATTTACGTCTAATAAGTCCTGATCGTAAACAAATACTTTTACATAAACAATTAAAAGATGTAATTCATTGTGTTCATGTAAGATATAAATTAATATATTTTTTTAAATTGTATAATGTAAAATATAATTATATTTAGGGTTCTAGAAATCAATTACATTTTGGTTTCACATGTAGAGATTCTTCATCAAATGAAAGTTGTATTGGGTATATATTTAAATGTGAATCAGAATCAGTTGCAAATGAATTAGTTACAGGTAAAATGCATTTTATTTTATTAACATTTCCAATAAATAAATTTACTTTACAAAATGATATAGCTATTAATTTGGCTTCCAACAATACTAATGAAACTCTGAAGAAGGAAAAGCAAATTATTGTATCATGTGAACATTGTCCTATGGTATGGTTTCATAAGTTATGTTCTGACATTGAAAGTATGTTTAAAATATTGATATAATTTTTCAAAAATGAACTTTTATTTTTTTTATTTTTTAGACCTTAATGAACACAAAATTCAAGCAGTAATATTTAAACAATTAGATACATTGCCAGAAGATGATCAAGAAGTTGTTCTAACTAAATTACATGGTTTAGAAACATTAAGTAAAATAAGTTTAAAAGAACAAAATGAACTACTTATGATGTTGTTGCGAACACATTGTGAAAGCAAACAAATGAGACATATCCATGATTCAGCTGAAAATAGGTTCGAAATTGGAAATTATTATATCATTTTATATCTATAATTAATCATAAAGTTATATTTTAAACATTCAGGCATGAATTTTTAAATCAGTATCTTGGTGGAAGCACAATTTTCATGAAAGCTAAACGTTCACTAACTAGTTCGTTTGATCAATTAATGAAAAGGAGAAGTTCAAAAGATGATGTAGGAATAATGTCAATCAAAGAAAATTCTTTACCAAGTAACACTGCATTTTACAAGGTAATTATTAAATAATATCCTTTTATCAAATCATTATAGATAATATTTGTATATATTAATAATAAATTAATTAAAATAGTATACACTTATAAAATGTTTTCTATTGTGGAGTTAAAAATGATATACTAATAAATATATTCTTAGTTAAATTATCTCTATTCTAAAAGTCTAAAAATCAAAGTAAACATGTCTAAATTATACAATTTAGTTGATTATTATTTGCATTGTGTGGCTAAGGGTAGGTGAACTAGATAAGTAGACTAATCCTATAGAAAATGACTTCCTCTGATTTTATTAAAATTTACAATTAATATTTATCTTCAACATTTATACAATTACACATAGTTTTAAAATTAAGCATAATTTTTAAATTTAAATGTGAGTACACACTTGGTTCTCTAACTTCTAACTCTGTAAATGCTTATTATTATAATTAATTTATTGCAATATGTTTCTCTTAATTATCCATAACATATAAATCAACAATTCATAACTTATATAAATAAATTATTTAAAATTTGTATTATAATTCTACTTTATTTCAGGAAAATTCTCAAAAAGCTGATTTAAGTTCAAGATTATTGACACAGCAAGTAATGCCTAATACTAAGTTACAACCTAAATCAGAAGTTAACTTAGCTCAAACTAAGTCTCATAGCAGCCCAGCATCAATGATGAATATGTGAGTAAATATAAAAATGTGTATTTTCATTTTCCATCCCATAAAAATTATTATTATAGGTTTTTAAAAGTTGGTCAATCTCCTAAATCCTCTACTATTTCAACTTCAGATAATGATTCTGATGAACAAAATGATTTGAATACAGGAAGTTGGCGTCAAGCAATTTTCAAAAATGTTGTTACCCCTAATAAACAAATAAAAGGTAAAATTTAAATAAAACTAAATATTTATTTAAAATTTTCTTATTCTATTTGGTTCTTCAGATACTGAAAGTTGTAAAAAACTAGATTCTGCTGATTTAAGAGCATTATGGAAAAAAGCAATAAATCAACAAGTTTTGTTAATTCGAATGGAAAAAGAAAATGCTAAATTAAAAGGTAGTTTATTAATTATTGATGAATATTATATACAATTAATACATTTATAATAAAACTTTGTCCAATAATATGTGCCAAGTTTTTATTCTTTTAACTTATCTGGCCATATGATCATTACTCTGTACTTTTTTTTTAATGGTTAAAATTGTAATTCTTCTTAGGGTATTACCGGCAACTAGGACCATTCCGTCAAATATCCAATTCATCAGGCCTCTCTGTCCGCCACTCTTGTTCTCCAATTTGGGCTACCGTTCAACAATTCCATGTCTCTTTTTACTATATTTTCTAATCTTAAACGAGGTTGCCCAAGAGGCTTCTTTCCTGTTGGGTTCTCTGCCAATACCATATACAGTAGTGGATTCTGACTATACTACGCTTAACCAGCCCACTTTAGCCTCCTAATCTGGATTATATCCAATATGTTTGACTTCTGAAAGAGTTCCTCCAGTCCTTTGTTTTTTTCTTATTCTCCATACTTTAGTTATCGAATATTTTATTGGGCTAAAGATCTTTCTTAAAATTTTCCTTTCTGGAATAATCAATTAATTTTCCTCTGTTTTTCTTAATGTCCATGTTTCTGATCCGTATGTAATTATAGGGTATAGTATATAATTGTAACTTAATTTCTCTCAATAGAGACCTTGATTTTAGTATCTTTGTAAGTCCGTAAAGACATTTGTTTTCCAATAGGACTCTTGCAGCTATTTCCTTTTTCAGTTTTATTTTTTTCAATCAGTACTGATCCTAAATATTTTAATTGTTTGACTCGTTTGAATTCATGGTTGCTCACTCATAAGGAAGGATACATTCTTATACTATCTCTTCCCACCATCATGTATTCTGTTTTGCTTTTGTTTATTTGTAAGCCAATCTTCTTTGCTGCCTCCTCCAAGCGGTCGCATAGTGTTCTAGTCCATCTTGTGATTTATCTATAAGGACCAAATTGTCTACATAGGCCAATAATACTATGGGAGACCCTTGTAATGGCATCCCCTCCTGAGGACCAATATTAGTTTCTTTAACTTTTTCTAATACCAGGTTAAATAGATTAGGTGACATAAGATCTCCCTGTCTTAGGCCTGAATTCACAAATACTGGGTCGGTTTTCACTTTTCCTATTCTTATTTTAATAATAAACATTTCAATTAACTTTACTAATTTTCATGGTAAGTTATACTCTCTAAGAATGTTCATCAAAATTAAATATAATTAAAATCTTAATAATATTAATTTTTTTTTAAACTTGTATGTCTTAAAATTAACTACATATTTAATATTTATCCATATATTTTTACACTGTAGTACCTCGATTATCGCCCATTCTTTCATCTACCAATGTCTGTGGAATTATTATTTTTATCAATAATTATTTATTTGTGTACAAGTGCTTATGAATATCTCTAAACCATTAGCTTAACTGTTAATATCTAAAAATATTTTTAATGATATATAATTTATTAATTTGAAAAATTGAAAAAATTATAGAAAGACAAGAAGAAGCAACTGTTAAAAGAATAAAATTGGAATATGATGATATTGGTTCATCTGCTCGAGAATACCTAGGTGTTTGGGAAACAATTGTGAATAAAGAAAATCGTAAATTTGATGTAAAAATGTTACGTCAGGCTATAAGACAAGGTAAAAAATATTTTATTTGATTGTTAAATAAACTAAATTTTAAATGTAAATTGGTTTAATAATCATAGGTGTTCCAAGGAGTAAAAGAGGAGATGTTTGGATATTTTTTGCTGAATTATATTGTAATACAACTGCTCCTTCTCCCATTGATTTGGAGAAATTTCCAAATTTTAATGTTCCATATGAGCAATTATTAAAACAATTAACAAAATATCAACATGCTATTCTTATTGACTTAGGTATGTTTAAAATTATTTTCTATTATGTAATATAAAAGAATAAAAAATTGTAAGTCCAAACTAAATAATATATACATTTTAATAAGACATTTATTTTTTTTAAATCTATTACTTATGTAATTTATTTAATTCCATTTTTAGCCAAATTTATCTATATTATTTTTTTTTTTTATGTTTTTCTTATTATTAATTAGGAAGAACATTTCCAAACCATACATATTTTATGTCACCATTTGGTCCTGGACAGTTAGCTTTGTACAATTTACTTAAGGCATATTCTTTATTGGATCCTGAAGTTGGATATTGTCAAGGATTATGTTTTGTTGCTGGAGTTTTGCTATTACATGTATGTCAAACATTCATTGAGTTCAAGAAATATAAATATAATGTTTTAATATACATTTTGAATTATCTAGATGTCTGAAGAACAAGCCTACATGATGCTAAAACATTTAATGTTCAGACGTTCATTAAGAAAACAATATCTTCCTGATATGGCTGCTTTGCAGGTACAACTTTACCAATTATCTCGACTCCTTCATGATTACCATCCAGACTTATATGCACATTTTGACAATTGTGATATTCCTCCAACTTTATATGCTGCACCATGGTTTTTGACTATGTTTGCTTCTCAGTTTCCATTGGGATTTGTTGCTCGTATTTTTGGTAAAAATACTATTTTAAGCTTTCTAATAATTTAATAAAATACTATTTCTTATATATTTTGTGTAGATATACTATTTTTTGAAAATATTGATGTTCTTTTTCGCATAATATTATCGCTGCTGACATATCATAAGGATAATTTACTTGCATGTGATGGAATGGAACAAATAATGAACTATATTAAAATTGATTTTCCTATTGTAAATAAAGAAATCATTGACAAAATTATTAAACAGGTACATTAAAATTGTTATATTAATTTTCTTTGTAAGAGTAAAATACCTATCCATAATTTTTAAATTTGAATATAATAAATAATACATTTAAATGTATCTCATCATATGCTTTTAATAAAACATATTTTTCAAATCTTCAGAGAAGTTTTTAAAAATAGTTTACTTGCTAGGTTGTATTAAGTAAAATCATTCTTAAATTTGTTCAAAACCTTGCACATCTTTATTTAAATAAATAAAAAAAGGTACATTTGCTTTCATTTATTAGTGTATTTTCCTGAAAATGAGACTTTAGTTTTAATAATTGATAACTAAATAATATTAATATAATATTATTATTATAGCTAGGACCCGAATTTCAATGCAAAGTGAACATTTTTTGGGCTGTTCATACACAATGCTCTTTAAGAACATAATTCGTTTCATGTAACGAGGGCTTCAAAACTACAAATTTTATTTTGCATTTTTTTGCATATTTCGACGTTTTTTCATTTTTAGAGCATTTTTAGTATTATAAGGTCATTTTGTTGGTTTTTAATGCATATTTGTTCGATATACTAAACAAATTTAGCCTATTCAAAATAAAATCAAAAGACAAATTATTTTCTTGATATTTAAGTATGTTTATCAGGTTTTCCATACACATTGTCAATCTCTCATCAATTGTCAATTGTTTCATTTATTTCATAAATTATCAATCTATTTTTCGATTCAGATTTTATCTTATCTTAATTTATTATTGACTATGGAACGTCACCAGTATTCGATCAAATAAATAATCAGCTAGTTCGTATTATCTCGCAGATGTTGCTCGTATTACGTGTATATGTGATTTTAATGTATTAAATAGTGTGTTAAATAATGACCAAAATAAAAAAAAATATGTCATTTTTTAATTTTTAATGTAATTTTTGTGGTAAAATGTATTATTTAAGGACATTTTTGGCTACTTTTTAGAGGATATTTGTATGGTTTTAAGTGCATTTAAATTCGGGCTCTAATTATACAATTTGAAAATAATTAAAAAAATATGTAGAGTAAATTATAAAATACCTAAATTGAATTAAACTCACCCTTGACATTTCAACTGTAGTGAAAATATGGTAAATTATATACTTCTTTGTATTGAAATTACACTAATTTACGAATTATATTTTTAAAAGGTATTTACTACTGATATATCTAAACAATTAATGGAATATGGAGTTGAATATCATGTCTTACAAGAAGAATTGTCTACGCCTAATCCTGAAATTAAAAAAATTAAACATTTAGAAGATATGAATAAGACTTTAATGCAACAGAATAAAATTTTACATGAACAACTAGAGGTAAAGTTTCTTATATTTATATGCAACCGTCAATGATGTAAATTAGGGAATAACGTATATGTCTAGCCAATATCATAAATGCCTAACATTAATAGACGATAATGTCAATTCCTAGGCATTAACTGATAATGTAGGCAATATTGTAAAAATCAAATGTTTTGTTAATACATTGACTACTATGACTAGTTAATTATTAATTACTATTAATTAATTAATTACCTTAATATCTAAAACTGATTGATAATTTTGTTTAGTGAAATATTAAAACTGGGTGAGAAATTTATAAATATAAGATAAATTATACATAATATTTTACTTTCACAATTTATTCTGCTGTGACGTTTTGAATTGCATAAAATATTAATTTTTTACAATCACATCTATTAGTTTTGAATCCTGTTTTACAAATACATCTAGTATATCCTTTTAATTCCAAAATTCCATAGTCAACACCTTCTTCTTAACCTAAACTTCTTTTAATTTAATAAATTGATTTTACAAGACTAGGCCATTTATAATTCGACAAAATAATAATTGATTAACATTTCTATCAATTACCTGAAACAGTCAGAAATTATTGTTAGTAGCTAGTATATATATATTTTTAAATAATGGAAAATAATGGACATTAACGTTAATTCTTAGTCCATATATGCTGTTTAATTTAATTAAAAATGTCGTTATTGGCTAAGCATTTACATAAATTTCTTAATTTAGGTCTTTTCCATTAATATATATATATATATATATATATATATATATATATATATATAGATATAATTAAAAACATTTAAAACGTTTTCAGATTGATGGCTTTTTCTTGAGGTTAATTTTATGTCATTAATAAATTTAATTTAATATAATCACAAAATATTACAGTAAATAGTTAATATTTACAAATCGTATTTTTTAAATATATTTAAAAAAAATTGTTTATACATTTATTTTTTTTTATTCTAATATTTTATAAATATTATTTATGTAAATCATTTTAAAAAAGCATAAAAATATGATATTTAAACTATTTTCAATGTAATTTTTACTGTCTTATAAATAGTGATTAAATTAAAAGTGTATAAATGAATACTGATTATATTATGAATGTACAAATTTACGTTTACAGCATACAATCAATAACTTTTATGACATAAATTGGTATGTAGGTATCTATGATATTTAATAAACATATTAAAACACAAAAGCTTTTATTTTTATTTGATAATTGGAAATAAAATATTCGTTTTATAATAAAAATTAAGATTGAAGTATAAATATGAAAACTTTAAAATATATTTAATTTGTCAGTTAAAAGTTAAATTTGTATTTAATTATCAATAGTTGTATATTTTACATTTAACAATGTTCACATTATAACCAGTGTTTGGAATGTTTACTTAAAAATTTAACTCGGTTCACATTCAGTGTGTACAAAAGGAACTCGTTCACGTTTAAGTTCTATAAAAAAAATCATTGTCGGCGTGAGGGGGGGGGGGGGGGAGCGTCGCCCTTGCGCTTTTATGAGAGCCTCTCTACTCGAAATTTGATTTTTTTTTAATATCATAATATAAACTTTAAATAATGTTGTATGTAAAATAAGAATTCGTATTTTTATCATTAATGTAGGGGGTACTTACATATTATATAAATAATTATTTTTACGGGGATTTTGAAGATTACGGTCACTGTCTCAAAGAAACCGTCATCGATCGTTCTTCTGCACGCACGGTCGTCAATCAAAACAGCGAGAAAAGATAACGTAGAAAACACGATATTATTAGATTAGTTGTTAATACGATAAAGATATATCATAAGAATTTATATCAGATCAAGCACTTTGTTCGAATGTCATATTATTCTTCTACCCTAGTATCCTTTCTTATAATTACCTAACGGTATAATTCGCCCAAGGCCTCACGAAAGCTAGCGCCCCCTAACCTATGCCTAACCCCCTCTCAAAAGTACACCATTGCCTATATTTAAACATAATATAATCATTATTAATTATACATATATTTTTATAATGGTAAATAAATTTGAACGCCTTTCGTTTAAATTTTCCAAAAAATATAAATGTCGTTCACGTTTACAGTCTATTAAAAAAAAAGCGAGTATCGTTCACAAAATATGAACGTGAATGTGCATTCACGAACGACGTTTTTTTCCAAACACTTATTATAACCAAATAAATATAGCCATGTAAATTTGATTACTGTTTATGCTGTTTCAAATAAAATACTTATACTTATATTTTTATAATAGCTAAATGCTCTTTTTTTTTCAGATATCAATAACAAATAATGGTCGTTTGGAAATGAACAGATCATCTAATATTTCTGCTATTAATCGTTTAGAGAGTGAAGTAAAGAGTCTAGAGTTGACAGTGGCTACATTGGGAAATTTTATATCTGAACTAGCTTATACTCATTCTGATATAGAAATACCTCCTGACGTATTAGGTTTAATTTCACAAATAAATATGTGTCAAAATCGGCGAAATGACAAACAAACAAATGTTAATAGGTTGTTCAATAAATCTCAATTAGAAATACCATACAAAATTAAACCTGTATTGGAAAAGTCTTTATCAGACTCAAAAAGCATAATAAAGAAGTCAATTAAAGAAGAAATAAATCGGGAGGGAATTAGCAAAAAAAATTGTTTAAAAACTACAAACAGTAATTTTGAATTATTTAATACCCAAAGTAATTTAAATAATAATGGATTGCATCCATTGGACTGTGAAGATGTGAATGTGTGTTATTCTGGAACAACTAAATTACGAACAATTAATCCTGTCCGGAGTAATAGTGATGGAAAATTTATTCTACCTAATATAATTGCCATAGATGTAGATAGTTCACTTTGTAATCGAGATGATAATGATAATATCCAACTTAATTCTTCCACTATTAATGGAAGTTAAAAAATGTGTATATTTTATATATATATTTTGTGTATAAATTTATTTGTACTTATAAAATGTATCGTCCACTTATTCAATAAATTATTCTTATTTATTTGTAATAAGTTCTATTTTAATTTGTATTAGTGTCTTTCTCAATTAAATTTTAAATGTTATACTTAAATTGTTTTATGTGTTATAATCTGTGTAACTGAGTGTCATAATTGTTTTTATGTGTTGTGTAATACCTTATGAATCAATATTCTTAAACCTTAAAAAAAATTAAATAAAACACTAAATCGAAAATTAATTCACATCAAGTTTTTTTTGGATACCTAATAAAAGTGTAAGCACATGCATTTTTATTTAGGGTTAGTTGGGGTTAGTGCGTCATTGGGGTAACTGCGTTATTTCAATTTATAACAGATAAATATATTGTAGCAGACATTAATTAAATATCGAATTAAATATTACTCTGAACATGTGTTTATATATAGCAACATTTAGTATAAATACTTGAAAATATAGGTTTGATTAAAGAAATTTCGTTTTTAATATCAAATTTTGTAATATGACATTTTAAGGTCCGGTCAAACAGAAAACGGACAATTAAGAGAACCAGTTTGAAAACTGCACTAAAATGTACTGCTGGTAATTTTTTCTTTTTCACTTAAGCCTTAAGTCAAGCTAGAAGAAAAAAAAGAAAATTACTTTTAACTGCATCTTTATTATCTGGGTGATTTATACAAATAAACGCATTCATGCACAAGAACAATCAATCGTTCCGTTTCATCAGCCATCGTTCTTTTTTCGGTGCACAGTTTTAAATGAATTACTTTATTTCAATTTATAGCTTGTACACAATATTATATATTTTCTTCGTTTCTTGTATCAAAACAAGTTATTTTGATGTTATTAATATCGTTGATAAATTTTCTAGAATTTACTATTGGTTTAATTGAAGGTTTCTAAGAACTTTTATTCTAATAATATATTTGACTAGTATAGTATAGTCAAGTTATTAAAATATTATTAATTATTATTATATTATCTATATATAATATAATTTATATTTAAAATATATTGTTTTAATTATGTATAATGTATACATTTTATTCGAGTCCGCCGCGTACTTCGTGAAAAAAATACAACCAGTTTGTCTGCAGCGGACTATACAAGGCCGCTATCTGTTTAACCAACATGATACATTTAAATAGTGTACACCAATGATGCCCAACCTTTTTTCCTAAGGCGGGCCACTTTAGTAAACAATTATCTTCAAGCGTTAATTAATTACAAGATTTTCATCAAATATTTTATAATAAACTACATTATAAAAATAATATTTTATTTGTATTTCATAAGTATACAGGTAAAAAGTCAAAAGGTTCAATAGCATAAATTCATAAAAATAAATGTAGCATATATTTATTATTAAGTATTTGATGAAAATCATGTAATTAATTTTTAACTTTATAAGTGGAATTTAACTACGGTAATCACAAATTAACTAATTAACTTAAACTAGTTAAACTAGTTACCAAGTCAATTAGCTGGAATAGTTTTTTGAAATTTTATTTGAATGTTTGATCATTGAATATTCAGATACACGATTATCTCTAAATTCATAGTATAACCACAGATTATATTAAACTTATTGTATTAATATAATGTGATATAATCTACTATTTTTACTATACTCAAAATGTGGTGTACGCATGAACATAGAAATTGCACGGACAATGTTCATGGGTGTATGGAAGATAATGATTACATCTGTGATATCAGAGATGATACGAATCGGGTCGGCACCATAGAGTCTAAGAAGATATTACGGAAAAAAACGGTTTTTATTCCATGGAAATTATAATATAATAGAAGGCTATACCTATACCACGGACTAAAATAATACCATAATATAATAATTATTATATACTATGATAATACCCCATATTTACCTATATTTTTTTATCTATGCCTATTATCTTAGTCCGTGCTATGCACAGATATGTACCTTAATTGTATGAAAGTAACCTTAAAAAATTTAACTATTTGAAAAATAATCGGGGATAACGGAATTTATATTACATTATCCAACCACGACCACTAAATTTATTGACTATCTATCGTCGACCACTTCCAGTATTCATTCATTGAGGTCGTATTTATTGACTATTACAAATCACCGATAGTTAAATTAAAGTTTGCTAATGTTACGCAAAATGTTGTTATGTACTGACGTATTTAAGTGAATACAAACGTTGCACGTGATCAAAATAATTTTATAATCGTGTTCTATTTGGATGAAAAAAATTGAAGTAAGTGTCATTCAGATCATTTGGGTTACAATTTTACGTAATGAAAATTTTTACGTATTTCACGTCTACAAGGGCACGCGTTTTGAATTCATTAAATAATATTTGTTAATTTCTGTTTAAAAATTCTATGAACAATGATAAAACAATAATAAACTATTAATATATATTGGCGTTTGTAGCCTTATTAATATATTTTATATTTTTAGTACATCTGAAAATATGATCTTAATGAATGAAATTTACCTTTGTAATGTAGAAATTTGGGTATAGCTTTATTTGAAATAAAGTTTATTTTTTAACAACTATTACATAGAAAAATATTTAAAATGAAATATTATCAAAATATTAAAATACTCCATTCTAAACAAGTTGACTGTTCATATAATTTAATTTTTAGCAGGATGAAATTTAATTTTCAACTTGAATGAGTTTCCATTATGTTGAGTATTTAAAACAAAGATTGTTGTCTATTTTGGTATTTTGTCAAAAGATCTCTCATTTATGTTTAAAATAATTGGACTTGAGTTATTATTATTTTACTACATATAATAAATATATCAAATTTTAATTTGATTATGTTAATACCAATTATTCATTTTAGGCATTAGGTGTTTAAAACTAATTGATTATGTATTTCTCATAACTTGGTTTGTTAAAAATTATCCTGTAATGAATAAACGGCCATAATACCTTGTTTTATCAATCTATTATTTATGATTCTATCAAATAGTTTTCATTTGTGGTATATTATTTTAATTGAAAATGTTACCTTTTGTACAGTGTACTTATAGTTTTTTTTTATAGTTTTTTTTTGTTTTACTTTTTTTTTTAGTGTTTGGTTGATTACAATATTTATACATAATGGTTGCCAGTGTAGCATGTGATCTACCGCTTACATGTGCTCTACCTGTGATCTAATCATTACTATCCAGTTCTTTATCAGTAAAAAAGAGACATACCTATCTATATGCTTCAGTCACATTTAGATCTGTATTGTTGAAAGGTGTGGCGGAAAAGTGAACCAGATTGTTCATTGCTTTTTTATATGTTGTGCGTGCTACATTCATAAATAGCGACTAAAACGAAACTTTTATTTTAAATATTTATTTAATGAAACTTATATTATGTGGATATAATTACATAATTCAAAATCTTGAAATTATGATTTTTGAAATATGTGTGAACCCACCTCCTCGTGGTGTATTTTTAAGTGGCTCACAAATCGCATTCACCTAAAACAGGCTGGTAGATCGCATTCTACTCTGGTACCACATAATGTCTTAAATCTTTTATCAAATTTAATTTATTTTCTCAAGGATTAAAGTATTTTTTACTCAGCCTGTTTAATACTCTGAATATTTCATTGTAAAAATTACGTAGGTATAAGGTATATTTTAGTATAAATAATAATTAATCGTAATAGTTAAGAATTTTGACTGTTATATTTAAGTCAAGTTTTTTTTATTTAGATACCTATATGTTTTGTCTTATAGATTTAAAAATTTCAAATGAGTACTGAATTTGTAGAAGGATGGACAATTGCTCAAACATTAGGCGAAGGAACATTTGGCGAGTAAGTTAAAATTATACATATGTACTCGTGTATATATATATATACAATGCTTGTCTTGAGGGGGAATGCAGGGGGACGGAATACCCATTTTAATGTTTAGAAATTTTAGTGTCCTCCTTCTACATAATAATTATAACGCTTAACAAGTTTTAGGGACGTAATTTTTTTTTTTTAAGCAAACAGTCCCCTTCTTTAATTTTGCCAAATCAAGCACTGTATATATATATATCTGTTTAGATACACTTTCATTTTTATTACCTTAATCATAGTTTTAAATATATTTAAAATAAAGTCACTTATTAGTAAAATTTGACTTTGATAACTTAACTAAATGCCATTTAGTTCTATTTTAAATTTTATTTTATACTTAGGGTAAAACTTTTGATAAACCCAAATACAAATAGCACTGTAGCTATGAAAATAATTGACCTTAAAAACTATCCTGATGCATTAAGTATGGTAAAAAAAGAAGCAGCTATACATTGCAGATTGAAGCATTCAAGTATTATCAAGTATTTTGGTCAGCGCCATAGCAAAGATTATTACTATATATTCTTAGAGTATGCATCTGGAGGTGAACTATTTGATCGAATTGGTATGTTTATTTAATTATCTTTAAAAATCATAAAATAATTTCATAAATTAAAAATAAATAAATAATTTTAAATACTAAAAATTATTTTATAAAATAGAACCTGACATTGGAATGCCTCAGTCTGATGCTAAAAAATTTTTTAAAGAATTGCTTGCTGGAGTTGTATGTATCTTAAATTTCTAATTTTAAATAATTTTTTAATTTATTTAATATTTTTATTAGGAATATTTACATAGCAATGGTGTAGCCCATAGAGACTTAAAACCAGAGAATTTATTATTGGACGAGCATGGAAATTTAAAAATAAGTGATTTTGGATTAGCAACTATGTTTTTATGTGCTGGAAAAGTAGGTAATATTTATACAGAATGGTAGTTATAACAACGATTGATTATTTTAAAATATAAATTACTGAAATATTTCTTTTGTTTCATTGTATGAAATAATGCAGCAATATTCATTTGTTATAACTAAGACATTTAAATTTAAACCATTACTTAAGTACATTAGTGGAAAAGAATTGTTGATTGGTAAGGAGATATTAATAAAAGAATAACATTTGTTGTTCATTATTAGGGCCCAGAATTATATGCATTAAAAACCTACGAAATATGCATGCATTTATGCGATGGTTATCATTCAAATATGCACTTAAAATATGCGAAATATGCAAACAAAAATGCATGTTTATTATTTATTAAATTTATTTAATTTTAAAATGTATACAATTCATTAAATAATTAATATTCAACAAAAAATATACTTTAAAATATATCAACTGTATTTTATATATTTTATTGAACTGTATGTTGTATTGAAATTAAATTGTTTTTGAACATTCACTCATTTAAACAAAAATTAATTTAAATAAATCAAGCAGATTTTTATAATATTTTTAAAGTTACTATCGTATTAGTATTTTTAGCAAACTTTACCTTATCTTATTATAACACAAAAATCAAATTATATAATTGCATGATTCATGGAATTTACAATGGACATGCGCTAAGTAATAAATAATAATATTAATAACTTCGTAATATTTTTTTCTATATATTTCAGAAAAATGCTAAAATATACATAATAATTTGAAATATTCCAAATATACAAAAATATGCCAAATTTAATTTCATCTACCAACACATTAGATTAAGATTTAAATTTCTGTTTTACCAAGCCACTTTTTAGTTTAATATATAAAAATATGCAAATGCATACAATTCAGGGCCCTATTTATTATTATCTATGAAAAAATATTATACATCACGTATTTCATGAGAACATTTTGGTATTTATTTATTCAAATTTTTATGAAAGTTTTGATGTTGAAAGTAATTTTCATTATCCGTGTACTCGTATAGGCTTTGATACTATAGTACAGTAGTATTTATGGACTATACTTGTTAAGTTATTGGGTGAATGGGAAGGTTTTTTTCCTTATAGTGGTTATCTCACCCAGTTATATCAATAAATTATGAGTAGTTACTCCAGTATTGTTTTATGGCTACTAGAGACAACTTTTTATTAACTATTAGTATTTTATGTTTTGAAATACTAACTTATGTTCTGTATATCTTATATTTATTTATTTTTACTTGTGATTTTAATTTATAGCGGCGGAAACTAGAAAAAAGTTGTGGAACTCGACCTTATTTGGCTCCAGAAGTTCTTTCACATTTACCTTATCAAGCTGAACCATCAGACATTTGGTCATGTGGTATTATATTGGTTTCTATGCTTGCTGGAGGTAATTATTTTTAATGTTTTATCAAGTAATATGCACTGAATATATTTTATATACTGTTAATTACACTATTTAATTATTATGTTAATGTTGATCTCTTTGGTACTCTAGCTTTAGGTATATTATAAAAGTCATCATAAAGCTTCTGAATTAAAGTTATTAGCACTTGATACTTGATCAAACTTTTTTTTATTGAAAAAAATTTCACTAAATTATAAGTAGAATATTTATTTTACATATAATGCTATTTGCTATTTTTACTAATATGGGTGGTTTTAGTATTATAATTATTTATTCTCTCTTATAGAATTATCTTAAAAAATATTTTTGTGAATTCACTTTTAAATTTGCTTACAATTATTATCATACAATTTCATTAATCATTAATCAAAAAATTTTAAAAATAACTATGGGTATTGAATGCCTCAATGATATTTTTTAATTATTTTATGTTTAAATAAAAATAAAATGTTGCTATTCTTAAGATAATTACTGAGAAAATTGATAAATATTATTTATTATTACTGCTAAATACCATTTGTATCTAATTTTTGATTTATGAATTTTTTGATATGTGTTTTTTCTAAATTTTCAAAGAGAAAAAAGTTTCAATTTGTCATTCCTTAAATGATAAAATTATATTAAGGCAGGTACACACCGGAGATTTAGGTGTAATGTAACAGAGTTTGTGCTCACTTGAATGTTACATGTTTCAAATGACCGGTGTGTACGTTTTGGATCAAGCATTACTCTGAATCAGTTGTTCACCGGTCTATCCATCAGTTATTTACTGTTTGTGTTCGTGCAACAATTTTTTTTGCATTCATCCAGTTTCCTTGGCTAACTTTTCCCACCCATCAAATTTCACAAATTTGTTATAATATTTTGGATAATTTGGGAATCATAGTATCTGTTTATTTTTATGCCTTTCTATTAAGTCTAACACTTTGTCATTATTCCACTCCACTTTTATATTAAAATTAAATAATACCAATTTATTAATTTATATTATAATATATTTCATTAATTTTAATTAATTATATTTCATTAATTTTAATTAATTATATAATACATTAACTTAAGAATATAATCCGGGCGATATCATCAGGCAATTCATTGCGAGCAACTGGTTTACCGTCCACACTAGTGTCATAATGTAACATTCCTTAGATGTTCGTCAAAATACCGACACATGTATGGATCAACGGCGTCACGAGCCGAATACGCACGGATGATACAGTAACACCGTACACACCTGAGAATTAAAATTACATTACAGCATTATATTACACCTAAATGCTCCGGTGTGTACTCGGCTTTATATTTATTAATTTAAAATAGTCATGTTAAATTAAAAAATTTCTTGACTTAAAATATAAAATGTATGCTTTAGTTTTATTAATCATTAAAGGTATATTAATTTGTTTAAACTTAAGTTTTATATCTTCTAGTAATTTCATAACTTCTTTGCAGGAACAAATAAACTCGTAATAATAGTAATGTTTATTTAGTTAACCTAATAATTTTATATTTTTGTGTAATTCAATTAGTATAATGTTACTATTTATTCATACTTTATTTCACATAATACATTTAATGTATCAACATTAATAAAAAAAAAAATTTTAGAATTACCATGGGAGGTGCCATCTGATGATGATGAAGATTATAAACTATGGAAAACTACTGATTATGCTAATCATTCACCATGGAGTAAATTAGATACTTTAGCGTTGTCTCTTGTGAGAAAAATATTAATACCAACACCATCTAAAAGATATGATATATCAAAGATTCGATCTCATCATTGGTTCAAAAAGACAAAAACATGTGGTATATTTTTCATTAATCATAGAATAAAGAGCATATGAAACAAAATCTAATACACATTCAGGTACCAAGTGACTTCTGAGTAAAATACTACAAGCATCAGTGAGCATGGGGTACCTAAACTGTGTGTTAGAATAAATCGTTCATAGTATTTTCTATAAGTTCATTATGTTTACTAGTAATAATTATACTAATTCAAATATAATTTATGTAGATGATAAAAAAGTTGGAGTTTCTACTTGGGCTGATAGCGATTTTGTTGATGCCCGTACATGTTATTCTCAGCCTGCTCTTGCAGCTAATCAATTAGCTGTATCCGTCCCACCTGATGAATCTGAAATATATTCATTTTCTCAACCAACTCAGGTTGAAGATTTGTTATTATCTTCTCAATTTTCGACATCACAATCGGTTCCAACAACATCTAGAGTAATTAAAAAATTATTTATAGGTGGAAATATTTATTTATATTTTTTATATTTTGTTAACTATTATAGAACTCAATACAAAAATTAGTCAAGAGAATGACAAGATTTATTGTATGTTTATCGCCTGAAGATGCTCTAGCATATTTATCGCAGTTTCTTTATGATTTAGGGTATTCTTGTAAAATCAATACTACTGGATTGGTAAGTAAATGAAGTACACATAAAATAGTTTATTATAATTGCCATTATATTATAGATTACAATTACTACAACAGACCAGCGCTTAGTATTTAAATCCAGTATCATTCCAATGAATCATCAAACACTAATAGACTTCAGACTTTCAAGAGGTTGTGGTTTAGAATTTAAAAGGCATTTTGTAGCCATTAAAAATGGTATGTCTAAAATTATTTCTAAAGGTCCATTAATGTGGCCTGTAGCTATGGCAACTAATACTGTGCCATAAGATTTTAGTAGCATTATACAGTTAAGACTGATGTTTTATAGATATATTTTAAATTATTATTAATATTATTTTCTATGCTGTATTTATTTTTGTAAAAAAAAAAAAATCATGTTTTATTTAATTATATTGAATTGGATCATGTTTAAAAAATAATAGAAAATTTGACCAATTACTTCTAGAAATATCGCAAAAAATATTTTTGAATACATGGTTGTGTGTACATAATTAAATTTGAAATGACCAAAATTGTATTAAATTTGTATGAAGTATTTTTTTATGTATGTTTTAATGTATTACTAATGGTTATAGAGTAGACAGATAATTCCTCACTGTCGGCCGCTTTAGTGAACTTAAGTGGACCACTACTATTATTGGTAAAGTATTCACCTCTCCATACTATGGTAATACATGATGTAATGTACCCAGCTAGGTTATAATTATCATCAGTGAACAACAAATACTGTAATTTCACTGATTATTATAAATTATGTGATTCTCATTAGTTGTGTCTAAGCATAGTTACATTTTCTGTACTTGCATACCGTGAAAAATAAAGCGAAAACAATGGTTGACAAAGTTTATAGAATAATATAAAAATGAGACTTGCTTGTGGCAGTATAGAAATAAGTTTTCAGTTTTTTGGTTCAAACTTGACTGAAGGAAACTAATTTTGAGTACCCTCTCTTTTTTTCATTACATCTACGCTCATTTTAGATTGTAATCAGGAACTTGCACTGTATTACGCCTACCTCCGATATTTCTGAACCTTTGGCCACCCTTGGTTACCAGTCATACAGTCTTACAGTCATAAGAATCTTGAATAGGGGCGCCGGCAGAAATATAGCTCAGCGAGAGGCAAAAAAAATTATAAATAAATATAATTTATGGAAAGATTTACCACTACCTCTTTCATATGCTCATATTTTGTAATACTATCATTAATAATATTCTAAAAATCTAAGTTAATATAAAATTACACTTTTAGTTAAAATATTTATAAGAAAAAACATGGTAAAGTTTAAACAAAAAATAACTTTATTTGATCAAATTTACATCATATTTAATTATTATTATCATCATACTATTGGTTTTTTAAACGGTGTAAAGTGCTGAAATATAATAAATAGTCATTGTTAAATAAATAATTTATATACTGAATAAATTTGTAAAAATGTTGTAACTGGCATAAAAATCTGAGGAGAGGCGATAGTCCCCACTGGCTCTCCTGTCCGCACGTCTTGAATATATTAAAAATGAATATTGCTTTACCACTCTTTTACGAGGATTAACTAACTGAAAATAAGAACGACATTTTTAATATATTATCTCTATTTAATATTTTGGTTAAAATCGAATATCCATACCGTAATTCGGGGCCCGCCTCAATGCCACAATAAATGAAAATTTAATCTGCAATACTATCTCAATCAGATCGTGTCTTAGGGGGGGGGGGTGCGAGAGGTGCGTATACACCGAGTGTCAAAAGCTTTTTCACAATCTAAGTAAAATTACTGAAAGTTAACCATATTATTTAATTCAAAATATTTAACACGTTTAATGCCATGGTCTCGCGCGTAATCGACATCATTAACATTGTCTTGATCGGCGGTGTTGCTAATTTATTTTTAGTATTGGTATTTATTTTTACCCCGAAATTGACGAGATGACAAATTAACAATAATATACCATTTTTAAAATTATTAAAATAATAAAGATTGTATAAAGAAATCAGCCTCGTGAATGAAGGAAATAATTGGAATGAGAGCAGATTTTGAAATTTAGAATGCTGAAAGTATTGAATGGGTTATTGAGAGTCTAATTAGGATATTGCGTTTGGTAGGTAAGAAAAGGTAGTCAAAGAGAATATAAGGTAGAATATAGATTTTTTTTCTAAATGGAGTGTGGAAAGAATGGGATATACAGAACGATTTCGGAGAACGAAACTTGACGATAAGGGGCCCATATGAAAATTCCAAACTTATATTATTATTTATTATTATTATATTAAAACAGAGTGAGGTAGTTGAACTATACTTTGTCTGGTATAACGGGAATTATAGATTTAAATCTAGAGGCGAAATTCGCGGGTAACTTGTTCAAGTAGGTAAACCAGAGTGAGAAAATATAACATCGAAGAATCAGTTATATTACTTATATTGTTCTTTAGTCGTTGATTATTTCTTTTATTAATTTAATAAATACAAAATAAGTAGTTACATAAAACCCCATATTCTTAAGTAGACTCCTTATAGTTTAAACTTAGCTATAATTATAAGTTCAAAAATATTTTGTAGAGGGATGAGGGCGCTAAAAATGATTTTTGGCACCGGGCGCTAATTATACGAGTCACGGTACTGATCTCAATATTTACTATAATCTACTAAGCGTGCATGATAATAAAAAATTACAATACTAAAGTAACTATCGTGTATACCAGGGGTGTCGAACCTTTTTTGGTTCAAGTGCTAGATTTTTCTTTTTTTAGGTATTAAAAATCGTTCAGGTACCTAAAGAAAATTATATTTTCTAAGAATAAAAATAAAATTACAGATTTATTATATTATTTTTATTAAATTTTAGTCATTCTTAGTGAAACACAAGCAGCAATTGTTTCATCGGTCAAAATATTTCGTTCCTTCGATTTAATTAAAATTGTTATGGTGAATAAGCTTTCACAAACATAAGTTAACGAAAAATATTAAAACATAAGGAATAAATATTATCATTTTTAAAACATAGGGACCTATAAAATTGGTTTCTATGAATTTCTTATAGCCAACATTTTATATATAGTATAATTATTTTTTTGTGTACAAGTTTTAATAATTTCAATTTTTTGCGTGTGCCATTATAATATGGTCAACGTGCAATCTTTGGCACGCGTGCTATAGGTTCGCTACCCCTGGTGTATACAGTATACATAACGTGACCATATTTTTTTTTCTTCAAAGCGGGATACCTGTACATTTTAATAAGAAAACCATATCGTTTTGCGAAAAATAACAATTTTTTTATTGGAAAAAAAACAAACTATTTGTATAAAAATGGCAACAGAAAAACGGAACTAATATATTAATAAGTATAATAATAATAATAATGTAAAATAAATAATAGAGTACCTATATTATTCGGCTGGTTTCCTATATTTGTCGGATCTACAAATCTGCTTTAAAGTAGCCTGTTTGGTTTGTATGTAAGAATAGAACTCTTGACATGATTTGTTTATGTTACCCTTTGTTATGAGAATGGCTTTTAATACACAGAATCCCAACTGAGTTTTTTCAGTGCTCCATATTTTATTCATATGAGAGAACACTCTTTCAACTGGAGCGTTACTGCCTGCCAGACACAAAATGTATTTAACAATTATAGAAAAATTCACGTGTGAGAGATCATTAGCATTAAAGTGCATAAATACTTCCACTCAACGATTTTCAGTAGGTATATTCCCGGTGTTCCAGTCGTATATTTTTTGAGCTGTTATATACTTAGAAATTAGTGAAAACTCGTCAAACACTCCTGTGTCTTGACTGCTACTTATAAATTTCTGTTCAATAAGTAAGTCCATCACTTTTTGTACGTATTCCCACAAGGGAACCTTTCTCAGATTTGCCCATTCAAATTGTTTTACTTCTTCGTTGAACTAACACCACTGCTCCAAATATTCTTTGCTTGTTTTATAAAAATTAGACGCTGCAGTTCTTACGTTTTCTTTATTTATATCACCAGTTTCTTGTAATTTTACCATTATATTACGGGTGGCGTGGGGAAGATAGCATGAATTTTGTTTTTGATCTAAATTATTTTGAAGTTGATTAATTTCATTTGCGGCATCTATTGCAGACACGTTTTGGCTCTCGATCTTTAATACAGCATGATGAAAAGTAGCTGATTGGGCGTGCATAAAATACAACCATAATTCAGAGTTGGGATTATCAAAAAATTCTTTCAGTATATTTGGGCATTTATCAATGCTCAAAAAATAATTTTTTAATGGCTGAAACATTTTCAAAACTCTTTCCAGTGCAGGCATCAACGCAAGCAATCTAGTTTTACTATAACCAAGAAGTTTTTTGTATTCTTTAAGAGCTTCAACACGAACACTATAAATGTAAAAAAATGAATGTATTTTTACAATTATGCATTCAAAATCAACAGGTAAACAATCTGCAGCTGTTTTAACTGCATTGTGGATTATGTGAGCTCCGCATCCAATTCCTATGAGAGTCCTTCCAAGAGAGGTGTTCAATTTTGCATAAACGTTATTAACTCCTTTTCTATTTTTCCTCCAAATTTGCAGTTAGTATTGTCCCCACAAAACGCAACAATTTTTGACGTCAGTTCATTTTTAGTCAATACTTGTTTTAAATAATCCACAATTATATCTGATGTTTCACCCGGTTGCTCTTGAAATTCTAAAATCTTTACTTGCACTCCTTCATACGGTAAAAAGTAACGAACTAAGACAGGGAATAATTTTGTAGAACCATGGTTTGAAGCGTCCGTAAGTAATGCAATTCGCTTTACGGAGATGGTCGTTTAACTCATGTATTGCCATAGGCCCCAAAACATTTACAATAGCCTCGGACTTAGTGCGAGCACATCTAAATTTTTGCTTGAAACATGTTTAATCTTGAAGCACAATCATTCGAACGAAAACTATGACTTTTCTGTACAGTATGATAAGCCCAAGTGGCTTCTGCCGCAGCAACTTCAAAATCCTTAGAAGAAGGTGAATCCGTTTTTTTTAAAAATGTGTGCATTGATGAACTTGAAGCAGCAGCATGGTCGGATAATTTGTGTTTTTCTGACAGTAAATGTTTTTCAACGGCACCAGCACCACCATGTGCAACACTAAAATCAGTACGACACTTTTCACACGTGACGTCGGAAGGATCACTTCTTTGTTTCACAAACGGATACTTGGTTTTTAATTTATCATTAAATGTACACTTTCGTTTGGGCATTTTAAAAACTAAAAGATCACGTAAAGTCGTAAAGAACGTCAACTAATTCGAGGTACAGGTGTACAGCGCGTGACAAGGCAACGGAACAACTAAGATAATAATAATAATAATATGTGTAGGTATTCGGCCGTATTCCATTTATCGCCGATCCCGCAGTTGACGCGGTGGCAGCGACAATAACGATAAGATAGTTATTTTTGTACCACTTTTATCTATGGACTATGGGTTTTAGTGTTTTACGTAATACATATATATATATATATATATTACGTAGTTATACTATACGTCTATACGACTATACAGTATAATAGTATAAATAATGTATGATTGTGATTTGTGATCAATAAATACTTACCACAAGTCGACTTTTCTTAAAGCGGGACTGTCCCGCTCAAAGCGTTAAGTATACAGTATACTCTAAACGTATGACCTAAACTATCATTCTAATATTTTTATATTTCAAACATTTCTTCGTTAATTTAAAAAAATTGTAACTACTTGGATCAGCTAACTTTGTTAAATGAGTATTAGGAGCACTGTGGGGTGAGGGAGGCACAGGACTATTTTGTTCTAAGTCCCAGTCTAGAAAAATTTAAAGATGGTTTCTTATAGTTTAAAGTTTAGACTATTAACTGATTAGAAATACTCGGCGTTACACATTAGAGTTTATTGATATTAATATATTATTTCTAAATTTTTTCTTTATGACATATTAATAAATTTATTAAATTTATATTTGAGCATTATAGCATTACCTAACCATTATATATGCTACATTTTCAGTTATTCTACATAATTATAACTATCATCTATTATGGTTTTTGCTGGAATGTGTAGAATGACAATTTGTTATCCTTATTTACGTAGAAATTCGTTATTGCAAGTATCGACGCGACAACACCTAAGTTCTTATTTTCTGTGGCTGTTTATAAAGTATCATAGAATAAATTTAATTTTAATTAAATGCGGTAACTAGTAATGAGCCATGAGTAAAACACATTGATGAGAAGTTATTAAAAATGTAATTCATTATATCGATACATTTAAATGACCTGTATTGGTCGAGGTTTGGAAAACTATATTTACCAACATTTATTAAATTTTATATGTATTTATTTTATTCTACTTGTATATTTATTCACTTATATTATGTCTCTGCGTATATTATTGTGATGATGGCTCCCAAATTAATGTACCCCAGACCCTAAAAAGTCTTAGGACGGCCCTGAGAGTACCAATTTGATTTCTAAGTTTGAACCATTTTTATCCGAATCTTTTTCACCTGCCTAGTATTTTATTTTAATATCAAGTAATTTTTTGAGTACTTATTTAATAGCAATCTAAACTTGTTCAGATGACATTTAAAATTAATAAAAAGAAGTAAAAAGCTTCAACAAATTTGATTTTATTTGCAATCAAAAAAATAAATACATAATACTACATGATAGTGATAAAATATCTCACTATCACTGTGTTAACCTTGTAACTGGTGACGGTACACTTTCGTGATAGTTGCTATCACCGTGTGACCACGCTTCTACTATCATCACACTATCGTGAGATGAAAAAGTAATTATATCAAATAAATATTTACTACCTACCAAATAAATAAATAATTTAATTAATTATTTTTTTTCTATTTTTTCATTTTGAAAGTACTTAAAACTAACGTTATGAAAAAACAATTCGATATATTTAAATTTTTGGAAGAATACGAGAAGTTTCATTGTTTATGGGATAAAGATAGCGCTGATTTTAAAATAAGAGCAAAAAGAGACAGTGCTGAAGAATATCTACTTAAGACTTTTAACATAACTACTGTGAAAGAATTAAGACAAAAAATAAGAAGTATAAGGTAATATTTTATAAAATTTCTAAGCTACCTATAACATTGACTTAGACATATCTTTTTTTCCTCGATTACAACATTCATATATTATCTTTCAGATGCACTTATAATCAAGAAGTGTCAAAAATCAAATCATCAATTACAACCGGGTCAGGTTTAAATACCGTATATAAACCAAAATTGGTTTGGTTTGAATTTGCAAACAGTTTTTTAAAAAAAACTCATCAAAATAAAAATGAAACATATACTAATTTAGTAAGAAAATATTGCTTATCTTTGCAGTAAATTATGAATATTAAAAATAAATAAATTATGAATTACAAAACATAATTTATTTTTTATTTAAATGTCTATGAGATATATTTAAAATGTGCAATTTAACAAAGTTAATTTCAAAAAATGTTAGGTTTTTTTATACACAGAAACAAAATATTTTTCAATATATTTATTACTTATTCAAAATATGTTACTGATCTAGTATAATTCCACCGTCAGTTCATTGTCAAATATTTGGGTGTCACTAACTATAATATTTTTTTATATTAATTGTTATATTTTTATAAAAATAAATACATAAATCTATGTATCAACTAAGAGTACGTATCAAAATAAAATTAAATTTGTTTACTAAGTACTACTACTATAATCATAGACCAATGTTATAAACTTAGTTTTTAGGTTTATGGCTATTATGTAGTAACTATGTATTTAAAAATAATTGTTCGTATAATTTATTTTGTTTTTATGGTTGTCCTAGTTCAATTAACAAATGTGTATGTATTATTGTTACAGAATGATTCTACACTATGTTCATCAATGATAGTTGACTTAAATTTAAGTCAAATTGGATTCGATGCACCAAATTCAGCCACATCATTGACTACAGTTAATCGTTCTAAACCAATAAAAAAAAATTCTAATACACTTGATAAAACTTTAACAAACAAGGATCTATTATGTGTTCACGATCATTTTAAACTTCCTGTACAGCAGGACGATCGTTTTGATATTTTTGGGAAAAATGTGGCTATGAAGCTGCGTGATCTGACTAAAGAACAGCGTATTTTTGCTGAAAATATTATTAACGAAGCTCTATTCTTAGGTGAAATGGATACATTGACTATAGACCACAAAATATTAGGTTCTCCATATAATTAATGTCCACTAATAACCACGAGTAACCGAGTACCAAAGTTATGACAATCAACATTAATTTCTTTGAATATTTTTTTTATCCTTTAAATTTAATAATAGGTCAAATACAAGTATAACCTCGATCTTTTATAACATCTTGTAATATTGAATATACATTAGTTTGCCAACTTTTATAGACTTGTGATTAACCTCTGAGTTTTCTAGGTTGTCACTTTACAAAAATATATTTTATATGTAAATTATATATGCATGTTGTACTTCTTTTATCTCTTCTATTCAAAATGTTATTAAGTAATAATAACATTTAATTTTAGTTTTACATTACACGTATTTTAGTATATTTTTTATGAATTTATGAACGCGATAAAGACTGTTATTTATTACAGAATATCCATTGAATTATGTACAATGTATCAAGTGTATTAATGTGACTAACTCAATCTCTGTGTTAAATTTGGTTTTTCATTGTTATGTATTACTAAATATTGCCATGATTAGTGGGTTGAATATAGCTAGGGATCAAACTGCCGGAAATATTTGGGAAAATGTCGGAAAAAACCATTTTTTCCTCAGAATTTCGGAAAATATGGAAAAATTAAATAATATTGAAATAATACATTTCTGAAAAAACCAAAAGTTTTTGGAAATTGAAAAAAAAAACTGGATTTTTGGAAAATTAAAAAATTTTATTTTCACTTAAAAATGAAAATAATTAATATATAAAAAGGTCAATAAAGAGAAACATCTGAATATATTAAGATACAAATTGCTAATGTTTTTGTTGAAGTTGGACAAGAAAAGTTCTTTTTTATATTTATTTATTAACGTTAAACAATTTACAGTTGAAATAATTAATACAAATGACACATATGTACTAACAATGAAGCAGCGATGATAGTAGTATGGGTAAAATTAAAGGTAATCGATAAATATAAACATAATATATATTTTAATTGTAGTTGATTGCTTGGTGTGCGAGTTGAATTTGCTTTTAAAAGATTTATGTGCTATTACCGCTATAGGTAAGATACTTTTAAAAATTAAAGAAATAATTATGAATTTTAAAAATTCTCACATAATACATACTAGATTTAAAAAAAACAAAATAAAATCTATGGTAAAGCTTCAGTATCAACATTATAATTACCTAGTAACACTAGAAGCTTTCAAAGAAACAAGTATAGCAGTTGGATTAAAAATAATTATAGATAAAAAAGTGAAGCAATATATACTATATGATTTATTGCATTGTTTCCAATTTTCATTATTTTTTTGATACTTTAAATCTATTTTTCATGACATTTTTAATTTTTCCTGAAAAAAACTAGTTTTTTTCTTCAAATTCTTTTTTACCAGAAATTTTGAGTGGAGCCAATTTTCCACAATTTTTCTGAAAAAATATAGGTATAAAACATACAAAAATAAATAAATATTTAATTTGTTGTTTGATAAAATGAAAAAATAATTAAAGGGATCGCAATTGGCATGAACTCATGTTCTGATCTTGGTATACACAATTACACTACACTCCACTAAATATAACTGGAAAATAACTAATAATTTGTTGTTATAAATATTAAAGATAATTGTAATATTTACCCTAAATGCTTATATTAATATATTTTTATGATTTATAACTTAAAATTATATGAACTATATGAATAGATACAAAGATTTTTTGTAATTTGTATTGTTTTATTGTTTTGTGAAAAAATTAATTTTTCTATAATTCACCCAAAATAATCAAATCTAAGTTAACTTTTAAATATAATCAAAATATAATAAGTAGGTACCTAATTAATAAGTATCAAGGTTGTATAGATTTTTTTTTTTTTTGGAGGGGTCTAAAATAATTAATAAATTTAAAAAATTTAACAAAGAAATTATTTTTAGTAAATATAATAACTGATTGCAGTTGATCGGTACTGTATAATCCGGTAATTGTAGAACATACATTGTGATCCAAGAATAAATAATTAGTAAAATATTGAACACATTTTGGGGATCCAGATCCTATAGATCATTAAACGATTGTATTGTTTAATATGATTATGTAATGGAAGCCAGAGGACATCTGAATTACGATAAGAACAAAAAATTGTAATATAATTTCTGAAATAATTATCTTTTTATTAAAACAATGTTACATTCTCACAGTCAATATTATTTACATTATTTTAATAACCAAAATTCTCTATACTATGAGCAATCTATATTTTCTAAAATCATTGATACTACATTATGTATTTAGGACTATTTGGATAACTCATAAGATTATAAAATATTTGGTTATTAAATTACTATTACACAAAGCTTATTGCTTAGTATAATTTTTTTGGAAAAATTGGAATACCATACTGTATCCTTCATTCAGGAACAACCGTGTTGCAAGATTAGAATGTTTTTTTTTTTTTTTTTGAGAATAATAATTAGAATGTTTGTTTTGTTAAGAATAATTAATTTAAATTATTTTAAGTATGTATTTAACAGTTTAATATAATAGTATAATATTTTTAAGTTGTACCATATTTGAATTAAAGTTATAATATACAAAATAATAATTACCATGGATACTGAAAATAATTTGCATACATATTATTGTTTTCAATTAAAATAAAAGAAAAATTAAATACTAAAATATATCTTTTCTAAACATTAAAGTAGGTACAAATTATTTGGCCACTTAATTACAATAAACGGAGTTTAGAAAATTAACTTTATAACAATTATTTATCACAACATATTTTATGGTATTTGATAAAATTTTTAAATATTTTGATTTTTACGAGAGAATATTATCAAAACAAAACAAATCTTTGTTATTATATACAATTACTTTTAACAACATAATCCTTTTACTAGGATCTAATCTAAAATTGAATAAAAA
Organism: Sipha flava; assembly: GCF_003268045.1. Taxonomy (NCBI): domain Eukaryota; kingdom Metazoa; phylum Arthropoda; class Insecta; order Hemiptera; family Aphididae; genus Sipha; species Sipha flava. Next base: position 1,446,813 of record NW_020273159.1, on the reverse strand, counting down.
TGTAAAATATTTCTTACTCAATAGATAGGTACATTTAAATGACAACTAAAAACGAGCATAATATATGTATTGAGCATGTTTTTTTGATTTTATATAAAGCAAATAACTAATTTGTATCTAAAATGTGAAGAATGCTAAGGAAAAATCGAAATGTACAGTAAAAAAGTATTGAGCAAAAATATCAAAATAACAAAAAAATTAAATTAAAAGAAATTAATTTACATCAATCTGATATATTTAATAAATTAACAGGTGAAGACAAATTATATTTTGTTTAATAGTTTGAATTGGTAACTTATATTAAAAATTCTGAAAATATTAAGGATTGCTCATTGTAGAATCATGTCTAGTCTTTCTCATTCCTGTATCTTCGCTGCCTTTTAGCATTTTCTGGCTTAAATGCATTGTACGATTGAAATCAATGGCTGTATAACCTGGTATCTCAGTAGGTGATGTAGGTAATGATTCACTTTGTCTTTTAGGGGTGCAAATGGCTATTTCAACTTCAGTATACGTGGGGATGTCTTTTGGTAATTCAAAAGGATCATTGAATAAATCATCATCTTCTTCATTGTCATTTAATATATTAATATAAGATGTACGTGGTAATAATACAGTATCTGGATCTAGCATGAGATCTGGAGGTTGAGGGTTATTGTTTGATTCGCTACTATACCTAAGCCCACTGAAACTGACTTCGTCATAAACTTTTTCAATTGTATGAGTACTTGTACATGATTGACCAGAATAATTACGTACTTCAGAAGACATATCTTTAGCAACATTAGTTCCATTATCAATCTAAAAAAAAATATATATATTATTTCATTCATAAACTTTATTTTATAAGAAAAATTTTAAATTTAAATTTTTTATTTTTTAAATTTTTTTATTAATTTAAAATATATAAAATTACTCTTTAGAGACATAAATATATTTTTCTTTTATAAATATAACCATTGATTATAAATGATACTTATAATCAATTGTATAATTTATATTAAACAGTTGATTCCCACTAAAATTCCAATTAAAATTATATGATGATATAGTACAAATATTTAAGCGCTGTTTCCAATTTATTCCTCGGTAAATATTGTTGATTTGTAATTTATAAAAATTAAATTATTGTTTTTTTGAGAAGAATTCAAATTTAGTAAGTAAATAGTACATTTTACCTGTAATTTTTCTTTGACTACATCAAAAATATTTTTAGCATCTTTACTTCTAAATGCAAATATTCCTTGACCATATGGAGATGAGCGACCCGCTTCAAAACAAAACATGAAATCTTCATATCCATAACGTCTTACTGTACTCAAAGGCCAAACTATAGGAGGTTCTCCATTTTTGTGTAACACCAAATTACAAGTAGTGATTTCCATTTGACCATGATACTTTTCATTACCACTATCATCTATATTTGTAACCTGTAAATTATTAAAGCATAATATTAATTAATTTATTTTACATTATTTAAACTAATGAAAAAATTAATTTAAATGATTGATTACAAATCTTACTTTGAACACACAAGGTGGTAAATTTTTCCTGTTGCTGTAAACACAGCCCATGGCAACAATTACATGACTTGAAAAATATATTTTTAAATATATTTAATAAATATTAGTAGTAGAACGGAAAAGAAATAAACTAGCAGTTATGAGAAGTGGAACTGGAAATTAACTTCAGGGTGCGCCAAGGGTTATCAATTTTATAGTTTATTGTTTATCTTATCATTACATCAATTTACATGGGCTATTTTAAATATTAAAAACATTAAATCGAAATCACAGAATAGATTAAATTAATACAATATAATATGCATATCTAGCTACATTTGTATTATATTTTTATTAGAGCTAGTAAAAAACTCTTAAGGTTACAGCTTAACAAAAAAATTATGAAAATAAGTAGGTAATATAACAGTAGGTACCTACTACATGCTTGGTTCAAATACAAGTGTTTACAGTATATGTTGTATTATAATTACTATTTTTATAATACCTACAAATTGTACAATTTTTCAACCATGGATAGAATCCATTAAATTTATTGCTCCGAATTCATAAAATTACCGATCTTCCAGAATCGACAGAAAAAATAAATATAATTAAATAAAATTACTAATGCTTTGTTTGCCATGAAATCTCAATGACCTTTGTCTACACCGTTTTGGTTTTTTTTTTTTTTATATTTTACTTAAATAATGTTTTTATGAAACTAAAGTCCAATATACATTTATAAATGGCGTTATTGTATTGTACAAAAAAATGATAACTATTAATATTTAATAATTTAATGCATTGTATATAAATATAACAAATATAAAATTTTAAACACATAGTTAATAATTATTATATTTCATTAAAATTAAAACATTATCATACATTTCATATAATTTTATGGAAAATTGTGCTGCTTATTGTCATAATTCTTTATTATACTTAAAAATACATAAAATATAAATATTAGGCAAAATTTAATATGAAGGAATTATAAGCAAATAATTTTTTACTAACTTTTTTTGAAATACCTGTTTGACAATTATTTAACCAGCATTCATTATTTCTTTTCACATCTTGCGATTAAATCTATATTACCAGCTTTATATTGAGATATTGAAGAATTTTTTGTTTACAAACATTCAATTCTTAATTTGTTTGATAAGTTTCAGAATTTGTACATGCAATTTGAAAACAATACGACCCGGCGATACTGATAATTTCACTTTTAAATTGTATTTAACATTCAGAGTTCAGACGTCGAAGGCAGTTATACGATTTTTATGAATTTTATATTTTATATAAAAGTATGAATAACATTTTTAATAAAAGTTAATTGTTAAGCAGTGGCGCCCAGACAGTTTACCATGAAGTGTCAATTGCATGTGCTCTCGTCAGTGGTGGGTATATGGGTGGGTTGGTGGGTATATAATTGGACAACTTTGTATTTGGACATTCCCCCCCCCTGATGATTTTAGCGGTACTGGACGTTTCTCCCCCGGACTGAGACAGTTCCTCCCCTAAAAAAAAATATTTTTTTTTTACTTTTAATTATAGGTTAGACGGTTGGTTCTTTGGTTTTACCCCAGATATACGATCAGTATCTATCGATATAATCATTCACGTTATGGAGTTATAACTTTTATTACCCAATTAAATGGGTAATAATTGATAAACCAAACTCAAATTATCTAAACTATTTACAACATATATTGCCTTTAGGTCTCAGTATAGTTCGTGATATTGTGTGTAGCGTGTAAATTGTTCATTCTTGTGTATTTCAAAATGGAAATAGTAGAAACTAAAAGAGGTGGTAAAAAAATCATATTTGATGATTTCGTATATGTAAAACAAAAACTTGTTAAAGTGGGTATACGTTGGAATTGTGTAAAAAAATCTAAAAACAATGAAAATAATTGTCAAGGAAGTATTACAACTGATGTCAACATTAAAGTTATTGTTTCTAAAACTGACCATAATCATAATGCCTGCCCAGTTGAAGTAGAGGTAATAAAATCATTATCATCAATGAAAAATAATGCAAAAAATAATTCTGAACCCCTTTCTATTATATTTTCCAAACTCGTAATAAATTTATATAACGAAGCAAAATTGTTAATGCCTGCAGAAAACAGCGTAAAAAGAAGTTTAAGAAGAATTAAAAATGCATCTTATCCATCCTTAGTACCAGTAAATGAGTTGAAAGTTACTGGTATATGGGCAACAACAGGAGGTGAAAATCCTCAGCCATTTTTATTATACGACAATGAAAATCATGAAAATAGAATTTTTTTCATCTTCTGAAAGTCTCCAAATATTAAAAACGTCAACATATTGGTACATGGATGGAACATTTTCAACTGCGCCTACAGGCTTTAATCAAGTTTATATTATTCATGGTAAAATGGGCTCAACAACAATTCCTTTGGTGTATATACTTCTTCAAAATAAAACAAAACAAACTTATACCGAAATGCTTTTTGTTATTTGTGAAAAATGTCCAAAACGAGAAGTGATACAATAACAATATACTTTGAAAAAGCTGTCATTCTTGCAATTGAAAAAGTACTACCAAAAGCAAAAATTCACTGTTGCTATTTTCACCTGTGTCAATCAGTATGGCGCAAAATCCAAGAGTGTGGGCAAGTCAAAAAATATAAAGAAGACAAATAATTTTAACGAGATATTGCAATGATAACTGGTCTTGTATTTTTACCAGTCAATTATGTCAAAAGAGGTATGTATACCTATGAGTAATATAACTTTTTTGGTTCACAAATAGTTAATGTAGATTGTGGTTGTGTTTTAGGTATGGAAATTTTATATGAAAAATTTCGTAACCAAGATGCTGATCAAATTCTTACGTACTTTGATACAACTTATGTTAACGGTCGTAACGGTAGATTCGGACAACTTCGATACCAAACATTATGGAGTATGGTAAGCAAATAACATTATTATTATAAGACAAACATTATACTTATACGGCACTGGGTGTAGACATCTTAATTTTAATTAATTATAATAAATCTTAATTTCTTAAATTTATAGTTATTTTAAGAGTTAATTACAGTTACAGACAACAATTTAAACGAATATTTTTAAAAAAAAAAAAAAAATTGGTAGGCAGGGGGTAACTTTTTTTAGTTGCATGTGCTCTCAAAATACTTCTGTGCGCCATTGTATTACGTTCATAGTTAAATATTTTATTTGCTTATGAATCATTTTCTGCCAAGAGTATATGAGTATTAATAAAAAATAAATAAAAGAACTAAGCATATTTTAATGTACTTCTTTTATCGTGATTGAGAAGTATTTATAAATATTATTTATGGTTATAAGACATAATTTTTTATATTTAATCCATATTTCAAATAACAATACATTATTATATTTGTACAAGGTTATATTCTAACATGCATTCTAACAGTTTTAGTAAAAATCGTTTTGAAACTTAAACAAGAATGTATACAAACTATTATAACTTTAACACACTTCAGTATTTCATCTGTTTAAGTTTTAAAATAAATTGTTGTAAATAAAAAACATTTAAATTAAAATAATATTTTTTGGCGGCATACCGCGACGGGAGCAACGATGAGACATGTGGGTAATCTATGTCTAATATTACTTTTCTTATTCTATTCGCGTTTATTAAATATTGTCATTCTTACTAATTGTTTTTTATAATTCCTTCCCATTGTATATATTAATACTAATAAAATAAAAAAATAAATAACTATTTATTTTTCTTTAATTATTAAAGTGTAATTAGTTATTAAAATATTGTATTTGTTCTTTTTATTAGAGTAAACAGCTGAAATCTAGGAACCGATCCTAAGTGAAACGAACTTACGAATGACAATCACTTATCTACTTACTCCCAGGAATAACGGTACGTCGTTTTTATTTTGAATAACAATTGTAAGTATAATAAATTTGATTAAATTTATGTTTTTAAGCTTCGACTTAATTTTTTTATATTTAATTCATTACTTTTTTAAACTTACAATAATTAAGTATTCTCGGTTATGTAAATAATATTTTCCCATTACTTAAATCAATTTTTCTCCTTTCTATATTTATTAAAATTATTAATACTATAAATTTATAAATTCAATTTCAATTTATTTGAATTGGTATTTGTTTTTTTTATTATTAAATATATTTTTGTTGTTAATGTATTCATTTTTATTAACAATTTAAAGTATAATGTTTTTAATAACATTTATTTATGTTTTTTTAATACATGAATAATGTTTAAAATTATGACATCATTTATATATTCCTCTGCCGCGTATTACCAAACCGGCTAGAGAGCTCCATCACCGTATACAAATATGCTCTTTTCATTGGTTTATTTGAAAAAACCGCACAAATTTCTTTTATCAAATAGGTTTAAGCCAACTTCTTAAACAATATAAAATAAGATATAAATAAAACAACTTCTATTCTGAGTAAAAGACATTTAGAAATTATAAAACATTCTTACTTAACCAGTATTATGTTCAGTAAATTGGTTAGTACTTTTTTTTTTTGAAGTATGGTGATGGATAAAATTCTTGTGGAAAATTACCCTACACAATATAAAAGTATTGATTTTAAATATATCTCACAACTTATTTAATTTGCATTTAAATAATATATTACATGATTGATTTTAATATATCTGTCTTATAAAAGAATAATGAATCAACTTAGGTATCATCATATTATAAATTAGATATTAATTAATTGCATTAAGAATTTGGATATAATTTATAGTTACATTATTGTGATATTATTATACTAATTTAAAATGGCATTATGTTAGTCAATGTGCAACATATCAAACTGGGAAAAATTGTATTTTTTTAAGTTACAAAACCCACTACTTATTAACGTTTTTACCAACATTTTTTTTAAGATATTTGTGCCTGTTTATTTATTTTTACGAGTTAATATTATATTAACGATATCAATCGTACCTAGAAAGAAAAATATATTTGCGCGGTTTTTTCAAATAAACAAATTAAAACAATGTATTTGTATACGGCGCTGAGGCTCTAGCCGATTTGGAAATACACTCCCCGGCCCCCAGGCACAAGGAAACCTTTTTTGGCATACTTCTTTTTTCGTCACTGAAAAATATTCAAAAATATGATTTTTACATTATATAATATAGTATATTTTCAATATTTAATCCATATTCCAAGTAAAAATACATTGTTGTATTTATAGATATAAATATAATATAATAAAAATAATATAAAAATAACATAATACAATATAATAGTTATATTCTAACATGCGCTATAGAAAATAATTATAGTAAAAATAATTCTGAAACTTAAATGAGGGCGTATAAAAACTTTTTCAACTTTAACAGATCTTAATATCTTAGTATTTTATCGGTTAATGTTTTTCATAATAAAAATGAATCGTTGTAAATAAAAAACTTTTACATTTAAATAATAGTTTTTGGCGGCATACTGCGACGGAAGCAACGATGAGACATAATCTATGTCTTATATTACCTGATATTATACATAATCTATGTCCAATATTACTTATCTTATTCTATTCACGTTTGTTAAATATTGTCATTCTTACAAATTATATTTTTATAATTCCTGCCCGTTCTATATATTAATACTAATAAAATAAAAAAATAAATTATAATTTATTTTTCTTTTATTCTCAAAATGTAATTTATTATTAAAACTTTGTATTTATTTTCTATATTATTTTAAACAGCCAAAATCTAGGAGCCGATTCAGAGTGAAACGAACTTATGATAGACAAACACACTGCTACTGACTTCCACAAATACTGGTACGTCGTTTTTCTTTTGAATAATAGTAATTATAATTAAATCAATTAATTTTATATTTTTCAGTTACTATTTAATTTTTTTATATTTATTTCATTAATTTTTTAAACTTACAATAATTAAGTATTCTCGGTTATGTAAATAATTTTTTTCCATTACTTAAATCAATTTTTTTGCATTAAATATTCATTTAAATTATTAATACTCTAAATTTATCAATTTCATAGTATTAGTAATTTTTTTTATTATTATTAAATATATTTTTTTTATTTCGTCTGCATAAGTAGTCTCTATACTACTTTTTTGGATACTACTTTTCATTGATGTTACATGTATATATATTTTCCGCGGAATCGATATATAAAAATATTCAGCGCAATTGATAGGTTTCTTACAGGTAAACAGACTTTTTCGGCGGAATCGATATACGCCCCTTTTTTAACACCTCTCTGTGTTTTGAAAGTTACGCTTGTGTTTTATTTGATTTTTCACTAAGTATAGACCCAACAAAAAGCTCAATTCAGTATTCACAACCACGCGTAATTTGATTTCGTTATAAAACAATCCACATTAAAATAATTTGTAGTGTGTATCTCACATACTCGTATAATCGATTTCTATAATACGGGTTAAGGGGGGGCGGCCGATCGCCCCCTTTTTCCCCTTTAAAATACGCTCTTGTCACGACTGTGGTACCAATGAGTGTACTGCTCTCCGTCAATGATGGTTGGCTGACTGTAGTTCTTTTCCCCCGTAATCACACTGGATCTGTAGTTGGTTAGGATTAGTTAGTTACCGGATTGGTAGTGATTTAACGACCGTTATCACGTAGGTACTGCGATCAATTGACAGGCGGCACGACGCACTGGAATTCGGTGGCGACGGTACTGATTAGACAACCACGTATTATAATACCGATCACTGATTGATGGTCTCGACAGACGGGGAGGCGACTTCGTGATGTCAATCACAGGTGTGTGACGAGATCGCGGTGTGTATCATCGGATATTGTACGAGCACGGATTAATACATCCCTCGTGAGCGTATCTCTCGACTGGCGGCACATTCAAGTCCGGTGGCGGAGGCACGGACGGAAAGGCAAAGGCAAAACGTGCGCGCACAACTGGTTCCGATGCGTATCAGCGCTTTAACCCAGTGGCCGAGAGACACCGACACAACACGGAAAAAGGACAGCGAAAAACGAGTGTGTTTCAATATGCTCTAACCTGGTGGCCGACCGACATTGATACAATATTCGGGGAACGGGGAACAACAAACGGCATGCGGCGGACGGTTTAGCACTGCTATTACATTAATGGCCGAACAAAACCAACTTATAGCCCAAAGGACTGTTCACTGCTAACTCTTTAATGTAATAGTAAAGTGCTCCGGAACTAGTGTTCTAACCAGGGGCGGCTTCGGAGCTTTAGTTAGGGGGGGGGGGGGCAAGTTATAATTTTATAAAATCTTATAACAAAAAAAAACAAAAATTTTTACAACACAAATTCAAGTCGTCTATTTTTAAAATTGGTAAAAATATCAATATGATCTGTTTGATCTAAAATATTTACTTTATGATATACATTAATTAGGCATAATGTTGATTGTATATCTTCAGTCATCCTTGAACGAAGTCAGATTTTTAGTCTCCTAAGTGTGGAGAAACTACTTTCAACCGTCATACCTCTATGGCTCTATCTACATACTTGTGCGTGTCATTAAATAGTCCATATAATATGCACTTTTTGTTAACAATATAAATTGTATTTTTATAAATACGGTATGGCCCCTAGGCCCCCTCCCCGGTTAGGACGCCGTGGTCGGTGGGTTTATATAAACCATCATGGTATGCCAACTATACAATACAAATGTCTCGAATACTAATATTTCGATTGTTGAAATCATTCGGTTATGCCCGTCATTATTTGTTACAATACTACGAGAATGGGGCACAACGAACAACGGTATGCGACGGACAGTGTGGCACTGCTATTACATTAATGGCCGAACAAATGACAATCCTCTAACTTTCATCCGAAAGGACTGTTCACTGCTAACTTTGTAATGTAATAGTTGAGTGCTTCGGAACTTGTGTTTAGACGCTGTTTATATAAACCATGCCGACTGTTGTAATCGATGTGTTTTCATTACCTATGTATTTTGGTATTATTGTTGTCGACTATCGGTGTTCTTGGGTAGTCCTACAGTTTGCTACTGGTCCAATAAGGCAGTTTACAATAATTAATTATCACCTGCAATGTGTTAATTAACTATTAAGAGGATAAACAATAAGCTTTACTGACACGGGAATAGTAGTGGTGCGCCGTAGGCAATATAGTCGGGCTATATATGTCGGGGTTGCTTCGTGTTAAGCCGTCACGCGGCACGGTGTAAGTACAGTAACGAATGCCAACTACGGCCCAATAAATTGTA